>NC_057412.1:39501909-39835667 GCF_019320065.1 Cervus canadensis
GGGTGTGGAGAAAAAGGGACCCTCTTACCTGCGTTGTGGGACATGCAAGCTAGTAACAGGCGCTATGGAAAACAATGTGGCAGTTTCTTAAAAAACTGGAAATAGAACTGCCATCATGCCCAGCAATCCCACTTCTGGGCATACACCTGAGGAAACCAGATCTGAAAGAGACAGCAATAGCCCTCCAATGTTCAATTGCAGGCACTGTTTATAATAGCCAGGACATGGAAGCAACCTAGATGCCCCATCAAGCCAAGATGAATTGTAAGGGGAAGCTGTGGTACATATACACCATGGAATATTATCAGCCGTTTAAAAAAGAAATTCATTTGACCAGTCCTAATGAGATGGATGAAACTGGGAGCCCCTTAATACAGAGTGAAGTAAGCCAGAAAGATAAGAACATTACAGCATACTAACGCATATATATGGAATTTAGAAAGATGGTAACGATAACCCTATATGCAAAACAGAAAAAGAGACACAGAAATACAGAACAGACTATTGAACTCTGTGGGAGAATGTGAGGGTGGGATATTTCAAAAGAACAGCATGTATACTATCTATGGTGAAACAGATCCCCAGCCCAGGTGGGATGCATGAGACAAGTGCTCGGGCCTGGTGCACTGGGAAGACCCAGAGGAATCGGGTGGAGAGGGAGGTGGGAGGGGGAATCGGGATGGGGAATACGTGTAAATCTATGGCTGATTCATATCAATGTATGACAAAACCCACTGAAAAAAAAAATAAATAAATTAAAAAAAAAAAAACAACCTATATTTCTAAAGTCAAATTGTATTCCTTAATATATTTCAAAGATTATTCTTCCACCTGGTGATTTCAGTATAAGGAATGCTATCCAGGGGAAAACTTGAATTGGAGTTGCTTAATCCATCCTCGAGAATGTTCCCATAGACAACACATAATAGGAATTGCCTTTTTGATTCGTCAATTGGCTAGACTCTAAGTAATAAAAAGAGGAAAGACTGTGTGCGTGACAGAGCATCCCTCTGTACACTTCAGAAGAATTTATCGTATGTCAAGAGGCATGGGTAGTATATTTGTATGCTCTGGAGGAACTGGTTCTAATCAAAGTTAAAGAGGAACTGAAATCTCTGATCTAGACACATGGTTGGAACTATCTCATATCTAATGTTGGGGCTTAAGAAAAGGCTTAAGCAATTGGATGCATGATTAAAGATTAAAGGAATTAGGATTATTTGGTTTGGAAGAAAGCATGATAGGGAAGTGTCTGACTATGAATCTTTAAACATGACATGATTATTTAGAGGACATTGGCCAGCTGTTTTCCAGCCCCAGTATGTCTTAGATGTAAGAAAATATTTAAAATAGTAACACAAGAAATATAGGCTAGATCATAAACTCTAGAATAAAGATATTAAGGGTTAGAAGAGACTGTATATGTGGCTATTATAAATATTTAATACTTATGGGAGCTCTTTCATATGGCTTCAGCCATATGAATCCCATAATATACAGATTGCACTAACATTCTTGGTAATATATTCATGGCATTCATTTGGATTAAAGGAAAGTAACTATTGACATGACTACTTAAATTACAAAGTAATGAGTTTTTAATATCACTGTAAAGCCAAAAAAAAAAAAAAGTTGTTGAAGTAGCTCTCTTTCTTTTAAATCACTGATGTCTTCTCCAAATTAAGCGAAAGATGGACTCTTTGTGATATGCACTCTGATTCTTTGATTCCATGGTCATAATAGAAAGGCATTCAGCAGAGGGAAGGAAGATTGCATTTCCTGAAGTTTCCACATTTTTACATTTTTCTTAGTGACAGCTACAAGCTGAAATAGCTATGAGTTAATGAAGTCTACGTGGGTGACTGTGCTCTGCCCCATTAGCAGAATGAGCCTGAGCTAAGTTGAGTCATAGACAAGACAAACTAGAAGACAGTGAACCTAGCACATCAACAACATTCTAGCATAGGGACAGAAATAAAGCTGGTTAAACAAATAAGTTGTGTCCCCATTCTAAAACTCACAATAGGCATAAAACGGGCATAAGTCGGAGTGTCTCTGCCACTAACTAAAATATCTTTGCCTGTCTTAATGTCATGAAGATTATCTTCTGGTTTCTTTAAGAAGTTTATATAGCTTCTGCAATTATATCTATATTTCAAACTATAATTGTGTGAAATAAAGATTAAAGTTCATTGTTTTCCATTTTGGTATCCAATTGGTCCAACAGAATTTTCTGAAACAACTCTTCTTTCCCCATTAATCTCTTTAGCACTTTGGTTGAAAATAATTGAGTACATGTGTGTGAATCTGTTTTTGAATGTTATATTCTACTCCACTGATTCATATTCCTATTTTATACCAATACCACTTTGTCATGAACACTGTAGCTTCACAGTTTTGAAATAGTTCTATGAAAGTTTCTTTCATTATGTTATAAATTTAGAAATAGCATTTTAATTTCTAAAAAATCTCTTGGGATTTGACTGGGATTGCACTGAATCTGTATATCTGTGGTGAATTCTCACAATATTATTGAATCTTCCAATCCACAAACAAGGAATATTCCCCTTTTAAATTTATGTCTTCTTTAAATTTCAACAAGGTTTTGTAGTTTTCAATGAAGAGGATTTGTGCATACATTCTGAAAAATTTCCCTATTTATTTCATATTTTTCAAGTCACTATAAATGGTATTTTAATTGCAATTTCCTTATCTTTTTGTCGCTGTTTGTGTTAGTCACTCAGTCATGTCCGACTCTATGCAACCCCATGGACTATAGGCCCGCCAAACTCCTCTGTCCGTGGAATTCTCCAGGCAAGAAAACAGAGTGGGTTGTCATTTCCTTCTCCTGTTCTTGCTAGTACATGGGAATAATATTGATTTTGCTACAGTAACCAAGTTCTGTAACCTTGCTAATCTCAACACTTAGTTTTACCTGTTTTTAAAGGGGATTTCATTCATATGTAAACAGTTGTGTTATTTGTGAATAAAGAGTTTTATATCTTTTCAAACTCCACAGCCTATCTTCATTTTTCTTGCTTTACTGCACTGGTAGAACCTCCAGTACAAATTTGAAGGGTGATGGTGCAAAGGGATATTTTTGCCTATTTCCTAACCTAATTTTAGGGAGAAAGTATTCAGTCTTTCACCATTAAGTATGTAAGTGTGAAATTATTTTTAGTTTTTCTTTTAAGAAATGTTCTTTATCAGTTAAAAAATTATTTTTATTCTTAACTTGCTAAGTTTTCGTAAATGTTTATTAAGTTTTTCAGATTTTTTGTGGTAGAAATATATGAAACTTATCATCTTAACCTCTTTAAGTGTACAGCTCTGTTCAGTTCAGTTCAGTTGCTCAGTCATGTCCAGCTTGTTGCGACCCCTTGGACTGTAGCACGCCAGGCCTCCCTGTCCATCATTAACTCCCAGAGTTTATTCAAATTCATGTCCACTGAGTCGGTGATGCCATCCAACCATCTCCTTCTCTGTCATCCCCTTCTCCTCTCACCGTCAATCTTTCCCAGGATCAGGGTCTTTTCAAATGAGTCAGCTCTTCGCATCAGATGGCCAAAGGACTGGAGTTTCAGCTTCAACATCAGTCCTTCCAATGAATCAGTCAGGACTGATTTCCTTTAGGATGGACTGGTTGGATCTCCTTGCAGTCCAAGGGACTCTCAAGAGTCTTCTCCAACACCACAGCTCAAAGGCATCAATTCTTCAGCGCTCAGCTTTCTTTATAGTCCAACTCTCACATCCATACATGACTACTGGAAAAATCATAGCCTTGACTAGATGGACCTTTGTTGGCAAAGTAATGTCTCTGCTTTTTAATATGCTGTCTAGGTTGGTCATAACTTTTCTGCCAAGGAGTAAGCATCTTTTTATTTCATAGCTGCAGTCACCATCTGCAGTGATTTTGGAGTCCCCCCAAAATAAAATCTGCCACTGTTTCCACTGTTTTCCCCCTCTTTGCCATGAAGTGATGGGACTGGATGCCATGATCTTTGTTTTCTGAATGTTGAGCTTTAAGCCAAGTTTTTCACTCTCCTCATTCACTTTCATCAAGAGGCTCTTTAGTTCTTCTTCACTTTCTGCTATAGGGGTGGTGTCATCTGCATATCTGAGGTTATTGATATTTCTTCCAGAAATCTTGATTCCAGCTTGTGCTTTGTCCAGCCCAGCGTTTCTCATGATGTATTCTGCATATAAGTTAAATAAGCAGGGTGACAATATACAGCCTTGACGTACTCCTTTTCCTATTTGGAACCAGTGTGTTGTTCCATGTCCAGTTCTAACCGTTGATTTCTGACCTGCATACAGATTTCTCAAAAGTTGGCCAGGTGGTCTGGTATTCCTATCTCTTTCAGAATATTCCACAGTTTATTGTGATCCACACAGTCAAAAGCTTTGATGAAGTCAATAAAGCAGAAATAGATGTTTTTTCTGGAACTCTCTTGCTTTTTCAATGATCCAGCGGATGTTGGCAATTTGATTTCTGGTTCCTCTGCCTTTTCTAAAACCAGCTTGAATATCTGGAAGTTCATGGTTCACGTGAACTTGAAACCTATCTTGGAGAATTTTGAGCATTACTTTACCAGCGTGTGAGATGAGTACAACTGTGTGGTAGTTTGAGCATTCTTTGGCATTTCCTTTCTTTGGGGTTGGATGAAAACTGACCTTTTTCAGTCCTGTGGCCACTGCTGAGTTTTCCAAATTTGCTGGCAAATGGAGTGCAGCACTTTCACAGCATCATCTTTCAGGATTTGAAATAGCTCAACTGGAATTCCATCACCTCCACTAGTTTTGTTTGTAGTGACGCTTCCTAATGCCCACTTGACTTTGCATTCCAGGATGTCTGGCTCTAGGTGAGTGATTACACCATTGTGGTTATCTGGGTCATGAAGATCTTTTTTGTACTGTTATTCTGTGTATTCTTGCCACCTCTTCTTAATATCTTCTGCTTCTGTTAGGTCCATACCATTTTTGTTCTTATTGAACCCATCTTTGCATGAAATGTTCCCTTGGTATCTCTAATTTTCTTGAAGAGATCTCTAGTCTTTCCCATTCTATTGTTTTCCTCTATTTCTTTGCACTGATTACTGAGGAAGGCTTTTTTATCTCTCCTAGCTATTCTTTGGAACTCTGCATTCAAATGGGCATATCTTTCCTTTTCTCCTTTGCTTTTGACTTCTCTTCTTTTCACAGCTATTTGTAAGGCCTCCTCAGCCATTTTGCTTTTTTGCATTTCTTTTTCTTGGGGATGGTCTTGATTCCTGTCTTCTATAGGAAGTTATGAACCTCCATCCATAGTTCATCAGGCACTCTATCAGATGTAGTCCTTTAAATCTATTTCTCAATTCCACTGTATAATTATTAGGGATTTGATTTAGGTCATGCCTGAATGGTTTAGGTTCCTCCATGGACAGAGGAACCTGGTAGGCTATAGTCAGTTCCCGGTCTTGTTTTTGCTGACTGTACAGAGCTTCTCCATTTTGGCTGCAAAGAATATAATCAATCTGATTTCGGTGTTGACCATCTGGTGATGTCAATGAGTGTTCTCTTGTGTTGTTGGAAATGGGTGTTTGCTATGATCAGTGCATTCTCTTGGCAAAACTCTATTAGCCTTTGCCCTACTTCATTCTGTACTCCAAGGCCAAATTTGCCTGTTACTCCAGGTAATTTTTGACTTCCTACTTTTGCACTCCAGTCCCCTATAATGAAAAGGACATCTTTTTTGGGTGTTAGTTCTAAAAGGTCTTGTGGGTCTTCATAGAACCATTTAACTTCAGCTTCTTCAGCATTACTGGTTGGGGCATAGACCTGGATTACCATCATATCGAATGCTTTGCCTTGGAGATGAATAGAGATCATTCTGTCATTTTGAGATTGCATCCAAGTACTGCATTTTGGACTCTTTTGTTGACTATGATGGCTACTCCGTTTCCTCTAAGGGATTCTTGCCCACAGTAGTAGATATAATGGTCATCTCAGTTAAATTCACCCATTCCATTCCATTTTAGTTAGCTGGTTCCTAAAATGTTGACGTTCACTCTTGCCATCTCCTGTTTGAGCACTTCCAATTTGCCTTGATTCATGGACCTAACATTCCAGGTTCCTATGCGATATTGCTCTTTATAACATCAGACCTGCTTCCATCACCAGTCACATCCACAGCTGGGTGTTGTTTTTGCTTTGGCTCCATCTCGTCATTCTTTCTGGAGTTATTTCTCCACTGATCTCCAGTAGCATATTGGGTACCTACCAACCTGGGGAGTTCATATTTCAGTGTCCTATCTTTCTGCCTTTTCATACTGTTCATGGGGTTCTCAAGGCAGGGATACTGAAGTGGTTGCCATTCCCTTTTTTCATCGGACCACATTTGGTGAGAACTCTCCACCATGACCCATCCATCTTGGGTGGCCCTACACAGCATGGCTCATAGTTTCATTGAGTTAGACAAGGCTGTGGTCCATGTGATCAGAATGGCCAGTTTTCTGTGATTGTGGTTTTCAGTCTTTCTGCCCTCTGATGGAGAAGGATAAGAGGCTTATGTATGCTTCCTGATGGGATAGATTGACTGAGGGGTATACTGGGTCTTTTTCTGAGCATGGGCGGGGCTATGCTCAGTAAATCTTTAATCCAATTTTCTTTTGATGGGTTTAGCTGTGTTCCCTCCCTGCTATTTACAGCTCTGTAGTGTTAAGTATATTTACATTGTTTTAAAAGAGATGTCCTAGTGGCTCAGAGATAAATAATCCACCTGCAATGCAGGAGGCTGTCTGCAGTGTAGAAGACTTGGCTTCAACACCTGGGTGGGAAGCTCCCCTGGAGAAGAAAATGGCAGTTGATTCTAGTATCCTTGCCTGGGAAATCCCATAGACAGAGAAGCCTGGCAGTCTACAGGTCATGGGGTCACAAGAGTTGGACACGACTTAGTGACTAAACCACTACCACCACCACCGAAAAAGATGTCCAAAAACTTTTCATCTTGTGGAAGTGAAATTCTATACCCATTAAACAGTAACTGCCCATTTCCTTCTCCTTCCGTGCCTAGTAACCTCCAAATTACCTTCTATTTTATGAATATGAAAATTTTATGAAAACAGAAATAGAAATACATTTATGGGATCTTCATATAAGTGGAATCATACAATATTGTCCTTTTGTAACTGGCTTATTTCACTCAGCATACTGTCCTTAAGGTACATCCAAATTTAGCATGTTTGGAGAAGGAAATGCCAACCCATTTCAATATTCTTGCTTGGAGAATCCCATGGACAGAGGAGACTGGCAGGTTACAGTCCATGGGATCTCAAGAGTCAGACATGACTTAACAACTAAACCACCATGACCAAATTTAGCATGTTACAGGCTACACAGTATTAAATAGCTTCCTGGTATTTCTTCCTATGTAAGCATCATGTTTTGTCCATTCGTCTATCAGTGGACATTTGGACTGTTTCTACCTTCAGACTCTTGTGAATAATACTGTTATGAAATGGGTATACAAGCATCTTTTGAAAACACTGCTTTCAGTTCTTTTTGCTACATATCCAGAAGTAAGACTGCTAAATCACATGAAGGTTCTATTTTTAATTTGTTGAGGAACCTCCATGCTATTCTCCATAGCATTTGCACCAGTTTACAATTATCTCCACAGTGCAGAAAGGTTCCAACTTCTCCACATCCCTGCTGACACTTGTTATTTTCACACACACACACACACACACACACACACACACACACACACACTATCCTAATGGGTGTAAAGTAGTAGCTCATGGTGGTTTTGATTTGTATTTCTTTGATGATTCGTGATGTTGGACATCTTTTCACATCCTTACAAGCTATTTGTATATCCTTCTTGGAGAAATGCCAAGTCTGCCTTCTCATTGGTTTTCAGCAATTTGATGATGACTTCCTCTGTGTTTCTTCAGTATATGTGTGTGTGCCTATGCAAAACACTGCTTGATATTGTCCCAGGTGTAACTGATACTCTGTTCCTTTTTTCCACAGGCACATTTCTTGCTTCATTTTGAAGAGGTTATATTTTATTGACTTTAAATTTATTGATCATTTTTTCTTCAGTGTTGAACCTTCTGGTACCAGTCAGTGAAAGTTGCATTTCTAACATTGTACTTTTTCATATATTTTTTGTCTCTAGATGTTTCGTGGTTTTCTTTTCTACAATCTATTTTTCTCATTATGCTCATGTTGCTTTTTTAAATATCTAGATACCACATAGTAGCTTTTCAACTTCCTCTTTAGTCTCCCTAGCCCTGATACTTTTTTTAATTTTCTGATTTTTATCCTTGGCAATGGGTCACAATTACCTGGTTGTTGGCAAGTCTAGTAATTTTTCACAGAATGTTGGACTGCATGGATATTTTGTGTCCAAACATGCATATTTTGATGTCTTTCTTGAAGAGTGTTGCACTTTGTTCTGACAGGCAGTTGAATTACTTGTTGATAAGTTGGACCATGTAGATCTATTTTTAAGGTTTTCTAAGGCAAGTCTACTGTTGTACTCCGGTCCCTGTGGCTAGTGCAGCTCTAATTTCAAAGTATCATATCTCTTGGGTCTTCACTGAAGACCTGGCTTATTTCCAAGGGCTCCTCATTTTGATCTCAGAGGTCAATTCTTCTTGTAGAAGCTCTGGGAATTAATTTATAATTCCCAACTGCTCTTTGCCTGAGTTTGTGGAGTTTCACTATAATCACATCCAGCTTAAAACTCAAAAAAGACTCGAGGGAACTATATGCATATTTCTGAATCTCTTATTATGCATATCTTTCTCCTTTATGAAATTCTGTTCTTTAATTTCCAACATCTCAGGCTTTCTGAACTGTAATTTACATCTCCTCAATTCAGTAAGGCCTATTGTTTCTTCTTGTGCTCACACTCCCTGTATCTGCAGTTGGGAAATTGCCTCTGGGTAGAAATTTGGAGCAATTGTAGGGCATACTTTGGTTGTTTTCCCTCTTTCAGTCATCACATTCTGTGCAGCTTACTGCTCAAAGTTTGAAAGCAATTGCTTTATATATTTCATCAGTTTCTAATTGTTTATAGCATGAAGCTATATCCAATATTTGTCACTCTGTCATAACTCATAAAGGAAGTTCATAACTGATTTTACATTTTAAAATTAGGGAATATTTCAACTATACAAAATATTGTAGGAAGATATGTCCATTTTAACCAGATTAAAAACAATTTTACTATAGTGATTCAGATCATTTAATTTGAAAGGAAAAAATGCTATGAATGTACTTACAGCTTTCATTCATCTCAAGTCTACTCATCTTTCTCCTGTATGAGAGGCAAACACTGATGTATGTTTCCCAATCATATTTTTATACCTGCTATAAATCTGTCCATACATAGTATGTAACATGATTTTATTCATATTTCATTTCAGTAGCAGCCTCTCACTACTAAGCATTAAAGAACCTTTTCTGCCCATGTACTGCACATTCTCCAGGCCAGTGAATTGAAAGGAATGCCCATATAGACTCCTGCCTCCTCCCTATAGAGTCTCTGCCTCTTTGGCACCTTAGTCTCACAGATTTCCACCACGTTAGCAGAGCCAAACTCCTGTGTCTTCCTCTTCAGCTCACTGAGTCTGTCTCCACTTAGGCATCACCAACTTCTGCTGCAATCATGGATGCTTTTCCTACCAAGAAAGGAGGGATGATGTAAATCTCAAAACTTGTATTCCCTTTTTCCTCAAGAATCATGCCTTTTGGTCATACCAGAAACAACTGAAATTTTTTTTTTCATCCAGTGTGATACTTGCTTACAATAAGAGGGTAAGTCTGAAACCAAATCATGATTTGCATAATTGTAGGAGAAGTTTCCGAAAAGATGCTTAAAAAGTATCTTTATCACAGTGGTAAAACTGAGATAAGGGATTCTGTTATGTAATAATATATCACATTTTCAGAACTTCTTTTAATTTAAAATTTAACTGATGAAAATAAAATTCATATACATCACTCTCATCACAAGCTTCCTTTCTTTTGGTTAAATCAATCAATTACTCCCAGAGCTTCTCTGTGCCATTTGAGACAGCATTATTTCTCTACCCACAAGCTATCTCCATGGCAAATGTCCTTTTCATTATGCTTCTTAGTTCCTGTGTCTCTCACTATACCTCTTTTGATAATATACAGAACTCTGTCACATCACTTCCATCCTATCATTAGAGTCATCAATTGCCTTTTTAATTTCCAAAGCCAATGAACTCTGTTCAGTTCCTATTTTGCCTTATGATTTACTATTTGACACTCTTCTTGAAACATACTCTACCTTTAGCCTCTACTAATAAGTTTTCTTCTTACCTTACTAACAACTCACTGCCCTTCGATGTTTTTTTTCATCTACTTGTTCCTTGAATATTGAGATTTGTGGATTCTCTTGCTTCTTTCCATATACTTTCCTTGAGCAATCACTTCCACTGTAGTATTTGTAAGGGTGAAAATTAAGCTAATGTAATAAAGAGACCTGCAAAGTCCAGTCACTTAAAGAAAAAATAAATCTTTTTCAGTGTCATGTAATAGTCTAAGGTAAATACTTTGGTGGTGGGAAGCTTTGCTACAGGGACCGAGGTTTCTTCCCAGTCACTGCCTCATCATTTCATAGGGTGCTGCTGTGGTTTCCATGGTCAGAGCTGGGTTGTCCCAAGCTCCAGTTGTTCACCTACTAGAAGGAAGAAAAAATATAGAGATGACATTCTAGCTGCCCCAGTTTGGGGAACTACCATCACTATTTTCTTAACTACCATTTGCGCATCTACCATTAGGTGTATTTTCCACACATCATCCAGGATGGTCTTTTAAAAATACATACCTACTCATGTCACTTAAAAGAAAACCAATGGTTAAAAAGATAAAATTCCAACTCCCTGACTTGTCTTATAAATATCTCTACATTCTCTCCTTTATGCTCAGCTGGATCCAGAATCATTGTTTTTTTTTTTTTTTTTTGAACTCTATAGTCCAGTAGTAGGTGACGTCCCTTGTAGCTCAGATGGTAAAGAATCTGCCTGCAATGCAGGAGACCTGGGTTCGATTCCTGTGTTGAGAAGATCACCTGGAGAAGGAAATGACAACCCATTCCACTATTCTTGCCTGGGAAATCCCATGGACAGAGGAGCCTGGTAGGTTACAGTCCATGGGGTCGCAAGAGTCGGGCACGACTTAGCGACTGACCTACCATCACCACCATAGTCCATAGTATTTAACTAATCTCACTTTCTTGTTATATTCTATGTCCTCTGTTTCCTTTAGAATGCTATTTCCTTTGTCAAGTACATTTTCTCTTTTGTTTGGCTATTTTCCATTTTTCATTTGCCAGATTTCAGTTCAAATTATACTTCCTCTAGTGAATGTGTAAGAGACTCTAATGTATATAATCAGGGAAGTAATTAGAAAAGAATGTGCAACATATAATGCGAAGTATTAATAAAACCCATAATTTGGGAAGCTATTGTGTAAGGATGCTTACTGGCCAAAATTTTTAGTACAAGTTATCTTGCAGATGGTCGGAACATTTGACCAAAAACTGTGAAACCTTAACTAAGATTCATTAAAATTAGGTATCATCCCATTACAAAGAGTTATATTTACATCCCTGAGTTTGAAAATGTAAAAGAAACATGTAGGTATTTATTTAGGCATTTTTCCCTTGTTCAATTTTCATATTTTTTGGTGCCCTTAAATATTTTTTGAATAACAAGACATAGCTAATGAGGTCTTCTATAATGTCAATTCAATTAACAATTTGAAAAACAAAATCTACTGTGCCTATCCTATTGTTTGCACATGGAAATGGGTAGTTTGGCCTGGGTATCTTGGCACACATGCTATATTTATTTTTAATCTGATTCATCTCTAGTTCAACTTGAAAAATTGCCTCTGTCATCAACATTGCCAAAGATATTTCATCAAAGTCTGCACTTCACCAGATTTCCAAGAAAGGCCATGGAGAATTGTGATTTTTCTTAGGTGGTCTCAGTAATTTCAGGCTTCGAAGAGTTTTGGAACAATTTTTTTTTTCTTTTAGACCAATACCCTTATTAAAATGTTTTCAATATAAAAATTCATCCCAATAAGCTCATCCATCAGCTATTCTGGCAATCACCATACAGCTTTATACCCAGAACTTCTTTATGTAACTTTTTTGTCTTGTATATGACTGACTCTATGCATCTCTTATTTTACATAGGATTGATGCTACAGTTTTCAATTTCTCAGCTAATTACTTCATGATTTAGAGGAAGAATACTTGCTTTACATTTTACAGCCTAAGTAAGATAATGCATAGCACATAGTAGCTACTCAGTAAATAACTGACAAATAAGAAGTTTATGGACATTAATTAAGTGACCCACAGGAAAAAATTCTCAAATACCTAAGGAAAAGATGTAAGGATATAAAATAGTGCCATACCAATGTATGCTTTATTACTTCAAAGAGTAATTTCCAAAATTAATCTCTACAGGTTCCTCTAAGTATATAAATGCTAATAAATTAGTTTATATCATGGTGAACCAAAAAAATCAAAATATTAAATGCTATATGTTGCAATTGCTCTTATGAAATGAAATCCCCCTGAGTCCTTGCAATGGGATTACAACAGACCGTAATATGCTAACTGCTCTTTATTGCACCAAACAGCCCACTAGTTCAGCCAATAGTCCCATTTTTGGTGGGAAAGTAAGGGACAAAACTTTCTGAAAAAGAACATAGTGAAAGATTCACAGTGTGGTAAATAAGTATATATTCTTTCAGGCGGATTTACAAAGGAGGAAGTAACAAAAGGATTGAGTCAGGCAATTCTCTGTGAAAACACGGAAACGTCAAGCTAACCACAAAAGTAATGTGACTAGGGGAAGGGAAGCTGGAGGTAATGATGTGGAGCAGAGTCATGTGACATTCCATGAGCCCCCCCACCTCTTCTTCACAACGTGGAGCATGTGTGTCTGTTTCACGTTATAGCAAAGGAAGAGAACATAGCAGTTATTTTAATCCTATTCTATTTCCAGTGATTTTGTAATTAATTGAAGGTCACAAGTGTTTAACGTTCTTTTTCTTTCCAACTTGGAAACTAACAAGAAGAGAATGTATTTCTTTCCTCGCAATTCACGCATTCTGGCCTGAACTACTGAGAGTCTCCAATAGAAAAACTGACACCCCAGCAACTTTAGGAGACATGAGGGTTTCATTCATAATAGGAGTCATGTGGAAGACTGGCTCTCACAAATGTGAACACTAGCTTCATAGCTGATGTATCATTTTTGTGTGCAAATAAATATCTCAAGTATTTTCCAAAAGAATGAAGATGAAAAGGCAAGTAAAGACCAGAATTACATAAGATCCAGATGAAGATGATGGGATTCCTATGTCATTCATGTATTTTCCCTTTTCATTCTGTTCATGGAATGACAGCAAGATCAAGCCAGTCAATCCTAAAGGAAATAAATCCTAAATATTCATTGGAAGGACTGATGCTGAGGATGAAACTCCAATACTTTGCCCACCTGACGCGAAGAGCTGACTCATTGGAGAAGACCCTGATGCTGGGAAAGATTGAGGGCAGCAGGAGAAGGGGGCAACAGAAGATGAGATGATGGGATGGCATCACCGACTCAATGGACGAGTTTGAGCAAACTCCAGGAGATACTGAAGGACAGGGATGCCTGGTGTGCTGCAGTCCATGGGGTTGAAAAGAATCAGACACAACTGAGTGACTGAATAACAATGATATCATTCATGAATTCACCTACCCAGAATTTTCCCAATATAATGGGCCTGTCTAAAAAGAAGAGTGAAAAGTTCACAGGCCTGTTTTTGAACAAGTTTTTACTGAAATGTGGGTATTATTTATTCTTGGCCTAAGACATGAACATCAGGGGTAACTGAAAGAGAAGATGAGGGCTCAAACCTATGCTGAATCTTCTCAAGAACTGATTGTTCTAGAATCTTCTAGATAATTACATTATGCTTTAAAACATGAAATTACAACAGTAGAACATTTTTAAAAAAATATTTATGATAATTAGCTGGCTAGAATAGACATTTGTAGTATTTCCTATGCTTTAGTCCTTACTCTGCAATCCCAGCAGTTCTAAGATTTCTTTCCTGCTACACTCAAGTTACTAAGGAAAACCAGAGGACAAGTCTTGGAGAAACAGACAGGCTTTGCCAAAAATATCTTGCTCCCAGTCCTTAAACTTCTACCAAAATGGTGACCCAGTACATAGTGACTATAAACATTCCCAGCATGCTGGAATTTGATGGTGAAACTTAGAAAACTGTAGGCGTTTCAAATGGTTCTGTGCATGTTTTTTCCTTTTAAGTTAGAGAGTTTAGGAGAAAGAAACCACTGCTAGATTCCAGCGAGGCTAGTGAAAATTTGGGCAGAAACTATGTATATTTTCTTTTCAATGCCTGGTGATTTTTTAGCTCAATGGTATTTTCCAGCAGAATCCCACTGTAAAAGATTTTATAAAACATTTCTTATAATTATGTTAAACATACCAAAATAAAACTTTAAAATGCCAGTAGTTATCCCAACAACAGTGATAGAGAATTTTTAAATGTATGTATGTACACATACACGGACCCTCAAAACTATATTCTTTAATAGGAGACTTACAGAAATAACCTCTGGGTGCTAAGGACCATTAACTTTGCTTAAAACAAGTCATATTGCTTAAAGTGGCTTTGTGCTTCACTTTGAGTGTCCTGAGGGATGCCAAGAAGTTGTTTTTAGGAGAAGGAATAACAGCTCTTTAGAAGGGTTAGTGTCTTTGTTAGTTGCTCAGCTGTATCTGACTCTTTGTGACCCCATGGACTATGCCAGGCTCCTTGTGGCCTTCTCTTATAGTCCTGGCTTTCAGAATTTAGTTATGCCCAACATAACTAAGAAACACTGGCTCATTCTTAATTCTTTTAAGTCTTGAAAGCATGAGTCTTCAGGAGACAGATCTAGGACACCAAGGAAGTACTGGGCCTGTAAGTTTCAACATAAGCTGAGACGTAAGCAGTAATCAAATTTCCTATTTTTGTCTGGGAGTTTCATTAGGGAAACAGAATGGGAAAATATATATTTTCTTCTATGCTGAAATAGTTATCCAGTCTATATAAATTGAAAATTTTGCAGTTACAGTTTTGCCACTGGATGATGCTCTTGCATTTTCAGTAAGGCAAAATCAAGCTTGAATAATAGTTTATTGTCACCATAAGTCTGGCCAGAAAGTGACCAGCACTAGCATTACAATTGCAAGTTTCGCAAACAGGGATTTTTTTTTTTTTTTTTTTAAAGCAGCATTGGAAGAACTAGATGCCAGAAAGGTGAAGTGAAAAACACACAGTTCAGTTCAGTTCAGTCGCTCAGTCATGTCCAACTTTTCATGACTGCACCACGCCAGGCCTGCCTGTCCATCACCAGCTTCCAGAGTTTACTCAAACTCATGTTCATTGAGTTTGCCATCCAACCATCACATCCTCTGCCATCCCCTCCTCCTCCTGCCTTCAATCTTTCCCAGCATCAGGGTCTTTTCAAATGAGTCAGTTCTTCGCATCAGGTGGCCAAAGTATTGGAGTTTCAGCTTAAACATCAGTCCTTCCAATGAATACTCAGGACTGATTTCCTTTAGGATGGACTGGTTGGATCTCCTTGTAGTCCAAGCGACTCTCAAGAGTCTTCTCCAACACCACAACTCAAAAGCATCAATTCTTCAGTGCTCAGTTTTCTTTATAGTCCAACTTTCACATCCATACATGACTACTGGGAAAACCATATTTGACTAGAAGGACGTTTGTTGGCAAAGTAATGTCTCTCCTTCCAAGGAGCAAGTGTCTTTTAGTTTCATGGCTGTAGTCACCATCTGCAGTGCTTTTGGAGCCCCCCAGAATAAAGTCTCTCATTATTTCCATTGCTTCCCCATCTATTTGCCATGAAGTGATGCGACCAGATGCTATGATCTTAGTTTTCTGAATGTCGAGTTTTAAGTCAAGTTTTCACTCTCCTCTTTCACTTTCATCAAGAGACTCTTTAGTTCTTTGCTTCCTGCCATAAGGGTGGTGTCATCTGCATAGCTGAGGTTATTGATAGTTCTCCTGGCAATCTTGCTTCCATCTTGTGCTGCATCCAGCCCAGTGTTTCTCATGATGTACTCTGCATATAAATTAAATAAGCAGGGTGACAATATACAGCCTTGACGTACTCCTTTTCCTATTTGGAACCAGTCTGTTGTTCCATGTCCAGTTCTAACTGTTGCTTCCTGACCTGCATACAGATTTCTCTTTCAGAATTTTCCACAGTTTGTTGTGATCCTCACAGTCAAAGGCTTTGGCATAGTCAATAAAGCAGAAGTAGATGTTTTTCTGGAACTCTCTTGCTTTTTCAATGATCCAACAGATGTTGGCAATTTGATCTCTGGTTCCTCTGCCTTTTCTAAATGCAACTTGAACATCTGGAATTCACGGTTCATGTACTGTTGAAGCCTGGCTTGGAGAATTTTGAACATTACTTTGCTAGTGTATGAGATGAGTGCAATTGTGAGGTAGTTTGGAAAACACTGGACCATCTCTATTTTATTATGATGTGTGCTGTGGTTAGGATGTTTTGATCTAATAAAATATTAGTGGGTTTTGTTGCCACTGCTCCCCAAAATACTTTATGGTTCTTGGCTCTTAACATGAAAAATAGGCCATAATGTCCACTCCTGGGCGTATAGCCAGAGAAAAGCATCATTTGAAAAGATACATGCACCCCAATGCTCACTGCAGCATTACTGTAAATAGTCAAGACATGGAAATAACCTAAATGTCCATCAACAGATGAATGGATAAAGATGTGGTACATGTATACAATGGTATTTTACTCAGTCATAAAACAGAATGAAAAAATACAATTTTTAGAGACATAGATGGACCTAGAGATTATCATACTAAGTAAACCACACAAAGACAAATGTCTGTGGAATGAACAAATGAACTTATTTAGGAAACAGATTCACAGACTTCAAAAATCACTTATGGTTACCAAAGGGAAACTGTGGGGAGTAGGGATAAGTCAGGAGTTTGGGATTTACATATACACACTAAAAGAAGTGAAAGTGAAGTCATTCAGTCTTGTCTGACTCTTTGCGATCCTGTGGACTGTAGCCCACCAGGCTCCTCCGTCCATGGGATTCTCCAGGCAAGCATACTGGAGTGGGTTGCTGTTTCCTTCTCCAGGGGATCTTCCAAACCCAGGGATCGAACCCAGGTCTCCCACGTGGCAGGCAGACGCTTTAACCTCTGAGCCACCAGGGAAGCCCAAAATGGTGAAGGTGCCGGGGACACACACTACTATATATAAAATAGATTATCAACAGGGCCTTACTGTATAGCACAAGGAACTTTACTCAATATTCTGTGATAACCTATACGGGGAAAGAATCTGAAAAGGAATGGATATACGTATATGTATAACTGAATTACTTTGTTGTGCACCTGAAACTAACACAACATTGTAAATCAAATATATTCCAATAAAAAATAAAAATTAAATTAAAAAATAGGCCATGAAATACTCATTGCCAAAAAAAAAAGAGAAAAAAAAAAAAGAAAGAAATACTCATTGCCTCAGGGAAATGTTGCTATAGCACAGTTTGATAATTTAAAATTCATCCTCTCTGCTTTTTAACTACAAAAGTCAGTATCTGTAACAAAGACAGCAAAATCCTCTGAGGATGCATCCTCATGGTCAGTCAGAGGACCGCTTCTCCTCCTCACTCTAGGGAACTGTACTGAGTTGTCCCAGTGGAGAAGAGGCAGAGATGGAGGAGGTACACAGTATCAAATACCCATATGCCTCTGAGAAGGAGCCACTGCCTATATCCTTTCAAGCCCTTTTGGAGAGTAAAAAATAATAAATATACTCATTAGAAACTCACCAATTTCTTTCATTTTTCCCTTCATAAATACAAATGGGCAACTAAGAACCACAGTTATAAGAGAAGAATGCAGCATAAAAGAGAGAAAATAACAAAAAGAGCAAAAAGGGTCGAGAAGAGATGGAGTCTGGAGGGAGAGAGAGGGAGATTTATTTTTAGGAATTGACTCACAACTGTGGAGACTTGCTCATCCAAGATCTTCAGCCTAGGACAGCAGGCTAAAGATCCAGGGAACAGTTGATGTTACAGGCTGAATTCAAAGACAGTCTGAAGACAAAATTCCCTCTTCCTTAGAGGACCTCAGGCTTTTTTTTCTTAAGGCTTCCAAGTGATGGAAGGAGACCCACTGACAGTATGGAGGGCAATCTGCTTTACTCAAGTCTGTGGTTTAAATGTTAATCTCATTTAAAAACAATACCTAACAGCAACACCTAGACTATGGTTTGACCAAATAACTGGTTACTCAGGCCTAGCCAAGTTGACACAAACAATTAATCATCATAAACATTAAAACTTTCAGCAGAAGGACTGGTGAATAAATTTGAGGAAATTTGCTGGAATGTAAACAGAAGAGGAAAAAGATGGGATATATGAAGACAAAAGAAGGACATAAGTCATCAGATTCCAGGGGATCACAAAATAGGTAGTATGCTTGATAAAAAATGAAAGAAGCCTGGTATCTAAAAACTACTTCTGAAATTTCAGAACATCAAAATTGAGAGAAGATTCTAAAACTTTTCAGAGGGGAAGAACCACTTCCCAAGGAACATGAATTATACTGGCATTGGAGTTGTCACTAGCAACCCCTGGATTTAATCTCCTCAAAATTTGAGGAAAAATGAGATACTTGACTTCAAATTCTATCCCCAGGCACACTATCAATCAATAAGAAGTCAGGAAGAAGGGATATTCAGACATGTGATGACTCTGAAAGTTTTTCTGCACATACTGTTTGTTGTTGAGAGTTATTCTAAAATTTACTTTGGCAATTCAAGAGGATGAAAAGCATCGAAAGAAAAGACTACCCTTTACATATATCTGAAGCAAAGAAGCTGGGTTTATTACTTGCTTAGCAAGTAAGAACTGTGGATGTGGAATGAAGCCTCTAAATACAGCAAAGAGCAGACTTAATGTAGACCCCGAGGAAGGTGGAGCTTAGGGACCGGCTCACTTCCATAGGCATGCTGAAGTGGACCACCTGCTACTGGCCAACAATGAGAGGCCTGAGTACTTAAGTGAAGCTACCACTGACTGAGTGGTATAGGTTTAAATCTGTTCTGAGGTCTCCTGTTTATGACTTGGGTTTTTGGGCTAAAGAACAATCAGTATTGTCTTTTATTCATCATGGAGAAGAGGATATTTTATTCTCAGAACAAAGAGGATGATATGGGGTCCAGGCAAGGTAGACCCAAGCAAGAGAAATGAGAAGTTCTAGCTGACAGTGGCTTCATAGATCTAGAGAACCACTTAGCTCAGTTCGATTAGGTGGCTGGTAATCTGCAGAAGTTAGGTATATAAATGCAAAGGAGAACTGAATAACATATGAAGTATGCTTGAGAATTTGGGGAGAAGCATGATATAGTATAGTATCGCACTTATAAGCACATACCTGGGAGCTGATGGACTGTGCTTGAGTCCCATCTCTGCTTGTTACACATTTCCACTGTGTAACCTTGAACATGCTATTTAAGCTCTCTCTGCCTTGGCTGGCTTGTCTGTACACTGACTATAGTAACTGTCTCTATCTTAGAGAGATGTTGTAAGGATCACACAATGTGTATTGTTATCTATTGCTTTGTTACAAATTATTGCAAAATTTTGTGGCTTACAAAGTGGTAAGTTTTTATTATCACTCATAGTTTCTGTGGGTCAAGAAAATGGGAGAGACTTGGGCTGGGAGACCTGACTCAAGGTTTCTGATGGTCTGGCAATCAAGATTTGGGGGCTAACTATGGAAAACAATATGGAAGTCCCTCAAAAACATAATATTAGAGCTACCTTATGATCCAGCCATCTGCTCCTGGGCATATACTCAGACAAAACTATAATTTGAAAAGATACATGCACCCCTATGTTCATAGCAACACTATTCACAACAGTCAAGGCATGGAAACATGTCTAAAATTCCACTGACGGATGAATGGATAAAGAGCATATGCTCCATACATATACCAATGGAATATTACTTAGCCATAAAAAAGGATGAAATAATACCATTTGCACCAGCATGGATGGATCTAGAGATGATCACACTAAGCAAAGTAAGTCAGAAAGACAAATATCCTATGATATCCCTTACATGTTGAATCTAATACATGACACAAAGGAACTTATCTATGAAACACAAACAGACTTACAGACTTGAGCTTGCCAAGGGGGAGGGGGTTGGGGGAGTGGAGGATTAGAAGTTTGGGATTAGCAGATGCAAACTAATATATATAGAATTCATAAACAACAAGGTCCCTACTGTGTAGCACAGGGAACTATATTCAATATCCTATGATGAACCATAATGGAAAAGAATATGAAAAAAAATAGGTATAACTGAATTGTTTTTCTGTACAGCAGAAATTAAATCATTTCTCTTTTCAGCAGAAATTAAATCGTTTTTCTGTACAACAGCATTGTAAATCAACTAAAATTCAATAAAATATAAAAAGGATTTTAGGGCTACACTGGCTGGCAAATTGATGCACAGAAGGCCTCTGTCCCTTTTTCTGTGGGCCTCTCCCAGTGATGCTGGTATATCCTATGATACAGTGGCTAGGATCCCCCCAGAGAAAATGATAGCGGGGAAGAGCTTGGCAGAAATTGGCCGATTTATGACTTAGTCTCAGAATCACATAGCATCACTTCTGCCTCATTCTACTCAGTAGAATGAACTGCTTTGTCCAGTCCACATTTAAGGGAAGGGGGTACAGAGAGGAGGACCAATGATTTTACACATTATTTTAAAACTATGACATAACCTTGTAGAACAATCCTTGGCATAAAATAAGTAATATATGTGTGTCTGATATTGTTAACACCATACTAAAATAATAGATAACACCATTATAAAATTATTAGCCTGTTCGTTAGTATATAGAAGTATGTTTGATTTCTGTATATTTATATTTTATCTCGTATTTGAAAAACTGTCATTAATTCAGTTTTTTCAGGGGAATTTTTTTAACTTTCTATGAATTCAAGCATAATACCTGTGAGTAAAGAATATTTTGTTTCTTGCCTTCAGATCCTTACATATTCTGTTTATTTCTCTAGCTTTGATATACTTGTTAGTACCTCCAGTACCATGCTGAAGGGAGTGGGACAATAGGTTCTCTTGGTTTGTCACTGATAGTCATGGACACACTTTCAACCTGTGATGTTGGCAGGAGCCTTTTTGTAGATATTCTTTGTTAGTTAAGAAGGTTTTCTTCTGGACCTACCTTTTGAAGAACTTATTTATTCATTTATTTTTTAAGAATTTATTTTTTTAATCATGAATGGATACTGAATTTTTCTTTTTTCTAAGACTGCTGATTTTCCTCTCTTGGAATGTGATGTGGTAAATTATGTCTTCACTTTTACCTTTCTTCATTGAATCATCCCAGAGCTAAGTAGGGTCATATCCTGAGATTTCTTAGTGAAGTAGATCAGGATTCAGGGCCAAGGCAACCCTCAAAGTAGACCTTTGGTTGTTTAAAAACTTTTTTTTCAATTTTATATTGGAGTATAGCTGATTCACAGTGTTACTGTGGTTTCAGGTGTTTAGCTAAGTGATTCAGTTATACATTTATCTAATTTTTTTTTCACATTCTTTTCACATATATGTTATCACAGAACATTGAGCAGAGTTTCCTGTGATATACAGTAGGTTCTTGTTGATTATCTATGTTAATTGAACCTCACTGTGTCTCTAGCAAATCTGTTTGTAGAGAGCAAGTCTTGATAAATCAGGATATGCATTTATTATAAGCATTATTTTCTAGAGTTACATTTTTTCTACTATGCATTTAGTAAAAATATTTTCTCAGTTTTGGCAGAAATAGCTCTTAATAATAAGGCTTTCATGGTACACTTTCCATGAAATGCAATAGTTAGTTGGGTCTTTACAAAATACTAAAAAAGAAATTAAAATAGAAAAATTGCATTTTCTTTTTTAACTTGTTTGAAACAATATGGACACACACACACACACACATTCAAACAGGCAGTGACTAAACTTAAGTATTGAAACAGTTTGGCTTCCTAAATTAATCTTACAGTTGAGGTATTTCACAAGTATTAGTTGTTTTTGCCTTAAATAGGAAGGTGTACCCATGGAAAGGAATGAGTTCTGTTTTCCCTCAGGGCTCCTGTGAACAAAACATAACATCCCAGAGCCACAGCCAGGCAGTACATTAGGCTGCATTTAGTAATGCAAAAATAAAGCCTCATTTCATGTTTCCTTCTAAAATAAATAAATATAAAAAAGAAACAGTCTTTTCTGTTTTTCCTCGGAATTGAGCCACATTGACCTTAAAGATTCTACCTTTTCCCCTATTTCACACTCCAGCAGGTAAAAATTTTGCTGATGACCAGCCAGTGGAAAAGTAGGACAGCCTGCCCTGAAACTCACTGTCTTTCTCTGGATGCCATGCTGGACATGGCTCATTCTCAGTACTGCAATCCATGTTCTCTGAGCATTAGAACTGCCGTCACAAGTGAATGCAGGTGTCATATTCCAATAAAAGTCAAACAAGTGGTGGATTTCACTCACTCCGCATCCTGTCTTTCTTAGGAGAGTGAAGGTTGGTTTAAAGAAGGTGTAAGGGAAAAGCTGGCAGAGTCTTTGTACATGTTGGCAAGTCATAAAGAAAGGCAAAGCTGGCAAAAGATAGAATAGTAATTACTACCATGCTTGGAGTACCTAGCATGTGCCAAGCATTTATAAACATAATTTCATTTATCCTCTACCACTCTAGGGAGCAAGTATTGTTATCTCTGGATTATATATGAGAAGCTGATGCTCAGAGAAGTTAAGTAAATTTCACTTCAGTCAGTGGTTGAACTAGGATATGAACCCAGTTCTTGCCACGTCTAAACTCCCCACTGCTGCTTGCCTTAGTATTCCACACAATGCATTTTCATTTACACCTATTAATATTTTTACTTGAATGCATTGCCAGTGTTACATACCTAAAAGTAAAAACATGTTTTAAGAGTCAGGTATAATGATAAATGAACTAGAACAATCAGTTATTTGTGCTTTGAATAATACTGCATCCAGAACTATGTTGACAAGATGCCCTGCTCTTGAAGGTGCTACAGTAGGACAGTGTCTTGCCAACTCTCCTAAATTCAATAGGCTGTGGATTTTAATAAACATTCCCTTTAGGCAAATAAGCAATGCCATTTTTTATGGATCGTTAAAAACAGCATTTTAGTGTAAAAGAGCTTTCAGATCTCATAAGTTTGATTGATTGCCATTGGTTTATGATCACAAACAAATTACCAACCAATAAGAAGTGTACCTGTTCCAACAATTTTATTAACTTCACATGATACTACCTGCATTAAAATTGCTGGAGAAATAACAGACCTCCTTTCAACAGATACTTGGACAACTGGTTGTTACTTTTCCAAATTTATGTTATTGAAAAAATAATTCTGCTTTTATTTCTGCAAGCAATTCATTTTCTATGAATAGCTGTGAATACAAGCTTTCTGGAATTCAGAGAGCTACACCTTTACAGATGTGAGATATCTAGAGAAATGTGACTGTGTAATTTTATGGATTTCCAACTTTCCTCTAAGGAAGTTATAGGAAAGGAGGAGAAATTGGTAGTATCTAGAAGGATTTCTCCATACTAGTGCATCAATAATGATGTGCATGGGGTTTTTGCTTCATTTAGGAGGTAGATTGACCTTCAGTTTGGAATAAATATATATCCAATCAAAGAAGAAAATCATCATTTTATTTAATAAAGCTTCCTAACTTTAATTTCATGTACTCATTAATTTACTGAGGTGTTATTTATTGATTATTGATACTATTACTTGCCCAATAAAAATGATCAAAAACTGAATTTCTCAGGATAGAGTAGAGGGAGTTTTTGCTTTTATAGAAAAGGGACAGAAAAGAGACATGCACAATATATAAAACATATAGAAAGAATACATAAGAAGACATCTAAATTTTCTAATCAGTCTGGTTATAAGAATCTACCCTCTCCATTTTTGTCTGGATTCATCAATTGCCACAAAATAAATACTTAGAAACCATTCAAACAATTTAAATATATATAAAGCAAAAGGTGAGTGTATCTTCTGATTTTTAACCCCACTCTGATAATTTTTATTAAGAGTATATCCATTCAGACTTTTCCAATGCCTATAAGCACATATTTATAAAGATATTACAAAATGATATCATATATATTTCAAATATATATATTGATGAACAACGAAGGAACAATGAAAAACCTATACATTAAAAAGGCAAGGTAAAAATGTGGTGAGGAGAAATACCAACAGCCAGGTAACAGGAGGTCAGAGAGAAGTAAAAATGGAGCAGTACAAATATTTTCTAAAATAAGGAAGGTGAACAAATTAAGATGAAAAGTTTTCATAGGTGCCAAGGAGGAGAAAGAAGGAAAAATTAACACACTTAGGCAAATATTAGTGAAATCTCAGAATGTGGAGAAGAGGAGGATTAAAGGAAGAGGAGGACAGGGAAAACAAAAAAAGAAAAAGAAAATATTCTGAAAGCCTTTAGAGCAAAGAGGAATCACCTACAAAGAAATAAGAATCAAAACTGATGCCAGACTTCTGCATATAACTGAAATCAAGAAGACAATAGAGCAATATTTAAATGTGTATAAATTGTTATTCAAATGTAAATGTCTAAAATATTTTAGCATACAATGCCTGAAAAATCTGCTACAGAAAGACTCACAGTGAAAAAACTCTTTAGAAAGAAGTTCTCACACAGGAAGAGACAGAAATATTAAGGAGATATGATATAAGGTAGTCAGAAGTCTTAAAAGAATTTATATTATTTTTTTAAATGTTGAAAGCAAAGAAAGAAACTAAAGAAGTATCCCCATAATAATTCAATTAATAGTCTGGATAACATCAGCAAGATAATGGGCAGGTGGGGTGTGAAAGATAATGAGAGCATGAGAAAGTTCCTGTTATGGAGAACAATGAATGCTGGTTCAAGTCACAATTAAAAAAGCAAGAAATAAGGGCATAAAAGCAAGAAATGTAGAAAAGGTAAAGAGAATTGAAATTAAAAAAGGAAGAGAGTAAAGACCAAAAATATCTGCAAGCACAGCAAATGTAAATGAACTAAACTCACCACTTAAGAGATTGTCAGATTGGATAAACACCTGTCTATATAGTATTTACAAAAACAAAGCCATGAGGTGACCAAAAGTAAACATGTAAAAAAAAAAAAGATATATCAGGCAAACATGCTTAATTTTAGGAAAGGTGAGGTAGCTATATTATCATCAGTCACATAGACTTTAAGGCAGAAGGTAGCCAGTTTATCAGGGATATCAAATGGCTATGAGCTGTATCTATTTCCCAGGTTAAATTTATACTTGTGAATTAATGAAGTATACAGATCTGTTAGCAGTTCAATTAGAATCATTTGTGGCAGAAAATGGATGGGCCAATTTTTTGTTTCTTAGTTGCTAAGTTGTGTCTGACTCTTTTGCAACCCTGTAGACACATAGCCTGCCAGGCTCCTCTGTCCATGGGATTTCCCAGGCAAGAATACTGGAGTGAGTTGCCATTTCCTTCTCCAGGGGATCTTCCCGACCCAGGGATTGAACCCGCATCTCCTGCAATCCAGACGGATTCTTTACTGCTGAGCCACCTAGGAAGTTCGGTTAAACTTATATTTGTGAATTAATTCATGAAGTATACACATCTGCTAGAGGTTCAGTTAGAATCATCTGTGGTAGAAAATGGATGGGCCAGACTTGTTCATCATCATGTTTGCCAATCTGCATTTGCTGGGTGATGGAATAGTTATTTTCATTTTCTCTGTGCGGATGCCAGGGCTGGAATTTCTTTCTGTACTCAGGCAGCCACGGCCACACACATAGTAATATGTGCAGACAACACTGTTCAGACATTGTAGGTTCCTCACCAACATCATACTGAATGACCAAGCTTTAACTGGTCTTATCAATGCCACAGGATTCTATACCTAGAAAGGAAGGTCAGAAGAAAGCCTTTAGAAATCCCAATTTTTCACTACCAGTGGTGATCAACTGATTGTCACGGAGGCTTGCAGAGATCCTCGTGAAGATCCTGAGCATTAGAGACTCAGGCTACGTTACCACAGCTGAGAGGAATACTGTGCACAACCTCAAGAAACAGCTAAGATGTGGGGTACGGTATGGGGAGAGTGGTCATATCCAGGAAAATCATGAGTGTGAGGGTCAGAGTCACTATATTGGCTGCGTGAGGAGATTTTCTTTTCTAATCTGTCTGAGGTGGTTACTGCATTGGCTGAGGAGAACGTGGGCAGGGGGCATGTAAGAGCGTGAGAATCTCAGATTTAATGTTGATCATTGTAATTGATATGTTTCACCAAAATTGGACTATTGCATTGAAAAAATATTATTGCTGGAAATAATTGTGTCATATACTCTAGGCTAACAAACTTACATGTATTTGTTATATCTTTCCCTAGATATACTGTCTTAGACACATGGCAAATGCTTAAAATGTGTTTAATTTACTAATACATTCTCTTTATCAGAGTGAATAATCATTTTGTACATTGGTAGACTATTTAAATGTGTTATTAAATAGTTTCTTTCAAAATTAATTATTATTAAACTGTACTGATAAAAAAATGAGGATAACACCACAGGAAAGTTTTCAAATCACTCATGCTTCTACTCATG
This sequence comes from Cervus canadensis, assembly GCF_019320065.1. NCBI lineage: Eukaryota > Metazoa > Chordata > Mammalia > Artiodactyla > Cervidae > Cervus > Cervus canadensis. The sequence goes on from NC_057412.1 coordinate 39,528,749, forward strand.
CTTTAGTGCTTGAAGTGTTTTAAATAACTAATTACAAAAGTATTTGGTTCTGACAAGTATCCTAGTATTAAGCAATTAACAGAAACATTACCATATGTGGATTTCAGAAATGTGCCAAATAGCAAAGCTGTTGAAACAAATTAGATGTTTTTTGTTTTCTTTTTCTGCTTTCGATGACAAACATCCGCAGTTAACAGAATTAAAGAATAGTCTTTTAATTGTAAGCTATAAGTAGGATGTAATCACAGAAAAAGTGACTATATGGGTAGGTGAGCCTTTATTTTATGAGGTTGTAATCCAGTCATGAAAATAATCTCTGGTTCACATGCCCAGTGCCTGAAGAAATCAGACCAGCAGATCTGAAGAAAATTCAATACATGCATGTCTCCTTGTTGCTTCTTTTCTTTTGTTTAAATTTCATAGGTATTTGTATTTAAAGAATACAAGGGCAAAATGTTAAGGGCAAAAGCTTATATATTCTTAGTCCAGTGAAAGAGAAGTGGATAAAAGAGAAATCAGAAAATAAGCTCAGAATTTTAATAACCGTATCCTCACATTTACATTTATGACTATGCTATGCTCAGTCATGTCTAACTCTTTGTGACCCCATGGACCATAGTCCACCAGGTTCTTCTGTCTGTGGGATATTGGAGTGGGTTGCCATTTCCTTCTTCAGGGCATCTTCCCAACCCAGGGATTGAACTCACGTCTTTTATGTCTCCTGTATCGGCATGCAGGTTCTTTACTGCTAGCACCACCTGGGAAGCCCTGTGACTGTCTAAGCCACCGTTATCTGTTTCATGCTCTGCCACATCTTCTAACTGCTTCCTCACATCTATTAGTTACACCTTACATAGTAGCAGGGTGATATTTAAAAAAGATGAGTCAGATCATGTTTCTCATTCATGTTAACCCCTCAAGTGGCTTCCTCTTGTTCAGAGAATAAAAGCCCAACAAACACCACGCTTTGACCTCCAAGACCTGACTCAGTCCTGTCCCTGGCCCACTGTCCCTCCTCCCTGAGAGCCACACCCCCTCCAAGCTCCAGCTGTTCCGTCTCCTGTTCTGGTGCTGGACTAGCCAAGTATTCTTGCCTTAAGACTTCACAGCTGTTGCTCCCTCTGCTAAGACAACTCTATTGATAGATCTTTGCATGGCTGACTTCTAAGCTTTATGGTCTCAGTTTAAATGTCACATTTATAGAACTTTTATGACCACATAAGACAATGCATCTTCTCTTCCATCTTTCTCTATTCTTTTACCCAACTTTGTGCTCCTCCTAGCCACAATCACTTTCCAAAATTATCTTATTTGTGTGTTTTCTCCACCCTCTGCAGTAGGTACTCAATAACATTGCTTGAAGGCATGGATTATGAATATTTCTGAAGACTACTTGGCTGGCAGTGTTCAAATTAGATCTCTTGAAGCAATATTTCCTCGTCTTCTGTAAAAAGGATTTGAAGGATGTGAACACTTTCTGACTTGCTTGATTATGCCTATAATTCTATCTTCAAAGAGCAGTGTTAGACCCAGTTGATCAATCAGAAACTAAAACACATGGATCTTCATCGATTACACTTTCGGGGAATTCATAGGAACACTTTGTGAAAGAATGACTAGAAATCACTTAAATTTATTTTTATATGTATCTATGGTTCATTGACTTAAAGTCAGATATTACTGTAATATTGTAGTTGATTATTTCTGAGAATGAAGGAAAATACAATTTATCCAACACTATTATAGTGTTCTAGACACTACACTAGGCAGTAATTGGTACAGAGATGAAAACAACCAAGTCCCACTACCTAAAACCATACACTTAAATAAATGACCATAGAACAGGACACATCATGAAAAGTATGATGGAAGTACAAAAATTAATTTAATATAGGGGATTTGGAAAGACTTTATGCAGAAGATAAATTTTTATTAAGTTCTTAAAGGATGATATGACCATAACAGAAGGGAGTTGGGGGGCATGAACCTGGCTATGGACAGAACCTGACTGAAAGTTTTACTTAAAAGATGGGTGATGCCCTCTTATGCTGCTGGTAGGAATGTAAACTGGTACACCCACTATGGAGAAGAGTATTGAGGTTCCTTAGAAAACTAAAAATAGAAATAACATATGATCCAGCAATCCCACTCCTGGGCACATAGCTGGAGAAAACCATAATTTGAAAAGATACATGCATCCCAATGTTCATTGCAACACTATTTAAAATAGCCGGGACATGGAAGCAACCTAAATGCCCATCAACAGAAGAATGGATAAAGAAGATGTGGTATATATATATATATATATATATAATATTATTCTGCCATAAAAAGGAATGAAATTGGGTCATTTGTAGAGATGTGGGTGGATCTAGAGCATGTCATATAGAGTGAAATAACTAAGAAAGAGGAAAACAAATATATTAACTTATATATGTGGATTCTGGAAAAATGGTATAGATGACCTAATTTGCAAAACACAAATAGAGATATAGATATAGAGAACAAAGGTATGAATACCAAGGAGGAAGGAGAGATGGATGGGATGAACTGGGAAAATTGTGTTTGATTTAAATACATTATTGATACTATGTATAAAACAGATAACTAATGAGAACCTACTATATAGCACAGGGAACTCTACTCAATGCTCTGTGTGATGTGAATGGGAAGGAAATCCAAAAAGAGAACATATATGTATACATAGAGCTGATTCACCATGCTGTATGGTAGAAACATAATATTGTAAAGCAATTATAGTCCAAAAAATTTATTAAAAATAAAGTCAAGTATGCTTCTGAAAGACCATATGGTTTATCCCCAGAAGAACAAGGCTTTGTAAAGACTCTGTCTTTTAAAGACTCACGCCCATTAATTGTTACTTCCCTAAGCCTCCTTATCCCTGACTCCTAGAAGCCATTAATCTGCTTTCTGTCTTTATGAATTTTCCTGTTCTAGACACTTCATATAAACTGAACTATACAATAAGTGCACTTTTGTGTCTGGCTTATTTCACTTGGCATATTATATTCAAGGTTGATCCATGTTGTCACAGCATATCACCATTTCATTCCTTTCTATGACTGAATAATATTCCATGGTGTCTATCCACTTTGTTGTTTAGTCGATAAGCCATGTCCAACTCTTTTGCAACCCCATGGACCATAGCCCACCAAGCTCCTCTGTTCCTGAAATTTCCCAGACAAGAATACTGGAGCGGGTTGCCATTTATCTGCTTACCAGATGATTAATATTTCTGTTGCTTCCATTTTTGGCTATTATGAAAAATTCTTCAATGAACATTCATGTACAAGTTTTTGTTTGAACAATTGTTTTCAGTTCAATTGGATTTCACTCAAGTGGAACTGTTGGGTTATATGATAATTCTATGTTTGTTTTAAGGAACTGCTCAACTACTTTCCATATCGGCTGGACCAGTATATATATTCCTACTAGCAAAGTACAAAGGTGCTAATTTCTCTTCATCCTCAACAACACTTCTTATTTTCCATTTTATTACTATTAATATTACTGCCTTCCTAGTGGGTATGAAGTTGTCTCTCATTGTGATTTTGATTTGCAGTTTCCCAATTACTAACCATGCTGAGCTTCTTTTCATGCCCTGATTGGTCATTTATATGACTTCTTCAGAAAAATGTCTTTTCAAGTCCCTTTGGATATTAGACATGATTAGATATATGATTTGCAAATATAATCTCTCATTTGGTGGGTTGTCTTTTCACTTTGTTGTGTCCTTGGATACACAAGCTTTTAATTTTGATGATGTATATTTTATCTATTTTTTCTTTTGCCATTGGTACTTTGGTGGTCATATCTAAGGATCTGTTGCTCAATCTAAGGTCATTAAGGTTTATCCCAGTGTTTTCTTCTAAGAGTTTTATAGTTTTAGCTCTTACATTTAATTCTTTATCTATTTCAAGTTGTGTTTTATATATGGTATGAGGTAAGAGCCTAGTATCACTCTTTTACATGTGGTTATTCAGTTGTTCCAGCACCATATGTTAAAGACTACTCTTTTCCAACTGAATGGTCTTGGCACGTTTGTTGAAAATTAATTGACCATAGACATATGAGTTTATTTCTGGGCTCGCAATTCTATTCCACTGGTCTGTATGTCTATCCTTGCCAATACCACATTATTTTGATTACTATAGCTCTGAAGCAAGTTTTGAAACGAAGTGAGAGTCTTCTAATTTTGTGCTTCTTATTCAAGATAGTTTTGGCTATTTTGAGCCTCATGTAACTCAGTATGAATTTTAGAATTAGCTCGTCCACTTTACCAAAAAGGGAATTTGAATTTTAATAGGGATGGCATAGAATCTGTAGATCAATTTGGGAGCCTTGCCACCTTAACTATATTAAACCTTTTAGTCCATAAACACAGGGTATCATTTCATTTATTTAGAATTTTTAAAATGTCTTTTTTCTACCAATTGTCTTATTACCCAGCATTCTCTTGCAAGCTTTCCAGTTTGTCTGTTATTTGCCCTGTTATTTCTTGCCCCTGGTGGCAGCTGCTAATTCATTGCCTTTAAAAGGTTTTGGCAGTGTCCCCTGAGTAGCCAACTCAGCTCATGGGTTTTTATGAGTTAGGTAAAATAAAAGAAATGGCAACCCACTCCAGTGTTCTTGCCTGGAGAATCCCAGGGATGGGGTCGCACAGAGTCGGACACGACTGAAGTGACTTAGCAGCAGCAAAATAAAAGCAAATCCTTTGAGCTAGTCCTTCAGAGAGCCACCAGATATGTCAAGACAGACAGCCAAACTTCTCTGAGAATAAGTTCTGTTCTGCTCCCCCTGGTATCAGGAACCTGTGTGAAGAATATAGCTTATTGTCTCCAAGGCTGTCTCTGAGCTGGGGAGTGAGAAATGGGGACAGGGTAAGTTAAAATGTCTCAAAGCTCTCTTACTGACACTCAGAGGATTTCCTCTTGATTAAGCACTCACCTAGTTGCTATAGTCTCTAAAATTCTGATCATGCTGATGCTGACAGCCCTTGCCAGTTTATTCACTGCTCTTGAGAAGGGATAAGCTCTGGAGATCCCTACTCCACCAGGATCCCTGGTATCACTCTGAGACTTAAGTTTTTACTAAGGTAACAAGTAACCCCCAAATTTCAGTAGATCAATACCACAAAGGTTTATTTCTTGCTCATGACTTGTGTCCCTGTGCATATGTTGTGGCCGTGCTCCACATCTACCTCTACCTCAATACTCAGCATGACAAAGAGCCGGAACCCGGAACTGTGCCAAGAGCTATGGCTGAGGAAAAGGGAGCATGTCACACCATCCATTCACTACTAAAGCTTCCATCTGGAAGTGACCCACTGACATTTCACCAGCCAAAGTAATCTGGATGGCCATGCCCGGCCTAACTTCAACGAGGGTGGTAAAAGTACACTCCTAGCAGGTGACTCAAAGGAGGAAGAACTGAGTATTTGTGAACAGCATAAATCATGCAAAGAAAATTTGAGGAGGTTCCTATTAAAGTTATAGTCAAGAGTATTTATATTAAAGAGTTTTGAGCCTCACAGTTAAGTAAATAGTGAGGTAAGTTGCTATAGTATGGGAGGTGAAGACTACATGGGGGCCCTGAGAATATGTAAAACATTTGGAACAGGTGTTATATGTAGGTAATTTGATACAATGAGAATTTAAAAATGAAAGGAGTTGTTGAGCAGCGCTGAAGCCCAGTTGTAGTTAGCTATATACCCATAGTTATGCATTTAATCATTTTGGGATAGTTTCCAGTAATACTTCAAAGCTCAAGACAAGCAAAATATATTGAGCAGTATAAGATGATCAACACTATAACACATCACTAAAATAGAAGCAAAAGCCATACTTGAATTTGGATAATTTGTGCTAATTTGAGATGCATTTTTTTTTCTCACTGGCTCATGTAATATTTTGGACAGTTCAACCTCATTTATTCTGCTTTGAATAAATCATAATGTAACGGGGTGAAACCTATGAGGAAAGACTTGCTTGTGGCTTGGCTGGATGACCTGCCCATGAAATACTGTTGACAAGACATAATTCTTGGCTTCCAGCAAGGATATCTAAAATATTTATTCTCTTAAAAATGCATATGTGACAGTTTCTGTTGTTTCATCCTCAGAAGTTTACAAAATAAACTTTGTTTGTGAAATAAAAGGAATGATAAAAAGAAGTGATTATTTGTGGATTGAAGAGCAAAATATAACAGATTTGAAAATTGGTGACTGAGTAATCTCACTTGCGGGTGAGAAGAGACAATTAGATTTTATGGAACAAAACTAACTCCTTTGAAACAGAGGATCAGATGCTAGGATCAAGGTCGAATATGGACCCAAGAGGGGCCATTCTAATGACTAAAAGCTCTGGTTAAAGGCTGAGAGGTTGAGTGTTTAAAGTAGGGGAAGCATACTAGCTAGTTGATGGTGAAACTAAATCCAAACCCTACATAACATAAACAGCTGCTTAACATTTCACCTTCAGTGCTACCGTTGATGTGACTTAATATGACAAAATTAAGTGGGGGAATGTACTTAAGTGTTCTATAATACCACCAGCCTTGTGTACCCATCTGCAAAGTTTAGCCATATCACTTTCTCCTGGGTAAAACCATGAATGAGTAGAGGCAACTGAAAGAGTAACTGCATTCATAAAAGGCTTTTAATAGAGCCATGTCAGAATTTTACAACATTTCTAATGGAGAAGCTTGACAAAGTAGTTGATAGTCATTTGTCATAAATTCTTTAAATTTCATCCCATAGATAGGCTGAGCTTATAAATCCAATGAAACTTTCCTGAGTCCTGTTAAGGATAAGAACCACATTAGTCACACACAGGGAGCACACAGCTAAATTACTTGTGGTCACTGTCTTTATGAAGCCTATAATATAGTAAAATTTAAAGGAATAGGTGTAGTGGGGAAAGAGATCAAGATGGCAGAATAGGAGGATGCAGAACTAACTCACCTGCCCCCATAAACAGATCAAAAATACATCTATAGGTGGAACAATTCTCACTGAAAACTAACTGAAGAATGACAGAAAGATTCTTGTACAGTCAAGACTGTAAGAAAGATCCATATAGAATTGAGTAGAAAGAGAAGAGAAGTAATCAGGTTGAGACCTGATCTTGAATTTACCAAAAAAAAAAAAAAAAAATTCTACATCAAAGACATAAAGAAGAAACCATGAGATGAAAGGAGGGGTGCACTCATGACATAATAAAAAACAATGTTGGGGAGGTGAGCAAAAGTGCAGATTTTTTTTTAAAGACTGTGTTTGAACTTAAGTGACTACCAGTTTAAAATAAGTAGATATCATTACTAGTCAACATATAGGAGCCCCATGGTAACCAGAAATAAGAAACAAAACACAGATTCAGTAAAACTTGAGAGAATGGGACACAAGCGTAACACTAAAGGAAATCATCAAAGTGTGAGGGAAGAAACTAAAACAGGAAAAGACTATAGAAAATAACCAGGAAACAAATAACAAAATGACAATAAGTATGTATCTATCAATACCTTTCAATGTCAGTAGACTAAATACTTCAGTCTAAAGGCATAGGGTGACTGATTAGATTGAAAACAACCCATCTATATGCTGCTTACAGGAGACTTACTTCAGGCCTAAAGACACACACAGACTGGAAGTGAGGGGATGAAAACAATATGTTTTGTGCTAATGAAAAGACAAGAGAGGGGTGATAATACTCATATAAGACAAAATAGACCTTGAAACAATGGCTTTAACAAAGGATGAAGGGAATCATATAACGATAAATGGATCAGTATAAGAAGAGAAGTATTTCATCCACTAACATATACACACCTTACAGAGGAAGACCTAGAAGTATAACGCAAACATTAATGGACATAAAGAGAGAAACTGACAATAAGGCAATAATAGTAGAGGACTTTCACACCCCACTGACATCAACGGACAGATCATCCTGACAGAAAATCCACAAGGAAACAGTGGTCTTCCATAACACATTAGACCAGCTGGGCTTAATAGATATTTATAGAACATTACAGACAAAACATATAGAATACACATTCTTTTCAAGCGCACATGAAATGTTCTTCAGGACAGATCATATACTAGGGCACAAAAAAATTCTCAACAAATTTAAGAGGACAGAAATTACATCAAGCATTTTTTCTGATTACAGCAGTATGAAGCTAGAAATAAACTACAGGAAGAAAAATGAGAAAAACAAAAATACATGGAAGTTAAGCAACATACCGCTAAAAAAATCAATGGGTGAAGGGAGAAATTAACAAATGAGGAAATCAGAAAATACCTTGAGACAAATGAAAATGGAAACAAAAAACTCCAAAATTTATGGGATGCAGCAAAAGAAGCCCTGAAAGGGAAGTTTATAGTGATACAGACCTACTTCAAGCAACAAATGCCAACAAATTCCAAAGTCAGCAGAAGAAAGGAAATAATAGAGATCAGAGAGGAAATAATGAAATAGAGACATCAAAAAAAATACAAAGATTGGTGAAACTAAGCTAATTTTATGAAAAGATAAATCATATGAAAATACTATAGAAAGGAATGTGCCAACAAATTGGACAATCTAGAATAAAAGACAAATTTCTAGAAACATACAACCTCTGAAGGTTGAATCAGGAAGAAATAGACAATCTGAATATAACAACTAGTAGTGAAATTGAATTTGTAATCAAAATTTCCAGCAAACTGAAGTCCAGGACTAGACATATTTACAGGGAAATTCTACTAAAATTATAAAGAAGGGCTAATAACTATCTTTCTCAAACTATTCCAAAAAAATTATATAGGAGTGGAACTCCAAAATTCGGTCTACCAGGCCACTTTTACTCAGAGTTTCAAACAAGAAAGATACTTCAAAAAACAAAAATTACAGGCCAATATATCTGATGAGTGTAGATGTAAAACTCCTTAATAATAGCAAATCAAACCCAACAATGTATAAAAAGAATAATATATCATGATAAAGAGAGAGTTATTCCAGGGATGCAAGAATGGTCCAATATCTGATCAATCAATATGTTACATCACATTAACTAAAGGAAGAATAAAAATCACATGGTCATCTCAATAGACACAGAAAAAGCATTTAACAAAATTTAACATCCATTCATGATAAAAACTGTCATCAAAGTGGGTGTATAGGGTACATACCTCAATGTAAGAAAAGTCATTTATGACAATTACACAGGCAACATAATATTCAGTAGTGAAAGCCTGAAAAACTTTGCTCTAAATTCAAGAAAAAAACAAGGGGATCCACTCTTGCCACTTCTATTTAACATTGTATTCAAAGCTCTAGAGACAACAATCAAATAAGAACAGGAGCATCCAGGTTAGAAAGAAAGAAGTAAAACTGTCAGTATCTGCAGATGGCATGATACCATATACAGAAAACCCAAAAGTTTCCACCAAAATATCATAACTAATAAATGAATTCAAAAAAGTTGTGATTAATACACAGAAATCTTGCTATACTGACAATGAGTTCATTTCTCAGATGGAGAAAGCAAAAGAACAATCTTGCTAAAAATCACATCAAAAAGAATAAAATACCTAGGAGCAAATTTAATTAAGAAGTGGAAGACATATATTCTGAAAACTATAAAACACTGAAAATGATACAAAGAAATGTAAAGTTATGCCAGGTTCATTGACTGGAAGAAATAATATTGTCAAATCTGAGCTAAATTTGACTTTGATGGCTTGAGGCAAGTAGGAATCTTTAGTGGTGCCTTTAATAGAAACATAAGAATTAAAAGAATGATGGATCAGGAAGAAGGAAATGTTATCTTGTCTCTAATCCCAGATACACTGAGCAATTCATCTAGATTCTCTGGGTCTCCCTGAACTTCTCTTGTAAATTAAGGAAATTGGGATTAGGAAATAACTGCTTATTAACCATATAGCTCTATGAGTTGATATTTTGGGGAAGGAGGATGAGTTCATTTTGAGATATCTTTGGCTTGAGATACTTGTGGAGTATCCATTAGATATGTCAAGCATTCCAATGAAGCTCAGAATTTGGAATTAGAAAACATGGGAGTGCAGACCACTTAAAATGTGTTCAAGACCATTCAGACCCTATTTTAGTGTGTGTGAAATAGTGTGGAAAACTATTCTTTTGGCAGAAATTGTGTACCTATGAGTTGTATCCAAAAGTGTATTTCTTTTGGAGAAAAATGATGCAAATGTGCTAAACTATGTTTGAGTTAGAAGCAGGTGAAAAAGTATCTTTTACTATTGTTAAAGGATCTAAAATTCCTTTTGGTGCACTGGCTTATAGTGAGAGTTTAAAAGTTGAAACTTCACAGGTGTCAAGTTATCACTGAGGAATTTATTACTTATTAATAAAATCACTGTTACCATTGAAAACAGTCTTGCACAGAAAGCAAGGTCATTTTCTAAAACTGCTTCAAGTGGAACAATAGAAGCTCAATTTCTCTGAACTTTACTGAGGTGACTGGATAGGGAGGAGTAATAGGAGGGGCATGAATAGGGAAACATGATAAAACTGAGAAAATATAGTCATTTTTACACTCTTCTATGCTTATTAAAGAGGAAATAAGAAGCAACAACTTGAAACTGCTCAGTGTTTAGGTTCTGGACATAAGGACAGAGAAGCCAAGAATTGAAAAATGAAAATAGCTTTCTTTTTGCTATGGTGCACATTCTTCAGGAATTCGTTAATAGCCTTTACAGAATGGTGTAGGCATAAGAAGCACACATCCAGCACTTCTCAACTTTTTGGTAATTGCATTTAGAAGTATAATTTGTTTGTACACATGTGTCTTCAGGTCAGTGTGTGAATACACGCATTTAATTTGAAAGGTCCCATCTTTCACAGATGACGTGATGGAGAGACCCGCCTCCTTGTCAAACTGTTGACAGTTCCCACAACTCGGAGGGAACAGTCTATACAGATTAAGAGTTATGGAGAAATTCACAAGGTCTGTTTGTATTAATTTGATAATTTAGAATATCATTCAGATTTTACTTCTATCTCTTAGTAGTAGCTAGGCAGCCTCTAAAATGGCCCTAAATGACCCTCACCTCCTGGTATTCATGACCTTGTCTAATCTCCTCTCCTCGAGGGCAGGTTGGCTACCATGTCTAACAAAAGAATGATTAGGTGACCTTGAAAGACTGTGACTTCAGTCTCAGGCCCACAGCTAGTCTTTCCAGTTTTCTCTCAAGGATATCAGCTGCCATATTGTGAGCTGTCCAAAGGAGAAGCCTATGTGGCAACATCTGTAGCCAACAACCAGCAAGAGCCTGATGCCTGCCAACACAGCCATGTGAGCGAGATTGGAAGTGGATCCTTCCCCAGTGGAGCCCTGAAATGACGGCAGCCACTGCTGATGTCTTGACTGCAGCCTCGTGAAAGGCATTGAGCCAGAAGGCACCCAGGGTAACCATGCCTGGACTCCTGGTCCAAAGAAACTGGGATATAGTAAATGTGTATTGTTTTAAACCACTGTTTTGGAATAATTTTTTACAGAGAAATAAAAACTAATACATTTTCTTATTACAGAATACTGGTGAATCAACCAACAGCAAGTTAGAGGTTTTTTAAAAGTCAAATATGCTTCTGGAAGACCATAACCATGAACCATGGTTTATCCCCAGAAGAGCAAGGCTTTGTAAAGACTCTATATTAAATAGGTTTAGTGATACAGATCTTTTCTTTTATAGAGTCGACATTACTCCTCTTGATGAGGTCCAGTATTCTTGCCTGGAAAATCCTATAGACAGAGGAGCCTGGCGGGCTAGAGTCCACGGGATCACAAAAGTTGGACATGACTTAGCGACTAGACCACCACCACCACCAAGTTCTATTTCCTGGAGAGACAGAATCCTTAGGAGTCTTGCAGGATCTTTGGGGATACTACACGGTATACCATCTATTCTACATTCCTCTCCTATTGTTTTAACTGCGTATACAAGTATGACATTGTATGTTGCTGTTTTGTTGTCCAGTCATTAAGTCATGTCCAACTCTTCGTAACTTCATTGACTGCAGGTGCCCTCACTGTCTCTTGGAGTTTGCTAATGTTCATGTCCACTGAGTCGGTGACGCGATGAATATTGTATACATTGTGTACAAATTGCCGATATCATTATTAGTTGTATGCGCTTGAACTCTTTGCTAACGTTAAGAAGCTGTACTACAAATCTAGTATACTATATACTATATGTTCTAATCGGGATGCCTCCTCTACTTAGATATTCATGGCCTAAGTCATTTGCTGGTAACGTTGAATACTCAAAATTCCGTAAATTTCAGTTTATTTTTCTACTGAAATTAATTGTCATCTTATTAGGTTGGTGCAAAAGTAATTGTGGTTTTGCGCTGTTGAACTTTGTTGCTATTAGAATACATTCTTAAGTAAATGTAGTTATGTTATACATAATTTTAATGCACATTTCTTGCTTTATATTTTTGCTATTGATTTATTTTACTTGCTGTGCATTTTGTATTTATTTGGACTAGGGAAATGATGTCATAAAAAAGCAAATTCAAGTGATTTTCTTATTCAAGTTCAAAATGGGTTGTAAAGGATCAGAGACAACTCGCAACATCAACAATGCATTTGGCCCAGGAATTGCTAGTAAATGTACAGTCCCTCATAGCTCAGTTAGTAAAGAATCTGCCTGCAATTCAGGAGACCCGGGTTCCATTCCTGGGTTGGGAAGATCCCCTGGAGAAGGAAATGGCAACCCACTCCAGTATTCGTGCCTGGAGAATCCCATGGACAGAGGAGCCTGGCGGGCTACAGTCCATGGGATCACAATGAGTCGGACACAACTTAGCGACTAAACCACCACCACCACAGTGGTGTTTCAAGAAGTTGTGCAAAGAAGATGAGAGCCTTGAAGATAAGAGCACAGTGCCCGGCCATCAAAAGTTGACCAATTGAGAGGATCATCAAAACTGATCCTTCTACAACTATAGGAGAAATTGCTAAAGAACTCTGTGTCAACCATTCTACAGTCATTTGGTGTTTGAAGCAAATTGGAAAGGTGGAAAAGCTCAGTAAGGGAGTGCATCATGAGCTGATCAAAAATCATAAAAATTGTCATTTTGAAGTGTCATCTTTTCTTACTACATGCAACAACAAATCATTTCTCTATCGGATTATGACATATGATGAAAAGTAGATTTTATACAACAACCAGCAATGACCAGCTCAGTGGTTGGACTGGGAAGAAGCTCCAAGCACTTCCCAAAGCCAAACTGTGCCCAAAAAAGGTCATGGTCACTGTTTGGTGGTCTGCTGCCCATCTGACCCACTACAGCTTTCTGAATCCTAATGAAACCATTACATTTGTTAAGTATGCTCAGTGAATTGATGAGGTACACCAAAAACTGCAATGCCGGCAGCGACCGTCGATAAAATGGACCCAATTCTTCTCCAAGACAATGCCCGCCCACATGTCACACAACCAACAGTTCAAAAGTTGAACGAATTGGACTACGAAATTTTGCCTCATCCGCCATATTCACCTGACCTCTAGCCAACTGACTACCATTTCTTCAAGCATCACGACAACATTTTGCAGGGAAAATGCTTCTCCACAAGCAGAAAATGCTTTCCAAGCTACCGTGGAACCATGAAGCATGGATTTTTATGCTACAGGAATAAACAAGCATTTCTTATTCACAAAAATGTGTTGATTGTAAAGGTTCCTATTTTGATTAATAAAGACATGTCTGAGCTTGGCTATAATGATTTAAAATTCACAGTCTGAAACCACAACTACTTTTCAGAACCTAATATTTATACTCGAATCCTTGCCTTAAAGTAATTTTCTTCAAATTGTACACTTGGTATCTTCTGTGAATCTTGTAATTATCACAATGATGGATCTGATAACTCACATCCATAAAAGTAAGTGAAATTTAAGCTTTTAGGTAGCAATCTTCAAAAGAGGTTATAAATATACTCATGTTCTTGATGACAGTGAAAGAGGAAAGTGAAAAAGCTGGCTTAAAGCTCAACATTCAAAAAACTAAGATCATGGCATCCAGTCCCATCACTTCATGGCAAATAAATGGGGAGAGAGTGGAAAAAGTGGCAGATAATTTTCTTGGGCTCCAAAATCACTGCAGATGGTAACTGCAGCCATGGAATTAAAAGATGCTTGCTCCTTGGAAGAAAAGCTATGACCAACTTAGACAGCATATTAAAAGGCAGGGACATCTCTTTGCCAACAAAGGTCCATATAGTCAAAGCTATGGTGTTGCTAGAAGTCAGGTATGAATGTAAGAGTTGGATCATAAATAAGGCTGAGCGCTGAAGAATTGATGATTTTGAATTGTGGTGCTGGAGAAGACTCTTGAGAGTCCCTTGGATTGCAAGGAGATCTAACCAGTCAATCCTAAAGGAAATCAGTCCTGATTATTAACTGGACAGTCTGATGCTAAAGCTGAAACTCCAATACTTTGGCCACTGGATTCAAAGAGCCAACTCATTGGAAAAGACCCTGATGCTGGGAAAGATTGAGGGCAGGAGGAGAAGTGGGTAACAGAGGTTGAGATGGTTGGATGACATCACTGACTCAATAAACATGAGTTTAATCAAACTCTGGGAGATAGTGAAAGACAGGGAAGCCTAGCATGCTGCAGTTCATGGGGTCACAAGTAGTTGGACATGACTTAGCCACTGAACAACAATAACAACACCGAACATTGAACTTGTGATGATTACTAGGCCTCATTTCTTGGAGCATACTATGGATAAATATTTATAATAACTTTTAGAATTTTCTTATGGGTACTACAACTATATTGCATAGTGTTTTTGCATGAAAAGATGAATTTATTAAATATTTGTACAAAGTCCACAATTTTGAGAACACTGCTTTGGTCTATCAAAAATTTTCATATATTAGAAGTCTCAGAAAACAATAGTATCCTGGGCTATTTGATGTCTGGCAGTCTGCAAATGGAACATGATAAATTCTCAAATGTAATGCAGCATTTTGCCTTTCCTTGCTCTCCTTTGCCAATTTGATTAAAGAAAACAGGGGATAAAATTGGTAGAAAGGAAACAGAGTAGATAAGAGCTTTTGCTGAATATGTACACACTTTCAATACTCTTTCAAGAACTAAGGTAATCTCTTATGAAGACTTTCCTGTTTCCTTCAGCCAAAAGCTTTATGAAATCCTCAGCATTTTCTTGACATCTCTAAGCTAGTGCTTCTTGTATTGAATTATAATTTTAGGTGAATATATTACTATTACTTCCCCACTTTATTATGCACATCCCCACCTTCCCCCTCACTGCCCACATCAAACACTACACTCTTCAAGGCAAACATTGTATCATTCTTGCTTTTATCTCAGCTCCTACCCCAACCATAATGCCTGGCATGGGGTGAGTACTCTAGACATCATTTTTGAATAAAAAAAAGAATGAAGAGGACTTTTCCTTCTTCCTTTTGAGTATCAGCATGTCAAGAGAACTTCAGATTTCACATACATTGATTCAATGTACCTACTAGGAAATCTATTTCTGGAAGATATAGTGTGTATCTAGTATGTCCATGCATTGAGATAGGCTATGGAAAAGTAACACAAAGCCAGAAGATGAATGTCCTATTTTCAAGGATCCTGCCATCTGATTAGCAACCATGATATTCTAAATGAAAAGTTAGGTTTCTATCTGCCACTTAGGTACCTAATAGGATATGGTATGACCAAGCAAATAAATACTTATGCTATCCATTAGTGAGAGAGGCTCCAGCTATCCCTTTTAACCAAAAAATTGCAGTGATTTTCCATATGTGCTTCTTTTATTTTCTCTTGGTACAAAGTTCCAGTAAACATACAAAACCTCTTTGAAGGAAAAAAAAAAGAAATGAAATTTATGTAGAAATTTATTTAATCCTAAGTGATCGGAGACAAAAAACTCTTTCACCTAACTCAAACCACATAAAGGACTTTCAAAAACATTTGAGCATTCCTGGGCTCTGTTCCCTCCACATATCCTACTAGCCAGACAAGGAAGTGCTGCGTTCCCTATGTGAAATCTCTTCTGTTGGACAATTAGTTCCACGTCTTGGGATCTCATTTCCTAAGGTCCTGCCAGTGACCTTCTCTTAAAAACCATTAATTCTTGTGAGATTCTGGCCAGGTGAAGTTTGGTCTGGCTTCTGGACAAGGGTGATCCTGGGCAGTCCTGCAAAGCCTAGAGCAGTATTACACATTGCCTTGGAGTCAGAACATTTTTGGCCCTCCGGTGACTGGCTCGGGAAGGTAAAATGACTGGATGAAGCATCGCTGTGTAAGTCATAACTCTATAATCACAGTTGTGTCTGTGTGTGTGTGTGTTTTAAAAAGTATTTGGCTTTGGGGTGGCAGGCGCAGTGGTAAACCCTTTCAGAGATTTTTTGTGACCCTTTCCAGGGTTATTTATACTTGATGAAATGGTGAGTTCAGCTAAATGAATGGGTCCCCATTAATACACCCAAGCTCCATCTAAAATCAAATGAAACTCTAATACCCATGTCTCTGCCCTCTTTCCCTGAACAGTTGGAGTTTTATATGGTTACCTT
The DNA here is from genome assembly GCF_019320065.1 of Cervus canadensis. Lineage (NCBI taxonomy): Eukaryota > Metazoa > Chordata > Mammalia > Artiodactyla > Cervidae > Cervus > Cervus canadensis. The sequence goes on from NC_057412.1 coordinate 39,545,346, forward strand.
GAAATTCCTCTGGCCTTTCCCTTATAACAATCAACCAGACTAAGACTAGCACTTTGTTCCAGGGAAAAGGAAAGGTCAGAGAATGAGGAGCATTTTGACTATCAGCTAAGAATCTATTTTTCTTCACTTTACCTATTACCTTCCAATATGTCTACCTGTCTAACAAAGGAAAGAGACACATTTTAAAAGGTATACGTTGGTGATGTAATGGCCTGTGGGCTTTGCTATTTATTGGTGCAGTGGGAATTTAAAGGAAGAGAAAGAGGGACCAAAATGGGAAGCAATGATGATAAATGAAATAAAGGAATAGGAAGCACTGAGTTTAAGAAGAATGTGTGCATAGCTTTTTTTAAAAAAATGCATTTATTGCAAAAGACTATTTCTTGATGACTCTGTATATATGGGAGAGGCACTATTTCACATGTGTGCTGTGCTGAGACACTCAGTCGTATCCAGCTCTTTGTGACCTCATGGACTGTAGCTCGCCAGGCTCCTCTGTCCATGGAGATTCTCCAGGCAAGAATACTGGAGTGGACTGTCATGCCCTCCTCCAGGGAATCTTCCCAGTGCAGGGATCGAACCCAGGTCTCCCACATTGCAGGCGGATTCTTCACTGTCTGAGCCACCAGGGAAGCCCTTCACATTTCAGTTACTGGGTGCATTAGTTACTCTTCACTGAGAATACTTCAGAGAGGCACTGGGGGACTGGGCCTGGCTCTTGTTCTTCCCTGAGATTTAGATCCTTTTCGTGGCAGATTTCCAAATCCATCCCAGTCAACTCTGGCCTTACTGTGGGAGTGGTCTGGTCTCCTGATTATTCTCTGAACAGGGGTGGTCCCAAATGGAGCTCTGGGGCTCCCCTGGAATGAAGTTCATGCCTGCGATGGGCTCCAAGATTCTAGGGCCCTCAGTGGTCCCAGCATCATGATGCACTCCTCACCATTTCTCTTTATTTCTGGTCTCAGTCCAGGTGGGGATTCTGGTGTAGCTCACTTATAACTTGCTGAAGCTCTTGTCATGCTGAATTTCCAGAGGAGAAGCACTTGCTTACTCTGTGAGAAACTATTGCTATCACTACTACTGCTGCTTGCTAATACCATCTATTCCATGTCAACTTTTGATAAATGTGAATAATCTTCACAACCAAGATCAATGTTCTCATCTCTTCTAACACATTGGAAAATGAGGCTCTATGGAAATAAGTAACTTGCCAATGGTATTAACTAGCTGGTAAGAGGAAGAATCAAAACTGAACCCTGGCTTTTCCATGCTAAAACTCGATGTTTATATATATATATATATATATATATATATTACTCTAAAGTCATAAATTATTTGGTAAATGAATTATTAACCACTGAGTTTGCTTAACACATTATTAACCAGAGATGTATTAATGCCATAGGCATTAGTTTCTGCAACAAGCTCCTGGTCAATAATGTGTTAATTATAAGCTCACAACTTAGAATTTTATCTTTTTTATAGCTTGAAATGTCTTAAATAAATATACATTTTATATATGAAAAAAGTGAGAGTGTTAATTGCTCAGTTGTGTCCAACTCTTTGCGACCCCATGGAATGTAGCCCACCAGGCTTCTCTGTTCATGGAATTCTCCAGGCAAGGGTGCTGGAGTGGGTTGCAGTCCCTCCTCTAGGCGATCTTCCCAACCCAGGTCTCCTGCACTGCAGGCAGATTTTTTTTTTTTTTTTTTACTGTCTGAGCCATCAGGGAAAACCATACATCTTATATATGGTCCATAACAATTCAACTCATCAAGTATTTTTTGAGTGCCAAGGATGTACTGTGTTGTGTTAACATTGGGATTGGAGCAATGAGCCAAACAAATTTGGTTTCTGATCTCAGGGTGATATTTATTTTTGTCTCCTAGTGAGGGGAGACATGAAACAAACAATTTCTTAAAAAAGTCAATGCATAGGTTATGATAAAATCATTGAAAAAAAATGAAGCAAACTAAGGGTGATAGATAATGAGAGGTATGGTTAGGGAGTTGTGCTACTTTCAAATAGGGCAGAAAGTATTGCCTTTTGATAAGATAACAGTTGAAAAAAAGACTAGAAGGAAGTGATAGAGTGAGCCATGTGGTTGTCTGGTAGAGGAGCATTCCAATATAGGGAGCCCCAGGTACAGAGGTGTTAAGGTGGAATTGACTTGATGTGTTTCAAAAGCTGCAGGGAAGCAAGTCTACCTAGAGCAAAGAGTGAGGGGCTCAGTAGCTGGGAGGAGAGAGGAGATGGAAAGAAGAGGTGATTAGAGATGAGTGGGAGAGATGGCAGAGAGTCAGATCATGCTGGACTTGTATGGTCACCATCATGACAAAGGATTTAGATTTCATGCAGAGATTAAGAGGCACTAGTAAAGTCTGAACAGAGGAAAATGTGATCAGACCTAGTTTTTGAAAAGCATAACTTGGGTACTCTGTGTTAAACCCAATATCAAAACTAGGATTGGGACAAGGGAACCCATGTGAATACTGTGCATAGAACACAAGTGAGGCATGACAAAGTCTTAAGCCAGAGTGGGAGGATTCAAAGGGCAGCATTGGCAGAATTTGTTGATGGACTGAAAGTGGGGTGTGAGAGAAAGAGAGAAGTCAAGAATGACTCTAAGGTTTTTGCCTGACATAAGAGCATGGATGGAGTAGTGTTTATTATTGAGATAAGGAAGAGATGGGAAGGGACAGATTTGCGAAAGTACATTATGGAAGATTACAAGTTCCATTTTAGACATGGTAAGCTTGAGATGTATATTAGCCACTTAATGGAGATCTTCCAAAGAGTCACCTGGATACTAGAATCCGGAGCTCAGAGGAGAGATCAGGAAGGTAGATATAAATTTTGGAGATACTGACGTAAACCATGAGACTGACCTTTAGGTGACATTTAGGTGAAAATAGATAATGTTTAAAGACTGAGCCTGAAGCATTCAAACCCTAGAGACCAGCAAGATGGAGACGGCCCAGGAAAGGAGAGTAATTTCCAGCAAAAGAGCAGCCACTAAAGGAAAAAGAGGAAGAGTGAAAAACGGTAGTTCTGAAGCTCGGGGAGTGTATTAGGACTTAGGCAATAAGCCATTTGTCAACAGAGGTCATACATTAGGTCAAAGATGGTAGGGACTGACATAGTTCCATTAGACTGAGCATCAGGGACATTACTAGATACGGTGTCTGGTAGTACTGCCATGGAATGAACAATCATTTTAAATAGAATTATATCCATTTCAGAAAATTACTCACTTGACAATTATACCCTAAAATTTATATTCCATCTAGTTAAATACAAATAGTCAGAAGTTACTTCATGGCAAATAAATGGGGGAAAAGTGAAAACAGTGGCAGATTTTATTCTGGGGGGCTCCAGAATCACTGCAGACAGTAATTGCAGCCATGAAATTAAAAGACACTTGCTCCTTGGAAGAAAAGTTATGACAAACCTAGACAGCATTATTAAAAAGGAGAGACATCACTTTGCCAACAAAGGTCTGTATAGTCAAAGCTATGGTTTTTCAGTAGTCATGTACAAATGTGAGAGTTGGACCATAAATAAAGCTGAGCACCAGAGAATTGATGCTTTTGAACTGTGGTGCTGGAGAAGACTCTTGAGAGTTCCTTGGACTACAAGGAGATCCAACCAGTCAATTCTAAAGGAAATCAGTCCTGAATATTCATTGGAAGCACTGATACTGAAGCTGAACTCCAAAATTTTGGCCACCTGATGCAAAGAGCCGACTCATTGGAAAAGACCCTGATGCTGGGAAAGATTGAGGGCAGGAGGAGAAGGGGTGACATGGGATGAAATGGTTAGATAGCGTCACCGAATCAATGGATATGAATTTGAGAAAACTCATGGAGGTAGTAAAGGACAGGGAAATGTCACATGCTGTAATCCAGGGGGTCACAAAGAGTTGGACACAACTTAGCGACTGAACAACAGTAGCAACAGGAGTACAAACAAAAACAGTTTTCCTATTTTACTTTCTAGAACTTGTCCGCATTCTAATGAAGACTTTCTGGTGAGGTGGCTTTTGAAATACTGGAATCAGTCAGGAGCCTTTAAAGAAGAAAGACTTCTTTTGTCTCCCAAGAATGAACATCTATCTCATATAGTTTGTGATACACACACCTGGAGACTGTTGATTTTCCAAATTGTAGTTATCACAATACTCATCTAATGACCCTGGAAAATGTGATGACAACGCACACACACAGAGTTTGGCCCTTAAGCAGCTCCCAAACCTATGAATAATATTTCCTTCTTTCTTAATTTTTTTTCTCCATAAAATATTAGGTAATATCCCTTAATGATTATCTCTCTTAAAATTAGCTTTGAAACACAGAAGTAGCAAAGATTAAGTTTGAATCTTTAAGAGAAAACAGTATGGATTCAGGAAACGGTATCAGACAATTTCCCTTAAAAACAAAATGAAAGGCGTGTTTGGGTCTTCATCTTACTTCTGAATAATCCCAGATTTCTTTCTTCTGATATATGAAACGAGACAAAACCACAACAAAAGAGGAGAGGGGAGGGAGAGAGAAAAAGACAACGTGGCGATAAAGCAAGCAAACTGACCGGTATAGAAGAATGCTAACATTTAGAACTGTTACACGATGGTGGTGCAGTTGGTAAAGAATCCTCCTGCCAATGAAGGAGACACAAGGGACACAGGTTTGATCCTTGTGTTGGAAAGATCCCTTGGAGTAGGAAATGGCAACCCACTCCAGTACTGTTGCCTGGAAAATCCCATGAACAGAGGAGCCTGGCTGGCTACAGTCCACGGGGTAGCAAAGAGTTGGATGTCACTGAGCACGCAGGTCCATGCACATGTCCACACACACCCTTGACCTCTACCCCTTTGTCAGACTTAAAACTCTTAGGAGATAAGATGAAGCAGGTAAATCAAATTATTCCCAAGCTAGTTTCTTTTCTCTTTCTTATTTGAAAGAAGGAAGTACGTGATGGAATTGTTACTAAATTTTTAAATTCTCAAGGGTCCTTTTTGCCTATTTTCTATACAGGAACTTCAGAGTCAGCCATGAATAGCACCATCACAATGGACTTCACTGGCATTCAATGTCTGCCCTTGCTTAATAGGGACCACCATGGAGCTAAGCAAAATGCTTGTTATTTCTGTAAATTGAAAACAGGCATTTCAGAGCACCTAGTTCTGTAACATTTCTTACAAAGCAACCAGGATGTTTTTTGGTAGAGGCCCAGTCCAAATACTGAGCAGGTCTGTTCATGTCTCATTCCAAGGGTTTTTCAACAGTTCTTAAATATAGTAACAGTACACCCACCCCCAGATTAGGGCACAGTAAGGATATTTATTTCCAGGGTCAATCTTGGGAGAAAGTGGCAAATTTATTTTTGCTAACTTTTATTCTTTTCTAACTTTAGGTCAAATTTCTTACTTTTTCCTTCTTGCCTGTTTTCCCAGCACCATACCTCAGCTTAACTTTTTAAGCACACACATACACACACATTCCCTAGATCTTCTGCTACACTCTTCTTTCCTTGCATCATTCATTTGTTTATTCACTCATCAGTCATTTGACAAATATTTCTTCATGGCTTACCATGGGCCCAGCAAGGTACCAGCCACTGGGTATAAAGTGGGAAACAAGACATGCTTCTAACAGGAGGAGCCAAAGACAAAAGGCAACAATAAATAAGAAAACTATTGGGGAATGCTAATTGATGTTAAAAGAATTAAGTAGCATTATATTTTAGTAAGTGACTGGGTGGCTCCATTAAAATATACCTTCCTATACTAAAGTTAGGATTTTGCTCTTTGAACTCCAAAGTAGCAAATAATTTGAAAAATTAATGCATGTTTTTCTGTTTAAAGCTTCCTTTCTTTCTTCCCCCTTAATGTAATTTCTAGAGAATCTAGAGATTTGAAATGCAGAGATAATGCCATCATCCATATATATGACTCACAGCAGAAATTTCCAGTTCCAGAGCGATGGGGTGAGATATTCGGGAACAGACAATGGTTTATCACCTAGGTTGTCCCAGAGCTGGGCTTTGCTTGGCTCTTCTTTCTTTCTTTTATAGATGTCTCAATCTAAATCTGTCTCCCAGGCTCTTGATGTTTCTGGGTTTTTCCACTGTGTCACACAGGAAAGGAAAGGACTTCACACCACTCCCCAGTGAGTTGTTTCTCTCATCTTTTTGGCTCTGTCTCCACTCAGTCCTATCTCCCCTTTCTAGCCATGTCCCCACCATGGATCAGATTGTCTTATTTCTACCCCTGGAAAGGTCATCTCATCCTGTACACAGAGGTCTTTTTCTTTTTTTTACTGAAGAGTGACAAGTTGTCTAACATTTCAAGGAATGAAGCCTAAATAAAGGCATTCTTTTTTGTGTCTTAAAAATTCCTTTTGGCTCCTTGCAACTTTGGGTTGCCACCTTTCCAAAGAAAATGAAAGGCCTAGATCATTAGTTTACAAACTTTATGAGTCTCTGAAATTCCTATGGGCTGTTTTTCATGCCTTAGACTCCAAACTCTCATTGCAGGACTGGGGCAGTGCCGGCTTCTGGTGGAGCAGACACAAAACAAACATATTTCCAACAGTCGTGTTATTTTTCTTTCAAAGAACCCTTAGGGGTATTGTTAGTCTGGAGAGAAAGGCAGGAAGGAAGACTAGATCTATGCCCTTCAAATGTACAAGGCCCCAAACCAGAGACAACCCCAGGATGGCGGAGCACAGAGGTGAGCCGACCAGCAAAATGACCTACAGATGAAGTGGATAGCAAGCACAGATGGCAATGCCCAGAGCAAGTCTACATGCTGCCTGCCCCAGATGGCATCTCAGGGCACTGTGAAACCATTCCCCCAGAACCAGAGATCCTTTCTGCAAGCTCCTTTCCTGGTCCCCAGGAACACACATCAGGGATGGAGTCTTCCTTTGGAGTATCTTTTCAACTGGACCAGGAGAAAGTCTGTGCATCCGTGGCAGGCTCTGGGAATACTGCCAGCCACTAAAACTGATAGCTCACAGGAATTCTTCAGTTTAAAGATGTGTTTGAAAATAAATCTATGGCTGATTCATATCAATGTATGACAAAACCCACTGAAATGGTGTGAAGTAATTAGCCTCCAACTAATAAAAAAAAAAAAGAAAGAAAGAAAGAAAAGCCCTATTCTAGATTAGGGTTCTATGTAGTTTCAAAAATTTTGAAACTTGAAAAGGTCCTTTGATATCTCTTCCAACTCCTTTGTTGCACAAATGCAGACAACCTAAATAGGTAGAGTGTCTGGCTTGTGCTTGGATAGCTACTTAAAAACAAGTATGCAATTAGGCAGGGAACATGAGAATAATATGAAGTCAAATACACTGATAGGAGTTTGGTGGTTACATAATATCTGTGAACTAAATTTAAAATCTATATAGACAGATATGTACATACCTATCCTATATATAGGTATATACACATGTAAGTATCTATAGATATAGATATAAAAAAAGAAATCTAGAAAACCATACAGACTACTGTAAATTTTTTATGATGAACTAGTGCTTGGAAGTCAGTCACTCATTCATCAAAGCACTTCATGGTATAATAACTTCTTGAGTATTGAAACAAATGTTACATGCTACAACTTTTTAGGAAATAAAATCTTTCAAACTCTTAGTCTATATATTTTGGGATATACCTCAGGAGATTACATAATTCAAATTTAGGAGTTAAAACAAGTATAACATCACAACTGCTTAGATGAATAGTGTTAAAAATAGGACAACAGACCCAAAACAGAATTGCTTATTCTTAGCCCCATGTTACCAAACCAAGACTTATTTACAGTTTTGGCTCTTCCAGAAATGAAATCTTAAGCCAGTCAAGCAGGAATTGCCTGGTTAACAGGAGCTAGGTTATCTGACCAATAGATCCATGCCACCCCCTAAATGGAAGTGACCTTGCGGTAAACAACCTGCTTTTTTTTTTGCCTAGTTTTAATTCCTTATTCCTATTCCTTTTGGGCTAAATAAAAGGCTTCCATTTTGCACAGCTCCTCAGAATTCCTTTCTATCTTCTAGACTGAATGCTGCTCAATTAGAATTGATTTTTGCACACATGAAATCAACATGTTTAACATGCCTCAGTTTATCTTTGAACAGTCTTGTCCAAACAGTTTGCTTAAACATCCTATCACATATCTCATTAAAAATAACCAGATTTGCTTATACAGACCCACTACATTTATTTTTCATAAATTTATCTACATATTAATGAATAGGCTTAAATTTAGATTATTAGCAAGGTAAATTAAAAACAAAAAAGTGAAATAAATATTTTACATTATTTTATTTACTAACAATATGAAAGTATTTTGCTTTCACTTAATGGGTTTTTTTTGTTGAAAGCAAATATTCTTTTTTATTTTAAAACCTTAATTGAAAGTGTTATGCTTTAGTGATTCAAAAATCTGATTTTAGGCTTAGCTTATTCTACATTAGGTGTCAATAGCTGCTTTAGTTTTAAAAAGATCGCTAAAAATAACGTATAGGTCCAAAGGGAAAAAAATGTTTCATTGGTTGTATTTAAATCTTAAGATTCATTTTTCAGTTTCATCCAACTAAATGGTCTCTGACAAATTTCAACTAGTGAAGTCTTATATTCTCTAATGTCAATCCATTGTTCTTAAAAATAATAAGAACTTAATCTATTTTCATATTTTTAGAACACTATTTCAAAATATACTAGAATCTTTCACTTGGAAAATGTTTTGACTGAAGTATTCTAATTTCAAGATCATTATTTGAGTAGATAACACTTTTGATAGGTATCAGTTTTGCCAACAAGTAACATAATAATCCGAGAAGGCAATGGCATCCCACTCCAGTACTCTTGCCTGGAAAATTCCATGTACAGAGGAGCCTGGTAGGCTGCAGTCCATGGGGTCGTTAAGAGTTGGACACGACTGAGTGACTTCACTTTCCCTTTTCACTTTCATGCATTGGAGAAGGAAATGGCAACCCACTCCAGTGTTCTCGCCTGGAGAATCCCAGGGACAGAGGAGCCTGGTGGGCTGCCGTCTGTGGGGTTGCAAACAGTTGGACACGACTGAAGCGACTTACCAGCAGCAGCAGCAACATAATAATAGGAATATTCTTCTCCCCCAACCAAATTCTCTTTATATAAGAGGTTTTTTTTTTTTTGAAAAGTTATTTCTCACTTGTTGGTAAAATGTCACCTTTATCTTGAAGGGTCAGATTAATGGTACTTATTTTTAAGAAAATATTCACTAGGTAGCATATTACCAACAATAACTTGTTATCTTATCAAAGGTCAACTGTGGAATACAGGTTGCTTGCTAAAAGTGTTTAGCTTATCTTTGAATTCAACAATGTTTTTGCAGGTTGAGTGGGAACACAAGTGTGAAAACTCTGAATTAAATAGTATTGTTAAGTATCAGCAAAATTGAATTAACTTTTTTCCCCTTGGTCAATGAATTAGGCTACACATTCCCTTAGGTGCATAAAGTCACTAAAGTTTCTACTAATGGGCTAATTATTTACTGATGCTGTCTCTTGGACTCAAATCCATTTTTCTATACTCTGCTAATTCTCCAGATTACTTTGCTACCTGGCTTCCCCTTAGGTCCTGCCAAAGAGACAAAACAGTAAAATGGAATGTAGGAAGAGGAGAGAACTTGGTTCTTTTTTTCTAACATTATCCTAGCAATAGCAATTCACCCAGGCAGCAGCAGCTGAGCCCAGGAGAGGTAATTCACTTGCTTCTAGTTTTTTTTAGCACTTCCAGAGCCAGCCTCTGTAAGCCCCGCTAAGGTCCCAGTAAGAGTCAGCTAAGATTCCTTTCCTAAAGATCTGAGCACAAAATCTTCAGGGGAGTCCTCTGAGTTTCTAGTATCTGGTAGTCCTAATACTCCCGTTCTCTAGTATTTGCTTCCTTGAGTCATTTCTGGGTTAAAAATTTTTTTTCTTCTTTTGTTCTTTCACTCTTTTCATCTGTGTAACCAATTCTCTATATTAAATTCCCTTTCTTAAAATAACTTTCTATTTCTTTTTTTTTAAATTATACCTTAAGTGACACAATTGATTTAGACCAGAAGAAACCTTAGAAGTCTCCACTTCATTAAAAACAGGGACAAAATGAAGATGACTAGATACATTAAAAATCTAAATGCAAAAAGCAAAACTTAGCAGTTTTTAAGGAAATGTAGGATTATATCATTATGATCTCAGTTAGAAAAGAATTTTTAAAGACAACATAAAATTTACAAGCCATAAATTTAAAAAGTGATATATTTGATTACATTCAAGTATAAAATGCCTGTGTCACAAAGGATATCATAAATAAAAGCCAACTATTAGTCTGGGAAAAGATAATTATAGTATATATAACTGCTAAAGGATTGATGTCCAGACTATTAAAAAAAATTCTAAACACCAACAAAAAACAAACAATCCAATGAAAAAATACATAAATGACTTAAACTATTAATTTTAAAAAGAGAAGACTAAATGGCTAACAAATACACTGAAAGCTTCTCAACCTCATTTGTAAACATAGAAATGCAAATAAAAGCAACAGATACCACTGTGTCATAAAGATTAAAGTTCTGAAAATGGCAAAATGAGACAAGTGCTCAGGGCGGGTGCACTGGGAAGACCCAAAGGGATGGGATGAGAAGGGAGGAGGGAGGGGGGATCAGGATGGGGAACACATGTAAATCCATGGCTGATTCATGTCAATGTATGGCAAAAACCACTACAATATTGTAAAGTAATTAGCCTGCAACTAATAAAAATAAATAAAAAAAAAAAAAAAAGAAAAAGTTCAAAATGGCAATGATGTTGGGACAGATACACTCCTATATACTGCTGGAGAGGCATGAACTGTTGCATGTTCTTTGGAGAACAATTTGGAAATATAATGTAATACAGGTGAAGATGAACATAGTCTATGGACATGACCCAACAATTCCGCTTATACAGTAGCTCACCAAGGGACCTGAGCTAGGATGTTTGTTGCCACATTTTCAGTAATAGCAAAAATAGTATGTATAAATATGCATACATTGGAACCATTCAGGGATTTAAAATATTAAAGAAAATCTGTATTTCCCAACATTGAAAGAAAAAGATGCTTTTTCCTAAAAGCAATAAAAATATAATCAATATGGCTTATTAAAGAGAAATGCATTTGTTTATGTAAAAAGATTCATATTAAAAAAAAAAAAGCCTGAAGACTGGTTAATACAGCTTCTGTTTTACCCCTGTTTCTGCTCTGCTATTATCCTTATATGGACATATCATCAAGCCAGCTTCCACAAAGTAGCAAGATGGTTGCGCAGGTCACACTCAGGCATGGTAGCATCCAGCACAAGATGAAGCCATTCACTTCTGTGCTTTCAAGAACAAGCAATCTTTCCTAGACACTTCCCATCCATATTCTGCTTACTTCTGCTGCTGCTAAGTCCCTTCAGTCGTGTCCGACTCTGTGCGACCCATAGACAGCAGCCCACCAGGCTCCCCCGTCCCTGGGATTCTCCAGGCAAGAACACTGGAGTGGGTTGCCATTTCCTTCTCCAATGCATGAAAGTGAAAAGGGAAAGTGAAGTCACTCAGTCCTGTCCGACTCTTCGAGACCCCGTGGACTGTAGCCTACCAGGCTCCTCTGTACATGGGATTTTCCAGGCAAGAGTACTGGAGTGGGCTGCCATTGCCTTCTCCTTCTGCTTACTTCATTCACTAGAATTATGTCACATTGCCCTCCATAGTCCATTCACTGGGAAGGATAAGATTACCATGACAGCTTATACTAATTGGTATCTACTCTTGACATGGTGAAAGGTTCTATTTTCCTAAGGAATGGAAGCCTCAACAAAGTTGGGGCTTTGTTTAGCGAGGAATAGGGAGGAAATAGTTAATAGGCAGGCAATCACCAATTTTTAAAAATGTAAGATGTAGAAGGAGATGCACAGTTTTTTGTCTTTGTGAATCTTTTTAATGCTCTAAATCATCCTAGATATTGCAAAAAGATATAAATGCCTATAGTGAACAGTCAAAAACAAAGGCAGACACTCTATATGATGGTTATTGGGCTATCCCATAGCACAGCTGGAGTTCTGGGGTTCAGTTTGGGTTCCTTAGCAGTGTGCTAGATTCTTTGACCTCGAGGTTTTCTGTAGGAAAAGAGGGAGGGGAGTGATACAGGAGGGGAGCATCATCCTTAGCTGCACATTTTCTATTATTAAAGAAACAAATTTGGCAATATGTTAACATTTGTTAAATCTCAGAAGTAAAATAAAATTCATCATTTTAAATATCAAATAGTTTTGTTCCCAAAGCCCAGGGTACTCTATGTTGTGTTCAAATTCCTGTGTGTTGATTATCTGTCTTTTTGGGCAAAAAAGGAAAACAGTATTTCAAAGTACAAAATTGGTACATTTTAACCCGAAGCAAATATATTTACTTTGGCAAAACTGTGCAAGATTTATGAATGATGATTAAAATGATCAAAATGTTAGCATTTCATTGTTATAGTTCCAAAAGGCCATTCTCCAACATGAATTCCCAGACAAATGTGAATGTGGCTTTTGGCTTTTTTTTTTTTTTGCTAGTTTGTTTTGGGTTACTCATTCATGTAAATCGCTGGGGAACAGGTAAGCTCCTGTTTCCTTCCTAAACTAACCCTTGCTTCTGTCCATACCCTGAAGGGTTGGACGTGGGCAGGACCCCTGCCTAAGCCCTGTGAAATGTATTCCAGCTGATCATAAACATAGTCCCTGGTTTTCCTTTCCTTTTTTCTCTGGTCATTTGCATACATTTTGACTTCTCCTGTAATTGTCAGGGAGGTCACCTTGCCATTCCTTAGTTCCCCATTCTGCCCTCACTCCTACAGTATAATGGGGTTCTTTACCAGTTAGGAAGAACAGGGGTTCACCTGGCTCCTTGCCCATGAACATTTTTCTGGGGATTGGTAGGCAGAGAACAAGAACAGAACAAGAAGAAACAGACCTTATATTTTGGCCGTTAAAGCCTCACAGTGTTTGCGAAGTGGCACATGCTTTAATGAGGGCCTTCTGGCTGATTCTTTTCTGTCGTTGATATTCAGAAAGTCCAACCAAAAATATTTCCAAACAGCTGCAACTAGACTGGTAACTCTTCATTTTGCATTCCAGAGCAATGGCGCCCAAGTGCCTTAACCATTGGAAACACTGGCTGGAGAGAGTTGACACAGATCCGGAAAGCCACAGCCTCCCTTGGGCTTCTCATTTCACTACTGGCCCATCGATGCATTAGCCAGAAGTAGACCCTGCATTGGATCCTGTGCTGGAAGTCCAGGTTTGGTGTGATTTGAAGTGGGATGGGGTAGCAGTTCTCACCCACTCTCACTGTATCCATTTTTACTTCCCAAAGAATATGGAAGGGCTATTTCAACACAGGCGATCTCAAACTATCAGCAGACAAACCTCATTATAAAAAGTGCTGGCACCATCTCCAATGTCTAAATATCAGATTAAAGGAAAAGTCAGTTCTGACTCCTAACATGGCTCTTCCTCAATTGGTCTTACTATAAAATGAAGGGGTATCTTTTGTTATTTGTGCCCCATGCACTTACAATACTATCGTAACTATTTTTTCTGCTTGCTCATGAAAGCTTATCCATCTTTTTCTGAAACTATTTATGAAGGTTACATTATGAATTTGCATCATTAACCTTTAGACAGGACTACAGTTTAGTGGTTTTAAAGAGCAATTTAGTGGCGGGTGCAGCTTGCATGGTGCAGAGAGTAGTATTAAAGGTCGTTTTGGAGACAAGTATAATAGTGCTATTTTTCACTTAATTCAAAAAGTATCTGAGCAGAGGAATTCTACTGTTGACTCACCTTAAATGAACCTCTTAGCCACAGTCTCACTTTTCACTGTAGTCAGCATAAGCTTTTTATGTCTACCTGTCATAACAGCACTTTAGAGAGTACCTATAGCAGAACTTCCCTGCTCGCTTTGAATCTGCTCCATTTCTAACTAGAATTTTCTTCACATTTCACAAAAAGGGACTATATGAATTTTAAATGTAATTTTCACTTATAGAAACACCCAGAGTGAGCGTTCTTTTTTTTTTTTTTTTTTTCAGAGTGAGCATTCTTTAGCTTTTGTAGTAGAACCTTCCTCTTAGAAGCTTACAGCACTTACTATATAAAATTTCATTTGTGTCAATCCAACTGCTGTAAAATAAGTTGGGGTCAGGTTTTAATTATTTCCTCATGTTCCATGCAGATTATATGCTATTATTTTATAGTAAGTGAAGATTTTGAAGATCCTGTCTCAAAAATGAAGAAAGGAAATAACTGTTTCTTTTCCTGAAAACATGTATCCCCATTAAGCTTTGGCAGGCCTGCATCTGACCTTTTGTTCCTCCTATTATCTAAATACTTATTTGGCTTTAAGAAACCAGCCATGCATGTCTGGAATTATTACTAAATGTAACCTTCAGATTGCAATACCAGTTTATAACTAAGGAAAGAGTAAGCTTGGCCATGTTGAGGTTTTGAAAAATGTCTTAGTGAAGCATGGACCACTGTCTGCTTCATCCTCAGCTGGGTGCTTCTGCCTAGAACATCATGGCAGTCTAGAGCCTCACACCGATGTCTTGGCTGACTGTACCCTTTATCAACAAATATTCCAGGTCACACCTCTACAAGTAATAGCAGAACAGAGAGGAAGGTCTCCTTACCCCAGTTCTATAGTCTTGTTCTTTTTGGATCTAATGCAGTGGTTTCCAACCCAAGGGCCCTAGATTTCTAGAAGTCCTTTAGTTGCAAAAATAAAAGCTCAGAGTTATTTATAATAAAATTTGAAGTCTCACATGAATTGCTTTCAAACCGTGGTGCTGGAGAAGACTCCCGAGAGTTCCTTTGGACAGCAAGGGATCAAACCAGTCAATCCTGATGGAAATCAACCCTGAATATTCATTGGAAGGATTGAAGCTGAATGTTCAATACTTTGACCACCTGATGCAAAGAGCTGACTCATTGGAAAAGATCTTGATGCTGGGCAAGACTGAGAGCAGGAGAAGAAGGGGGCGGCAGAGGATGAGATGGTTGGATGGCATCATTGACTCAGTGGACATGAGTTTGAACAAACTCTGGGAGATAGTGAAGGACAGGGAAGCCTGGTGTGCTGCAGTCCATGGAGTTGCAAAGAGTTTGACACAACTAAGTAACTGAACAAGAACAACTACACATGAGTTGGATATTTTCACACAATGATTGTGGCATGCAAGAATCTCAACTTAGTATAGTAACACTTTGATCTTGCGCTAACAGCTCCAGTTGGCTATTTTGGGGGTCTTTTAAGGAAACAAATGAATTATCACTTAATACATGTGGTGAGTTCAGTGGAACACAAATCTTTTTCAACTAGAATCTGTGGGGGAAATTATGGTGATGGGAACACTGGCTACTCCTGTGTTTAGTTTGAGGTCATAGTCACTCAGTCACAGTCACTCAGTCACACAGTCACATAGTCACTCAGGTCACAGTCACTCAGCCCTCCACTTCACAGAACTGATAAGCTCTTCACCTTATTTAGCTCGATCCCCGAAATCTAGAGATATAGGTGCTTCTGTGTGCTAAGTACTAAGAGCACAATTAAAGTTCATTAAAAAAAAAACAAAAGCAGGCTATCTACTTCTTAGAATCATACTTATTCAACAGATACATGGTGACCACCATGCCCAGGCTCTGTGCTGGGCCTTTGGAATATAAAAGTTCTACTCAAGACTGTTTTTGATCACATAGACATTGCAGTATTAGGGACGACAGATATTTAGCAAATGATCACATAAAGAGAATTAAAATTACAGTCATGGTAAATATTATCAAGGAGAAGTGCATGAATACCCTGACTCAGGGATTTGACCTAGCCAGGGGTGTTGTGAAAAGCTTCCCCAAAGAAGATAACTGGAATTGAAACTAGCAGTTGAGGAGTTAACTAGTCGAGATGGGAGAAAGAATCATACCAGCCAAAGAAATCATGTATGTAAATACTCTGTCTGGAAGAAGTTTGGTAAGTAGTAGGGATAAAAGGAAACCAGTTTGGTGGTGAGACAGGAGAAAACATGGGAGAGTTAGTGGGAAGTAAGTTTCAAAGCTCAGTTCAGTTCAGTCGCTCAGTCGTGTCCGACTCTTTGCGGGCCCATGGACTGCAGCATGCCAGGCCTCCTTGTCCATCACCAACCCCCAGAGTTTACTCAAACTCATGTCCATCGAGTTGGTGATGTTATCCAATGATCTCACCCTCTGTCATCCCTTTCTCCTCATGCCTTCAATCTTTCCCAACATCTGGGTCTTTTCAAAGGAGTCAGTTCTTCGCATCAGGTGGCCAAAGTACTGGAGTTTCAGCTTTAGCATCAGTCCTTCCAATGAATATTCAAGACTGATTTCCTTTAGGAAGGACTGGTTGGATCTCCTTGCAGTCCAAGGAACTCTCAAGAGTCTTCTCCAACACCACAGCTCAAAGGCATCAATTTTTTGGCATTTAGCTTTCTTTATAGTTCAACTCACATCCATACATGACTACTGGAAAAACCAGAACTTTGACTACACGGACCTTTGTTGGAAAACTAATGTCTCTGCTTTTTAATATGCTGTCTAGGTTGGTCATAGCTTTTCTTCCAAGGAGAAAGCGTCTTTTAATTTCATGGCTGCAGTCACCATCTGCAGTGATGGTGGAGTCCAAAATAATAAAGCCTGTCACTGTTTCCATTGCTTCCGCATCTATTTGCCATGAAGTGATGGGACCAGATGCCATGATTTTAGTTTTCTGAATGTTGAGCTTTAAGCCAAATTTTTCACTCTCCTCTTTCACTTTCATCAAGAGGCTCTTTAGTTCTTCTTAGTTTTCTGCCATAAGGGTGGTGTCATCTGCATTTTTGGGGTTATTGATATTTCTCCCAGCAATCTTGATTCCAGTTTGTGCTTCATCCAGTCCATCATTTCTCATGATGTACTCTACATATAAGTTAAATAAGCAGGGTCACAATATACAGCCTTGATGTACTCCTTTCACAATTTGGAACCAGTCTGTTGTTCCATGTCCAGTTCTAACTGTTGCTTCCTGACCTGCATACAGATTTCTCAAGAGGCAGGTCAGGTGGTCTGGTATTCCCATCTCTTGAAGAATTTTCCACAGTTTGTTGTGACCCACACAGTCAAAAGCTTTGATGAAGTCAATAAAGCAGATGTTTTTCTGTAACTCTCTTGCTTTTTCAATTATCCAACAGATGTTGGCAATTTGATCTCTGGTTCCTCTGCCTTTTCTAAATCCATTTTGAACATCTGGAGGTTCACAGTTCACATATTATTGAAGCCTGGCTTGGAGAATTTTGAGCATTACTTTGCTAGCATATGGGATGAGTGCAACTGTGTGGAAGTTTGAACATCATTTGGCATTGCCTTTCTTTGGGATCGGAATGAAAACTGACCTTTTACAGTCCTGTGGCCACTACTGAGTTTTCCTAATTTGCTGGCATATTGAGTGCAGCACTTTCACAGCATCATCTTTTAGGATTTGAAATAGCTCAACTGGAATTCCATAACCTCCACTAGCTTTGTTCGTAGTGATGCTTCTTAAGGCCCACTTGATTTCACATTCCAGGGTGTCTGGCTCTAGGTGAGTGATCACACCTTTGAGGTTATCTGGGTCATGAAGGTCTTTTTTGTATAGATCTTCTGTGTATTCTTGCCACCTCTTCTTAATATCTTCTGCTTCTGTTAGGGCCATACTATTTCTGTCCTTCATTGTACCCATCTCTGCATGAAATATTACCTTGGTATCTCTAATTTTGTTTGAAGAGATCTATAGTCTTTCCCATTCTATTGTTTTCCTCTATTTCTTTGCATTGATCACTGAGGAAGGCTTTCTTATCTCTCCTTGCTATTGTTTGGAACTCTGCATTCAAATGGGTATATCTTTCCTTTTCTCCTTTGCCTTTTGCCTTTGTTCTGTTCTCCACTATTTGTAAGGCCTTCTCAAATGTGGTAAAATTCCACCATGAAGGACTTCTTAGCAATTTTGTTTTTCTTTAGCATGAGAATATATAGAAACAGGGTGAGTAGTATGTGTTACATGATCAAAATTGTGTGCTGTTGCCTTTTTTTTTTTCCTTTTTTTAAGAAACACTTTGGTTAAAAGATGGAGAAAAGACTGCAGGTGGAGAAGAGAGATCAACTAGGAATCTATTGTTATAGTTCAGAGATCATGGTGGCTGGGACACTTAGAGAGCTGGTCAAAAAAATAGAAGAAATCAAGAGATTTAGGAACTTCCCTCAAACTCTTTAATAGTCCCAGATGTCCCTGTCTTTCTAAGTGTTCGCATGTTTCCCAGGAGACTTTTCTTGGCTTCCCATTTTCCACCAGAGGATCCCCTCAGCCTCGTAGTTGGGTACTACCTCCCCTGGGTATATCAGTCTTCCTCTGTGGCTTGTTCTTCATCATTCCTGATATGGGCCGCTTGCTTTATTGTTAGGGTAGCCCTGGGCTACTGCTTTCTAGACTCAGACCACAAACTGCCACCTTGGGCATGACGAGCACAGCTGTAATGTCAAAGATAGTATCTACTTCCCTGCCAGGTGGGCCCCTAGACAGGGCAGTCCTTATAAAATATAAAGGCTCCACTGTGGCCACATGACCACCAAGGTTATTTAAAAATTTCCTGTTTAATATCAAGGCTCTTTGATTTAGAATTTGGAGAGCAGGAAGATCAAAGCCAGCTTCAGGAGAATGGATGCCTAAGTTCTTACCTCTGACTTCTAGCAGGACCATTTCGTGATGCTGGCTGAAGTTGTGCAATAGAGGGCAACTTTCATCTCCCACTTGTTTTAAATATAATGCTCAATGAGTGCTTAGTACTTGTCTATGGCATGGATAAATCAATCAATCAAAGATAAGTTTCTGGTCTGATTTGCTCTTTCAGAGTTAAAAAGAAAATAAAGTTATAAAGAATAATTATAAAATCTAACTCAAATTTCAACAACAGAAGGAAAAGGAAGCTCTCTGGCTGAAAATAGAACCAAGACAGGACCAAAAAGAAATTGAAAAAAGAAAGAGGTTTTGGTGAGAAGGTAGCATGGGAAAAATGAATTGATTCTTATTCTGGCAGGAGAGAGGAGAAACTGGAATTGGTGTATAATCTGATGGATATAGTGTGACTATTCACGTCCAGATGGTTTTACTCCATCTCCTCAGGCTGCTGTGACTGCCCCAAGTTGCTTGAAGATTGGGCTTCCGGATTGAAAATCAGTCTAGACATTTTATTCTCAGACTTTCCAGAGGAAGTGCAGTTCGTAACACTACCAGCATGGCAAAATGAGAACCTATTAATACATGGTTTTCACCTCATGACAGATATTTAGGCAACATCCAAGACAATTCAAAGAAATAAGGAACTATTTCCACTTTGTAAGAAAGTAAATGCTTCCTTGAAATCTACTATGTAGGTTGCTTAAATGAAAAAAAGAAAGAATGCTAATGCAAACTTTTAAATGACTTGACATGCTCACTTTCGTCAGACTCTTTTGATACCCCATGGACTGTAGCCCACCAGGCTTCTCTGTCTATGGGATTGTCCCAGCAAGAATACTGGAGTGGGTTATCATTTCCTTCTCCAGGGAAACTTCTCAACTCAGGGACTGAACTCCTGCATCTCCTGCATTGCAGGCTAGTTCTTTACCTCTGAACCACTGAAGAAGCCCTGTAAATGCTAATATAAAAACAGGGAATATCACAATTTTCACATTTGCTTTTTGTCATCTCTGAACATATTAAAATATTTTTATATTTAAGCCAAAAAAGCTTTGAATTCCAAAGAAAGACATGGCGATGTGGTGAAACGAACAGAGGACTCAGAATGAAGATAAACAGGATGGAGTTTGAATTCTACCTATGTGACCCGGGACTAGCTACTTAATCTCTCTGGGTGCCTATTCCTTCAACATAAAAGTCACCACGTTGTTTGAATGACCTAGAAAACACTCTACCTAGGATATTCACTGATTCCATTTAGGACTGATAGCACAGAGTTACCCATTTTATATACTAGATCTGGTAGTGAATATTTAGGATTTTTTAAATGGAGAGGCAAGATATTATTAATTAAGGAAGCCAGACAGAGGTGATTCTAATGCCATGGTGGCCTATGTAAGCAAACCACACGTTTAAATGCTTAATGGTAATAAAATCAAAACTTAAGGACAGCCAATCACAAACAGCCAACTAGGCTTTAAGCTATAACCAATCAGTCATCTTTCTTAACTTCTGTACATTGTGTATATAGTGTAAGTCTTTCTCTAGCTCCTAACCACTTCTGATTTAGTGCTTCCTGATTGGAACTGAGCTGGAATCAAGATTGCTGGGAGAAATATAAATAACCTCATATATGCAGATGACACCACCCTTATGGTAGAAAGTGAAGAAGAACCAAAAAGCCTCTTGATGAAAGTGAAAGAGGAGAGTGAAAAAGTTGGCTTAAAGCTCAACATTCAGAAAACTAAGATCATGGCATCTGGTCCCATCACCTCATGGGAAATAGATGGGGAGACAGTGGAAACAGTGTCAGACTTTATTTTTTGGGGCTCCAAAATCACTGCAGATGATGATTGCAACCATGAAATTAAAAGACGTTTACTCTTTGGAAGGAAAGTTATGACCAACCTAGACAGCATATTAAAAAGCAGAGACATTACTTTGCCAACAAAGGTCTGTCTAGTCAAGGCTATGGTTTTTCCAGTGGTCATGGATGGATGTGAGAGTTGGACTAAAAAGAAAGCTGAGTGCCAAAGAATTGATGCCTTTGAGCTGTGGTGTTGGAGAAGACTCTTGAGAGTCCCTTGGATTGCAAGGAGATCCAACCAGTCCATCCTGAAGGAGATCAGTCCTGGGTGTTCATTGGAAGGACTGATGCTGAAGCTGAAACTCCAATACCTTGGCCACCTCATGCAAAGATTTGACTCATTGGAAAAGACCCTGATGCTGGGAGGGATTGGGGGCAGGAGGAGAAGGGGACGGCAGAGGATGAGATGGCTGGATGGCATCACCGACTCGATGGACATGAGTTTGAGTAAACTCCGAGAGTTGGTGATGGACAGGGAGGTCTGGTGTGCTGCGATTCATGGGGTCACAAAGAGTTGGACATGACTGAGCGACTGAACTGAACTGATTTCTGCTTAAATGAACCCTTGAAATTTTTAATATACTTCAGTTTGTCTTTTAACAATATTCAAAGCCCAATGTGGATTTTTGTATAGTATTATAATCAGACATATAAATTATACTTCAATGAAACTTTACATTTTTAGCTAGAGAGACAATAGAAGCTAAACTTTTGATATTCATTTCTTGGGGAAATTAGTAAAAAAAAAAGTAATTATTGACTTTCTTACTTGAGTAATAACAGATTCAAGATAGTGAAAACATATACATTTTTTTGCCAGGCTTATCTATAAAAACAAATGGAGGCCCTTCGTGAAAGTCAAAGAATATGTACTTTTCCAGTTGAATTAAAGACCCTAAGTAAGATATTGTGGAGCTAGAACTCCTTTTCTTAATATATCCAGCAATAGTGGGCACTTAGTTGATGATGGTGAGCAAAACAGGTCCCTGCTGTCCCTGCGGCCACAGAGTTTAGAGTGCAGTTATTTCTTTTCTCTGCATATCCACCACCTCACTTTTTGGTAGAACTCAAAACACAGAATGTAAACCACAGAGAGATCCAGAACGTTTCTGCATGCTTCTAAGTAAGCTCGTGAAACAGCAAGATAAAAATTCAAGTCCAGGTGTACAATGCAGGGACTCCATTGTGCAGTCATCTCACAGGGGGAGTTTAGTGGAGATACATGAATCCCTAGAGGGGCCCCCCTGTTAAACACATGGCTCTTTTACAAGTAAACAGTCTGAATCATCTATACCATTTTAATGAAACTGTGAGGACCAATAATGCAATGCCTATCCCAATGTCATTTCTATGCAAAGAGAACTGGCCAGGGCGGAGTTCCGAAGGAAGTGCATTGCTGACAGTGTCATAAGCCATGTCACTAGTGCTTCATCTCATCTGAATTATTTGGTTACATAATTAATTAAATACTTCTTTGGCCTGATCTTCCTTCTTTCTCTACCATATACTTAGCAGACTGAGCAAATAAAATTGAAGGATGCCCAGATAAATTTGAATTTTAGGTAAACAGCAAATATGTTTTTAGGATAAGTATGCCCCTTGCAATATCTGGGTCATACTTATGTTAAAATTCAAATTGAACTGGGCATCCTGTATTTTGTTTAGCAATGATACTACCACAAGTTGCCTCTCAACCATGGCTTGCATGAGAAACTTTCTACATGTCTTTTTTTTTGTGTAGAAAAACATTGACTCTTATTTGAAGGCTGCCGTAATCCCCTCTCTGAAGATCCTCTGGTGTGACAACTACCAAGTCTGTCAGAAAATATTTCATTAAATCCTTTCTTGAGGTAAGGGAATGGACTAGGTGACTCCTGGGAATCCCATTCAAGCTTATATTTTTGAGTCTCTAAATCACATGATGTTCAGATAGTAAGTTCACTGAAGCTTCATGAAGGCGGAAACCTTGTGAATCACCCCAGTGCCTAGCATAACATCTAACAGAGGTGCTGGCCAGAGTAGGCATTCAGTGAATATATATTAGATAAACAAGAAAAATTTCCTTGAAATTTGTTATCCCAGAAATAAAGGAAAAATTAGAGCAGATATCTGTTTTCAACAATAGACCCAGTAGCATAAGGCCCCACAGTAACATTGCCATATGATTACATTCACGCCTGAAGCTGCATTCTGAGGTAGTACATGAGGATTAATACATGTGGATTTCTAAAAGACCTGACTCTCTGGAGGGGCTGAGCCAAACCAGAGGGTGCTTTTTTGTTTTATTTTCTCCAGGTACCATGTAGGGGCTCCCAAAAGAAAATATTTTGACTCCTAAACTTAAACCCTTTTATGGTCCCTCTGGGCCACCTGGGTATTTTCTTAATCCACAGTGTGAAGCACCGTAGAGCACTTAGAGATTTAAATTGGAGTTTTGCAAAGTAGAATTTGTTTATGTATAAGCAGAGCCATTGTGAACTCAAAAAATACAAATGGAGCAATCAAGAGAGAGAATGAAACTAATTTATATTTAATTTGGCCTTCACTCAGCTATTGGGGAAAATTTTCAATTTTCTAGACTTGCCTTTTTAAAAGGACCCTCACAGGGAAAGACTCAGTGTTTCAATAATACTTCTGTTTTCCTCCTAACAGAAATTAAAAAAAAAAAAAAACAGGAGAGAAAATACAGAAATTCTCTTTCACATGCGTCTTTAGATAGTGCTTCTGAGGCATAAGGCAGATGGGCTCCTCCAGGGTAAGCAATTTGAGTTCATTCTCTGTGGACAGAAACTCCAGGACAATGGAGAGAGGAGGCCGGGCTCTGCCCAGATAAAAGATGAGACCACATATTTCTCATTCTCGAAGTCAGGGAGACCTTCCTGACTAGAAAGCTCCTCAGAGGTCAAAAGCGGGGTGATGTCAAGTCTACCCACAGTGCTTTTTACTGGAATCCATCTTGGCTGTAAATGATTCAGACTACCAGAGGGTATAACTAACTGCGAGTCTGCCGCATGTCTATCCACATGTGCCGTACTTTTTTTCCTCCTAATAAATATTTCACTTGTTTCACTACTTTCAATGTTTATGGTGGTGGTGGTTTAGTCACTAAGTCGTGTCCAACTCTTGTGACCCCATGGACTGTAGCCTGCCAGGCTCCTCCATCCATGGGATTTTACAGGCAAGAATACTGGGGTGGGTTGCCATATCCTTTTCCAGGGGATCTTTCTAACCTAGGAGTAGAACTCTAGTCTCCTGCATTGCAGGCAGATTCTTCACCGACTGAGCTATCAGGGAAGCCAATTCAATCTTTATGGGAATTCTTTTCTGAAAACCCAAAGGGCCAGGGCCTTGTCACTGACCTCTGGTCTAGTGGCCAGGATTCAGCTCTCACTGCTGCGTCCCAACCTCATTCTCTGGCTGGGAACTGAAACCCTCTTCAATCCACTGCATACCAAGGCTACCCAAGATCAATTCATGTTTCAAAGAGAAGACGATTTTTAAATTGTTACTCAAGAAAGAGTTCCTCTTATAGTTTGAAATCAGGTTGCAAACTTCTACCAGAAATTATTATCCATCCCTCTTTCTTTCTCTAATGTTTCTTTGTGTGTATCTGAATAGCAAGCAGGAGTTTTAAAAATTACAAAGCTATGCATACATAGCTATATTTTAATGCAGTTTCAAAGTATCAAGGGCAAAGAGAAAATCTTAAAAATGACCATGGAGAAAAGATATTAGACTGACTTTGTTTTTATCACTAGAAATAGCAGATCAGTAAAATTTGGAGCAATATCTTCAAAATGCAGAGGTATAATAACTCACTTCAGAACTAAGTGATCAACTTGACTATTTTTTTCAATAGAGAGAACAAAACAAAGACATATTGAAATAAACAAGGACTTTCAAAGTTTACCACAGACAAATACTTAGTTTTAAAAAATGCTTTAAAAGATTCTTCATTAAGGAGAAAAGTAAACTTACAGGAAAGGAAAGATGTAGTAAAGCCAAATGTTACATGGATTCTACTAAATATATTGATAAACATAATTGCTTCAAAAGATCTAATTATCTTTTGCTTTACTTTTAAGAAGATAAAACAATGCTTCACAAAAATAAAAATATAATGGGATTTTAATTGATACTCAAGGAAATTAAGGGTCTAACTGTTATGAAGGAAGGCAAAATAGTCACATTTATTAGGAGGAGTGATATTTAAATATATATGCAGAAAGAGTTAGGGTAACAACATAAAAAAGAAACTGCATGGTGTCCAAACCAGAAGGAAAAATTGCACAATATAGTTAAAAAAAAAACCAACACAGTCAAATGCTAACCAACAGGAAACTGTTATAGAAATAATATGATATACAATAGAATTAAAGGCAAAAAGTATGGATGGAGAAAATACGCAATAGAAGCAATAACTGTGTAAGAAATCATAACATGCATAAGTTTCTAAACGCCTAATAATATAGTCTGAAAATATACAAAGCAAAAACCGGTCATACTAGTAGAGTCAGACCCATGTGAACAATGGAGACAGACTGCATTTAAATCTCAGCTCCACTGACTGCTAGCTCTGTGAACTTCTTAACTTCTTTGTCCCTCGATTTCTTCTGTAAAAATGATGCCCTCACCTTATACAGTTGGTTTAAGAATAAAATAAATTATTATATTTAGAGGACACATACAGCACCAAGCGCACATTAAAATCTATACATAAAATTCTCTCCATCAGTAAAAAGTTGAGAATTGATTCCTATAATAAAGTAGAAAATTGATATTCAGACAAAACATAATAATGCTAGAGGACTTCAATGAATATTGTTTTTCTAAAAGAGAATGTATATTGAACACTACCTCCAAAAAGTAAAAAACATACATTTTTGAAATTACTGGAACATTATAAAATTAACCACATACTAGATCACATGTATGGAGTAGAAAATGGCAACCCACTCCAGTATTCTTGCCTGGGAAATTCCATGGACGGAGGATCCTGGCGGCCTACAGTTCATGGGGTCGCAGAGTTGGACACAACTGAGCACAAATGCCTAGATCCCATGTAATGTCAACTATTTTCAGATATTTATATTATAAAACCGTATCTTCTTACCACAAAGGATTAACTATTTTTTAAAAATAAAATAAACTTTTTTTCAGAAAGTTGATATGTTCTCAGATGTAAAGTATGAAAAAAGATCACAATAGAAATTAGAGAATGTTTATAACTAAGTAAAAATAAAAGTGTTACATATCAAAACCTGCTGGAAGCTGGTACAGCAGTAATTTTCAAGGGAAATTTATACACATAAATGTATTTACTTAATAAATAAAATCAACAAAACAGAAGCTATTTCTTTTAAAGAAAGTATACTGACTCCATCAAGTAAAAGAGAGGAACATCAAAAATAATAATAGAAAAGTGGAATGAAAATAGTAAATATTGAAATTAATATTTTATGGAGCTTTTTATAATATCATAAAAACATTATAAAGAAATTTATGCCAATAATTTATAGACTTAAATGAAACTGACAACTTTCCAGACAAATATAAGTTACTAAAACTGCCTGAGGAAGAAATGATAAACATTAAATAAATTCAGTGAGTTATACAATCTTATCTTGCCTAAAAAACACCAAAGCTTCTTGGAACTAACAATTTAAACCATAGAGAAATGTTTCAGAGAATAGTTGATGAGGGGAAACTACTCAGCCAGTTTTATGAAGCAGATGTATCTTTACATCCAAAGCAGACATGAACAATGAAAGAAACGAAATCCTATAGATAGATGCAAAAAATCCAGTCAATTTCAAGAGTCATTTATGACAACTTTCAGCTAATTAGGAACAGAATCTCTGAACTTTTATTTATAGTTAACAGCACACTGAAATGTGAAATTTCAGATGTGTTCCAATTAAACTCAGGAACAACACAAGGATGCCTATGGAACTGCTTCTAACACTGGAAATACAGCACAAAAAATAGGTAAGTGAAGAAAATAAGGTATAAGGAGTACAAAAACTAGCAAAATTATCTTTGTTGAGACAATACTGTTTATAAAATTAAAGAAAATTTACAAACAATTGGCAAGTTTGCTAGACACGAGCTCAATATATGAGTCAATAGAGTCCTTACATATGAACAATCATTAATGAGTAAAACAATCAAAATGAGTAAAAAAAGAAGTTAAGTAGTTATTAATAATCAAAGAAAGTAAAGCACCTTTTAATAAATCCAGCAAAAGCTGTATAGTAAACTTTTGACAGAGAAAACTATAAATATGAACAATCCTTTAAAGCACTAATAGAAAATTAGGCTATGATAATAGATAAAAGACTAGTATCTAAAAGATATCAGCACTCTTGAATTCACTTTATATTTTCATCCAATTGTGACTATAATCCCAGAAAGAATATATTTGCCTGTTTAATGGAACTTGCCAAGCTTATCCTGGAATTCAAATAAATGAATAAAAGTCCAAGATTAAGTAAGAAATTTAGAAGAAAAATAACTTTTAAAAAGAGAATATCAAGTTATTTTGTTGCTGGGGTAATTAAAATAGTGTAGAACAGGAACTGAAATAAACAGACAAAGGGTCAGAAAAGAGAGCCCAGAAACTCATAGATATATTGATGTATGAGAGAGAAGGGATATTAAAATCAGTAAGAAAAGAGTGAATTTTTCATACATAGCTTTAAGACAACTGGGTATCTAAGTAAAATACAATTTCAAATATTTTAAAGCCCCAAATATTAAAAGCAAGACTTTTAAAACTTTTCAAAGAAAATATAGAGTATGTTTATTATCCTGAGGTTGGCAAGATGTATGCCTAAAAGGCAAAACTCACTAAGTAAAAACTATGATATATCTGCCAACATTACAATGCAAACTTTCTATTTAATAAAATACCACAAAGTTAAAGGAAGCCACAGAATGGGATTTTATATTTGCATGGGGTTTCACCAATGAAGATTTCATATTTAGAACATACAAATGTTTACAAATAAATAAGAAAAATATAACACCCCAATATAAATAAAGGCCAATATATGTGAGGTATTCAAGAAAAGGAGTGTTCAAATGGCCAACAATGTAGAAATTAAAATGCTCAACCCCACAAATTATTAGGAAAATGAAAGTTAAAACCAAATGCAAATTAAAACTATTCACCTTTCAAATTCAGCAAACCAATTTTAAAGTCTGGAGATACTCTAGACTTATAAAGGTTAAGAGGTCACATGGATTCTCATTCATTTATAGTGAACACAGAAATTGGTGTAGCTATTTTGGAAGGAAATTTACTATTCATGAAGTTTAATATGCCGTATTAGTTTTCTGTTGCTGTGTAACAAACAACTACAGACTTCATGGCTTAAAACAATGAAAATTCGTTAGCTTACAGTTCTGGAGGTTAGAAGTCTGTCCTGGGTTTTACTGGGCTAAAATCAAGATGTCTCTTCTGGGCTGCGTTCCTAGCTGGAGGCTCTAGGAGAGAACCCATTTTTGTTGCCTTTATCCAGTGACTCCCGGCATGCCCTGCTCGGTGCAGGCCCGTCTTCACCAGCTTCAAAACCAGCAACAGCTGGTAGAATTTTTTTCAGGTGGTAGCTTATGACTCTCAATTCTGCCTCCTCTTCTGATTTCAAGGGTTCCTGTTAATTAGATTGGGTCCTCCTGAGTAAGCCAATTAAGTAAGCCTTCCCTTCTAAAGATACTTAATTACATTTGTGAAGACCCTTTTGCCATACAAAGTCTAACATATAGTCAGATTTCAAGGACATCTTTGGGGGAACCACATATACATGTGCTCCTTGAACTAAGCAATTTTACATCAGAGGCCTTAAAAATTTATTGCAAATGAACTCAAAGAGATATTCAGAAATACATTCACTGGGACATTGTGTATATTATGAATGTTTTTTTTTAAAAATTGTTTATTAATAGGAAAATAAATATCAGTGCATTTCCACAATGGAATTCTGCATAGGGTTAAGATAAATTGCAAAAACATAATATTGAACAAAATAAAGATGCAGAATTACATTTGTTTGAGTATGTGTATGTATGGATGTGCATAGATAAGGAGAGGTGATTGACAGACAGATGATAGAGATTATAACAATGAATTGGTATAATAAATTCAAGATCTGATGTAATGGTTATCTCTGGGAAGTTAGGGGAAGGGGAAGATACACAATATGTTTACATTTGTTAGAGCTAGGTGGGTACATGTTTTCTCCTTAAAATAGTCTCCAGATTTTTTACGCTTTCAGTGTTTCACAATAGGAATTCGAAGACATTTGTGTGAGGACATGAAATGGAATAAAGGAATCCCAAGGAAGAAGCAAAAGCTAAGAAGAGGAACACATTGAGCTAAGCCTAGACTAGTTGGTGTTACTAATAAACGCTAAACTGAATATCAAGAGCCTGGAGTTTCAGTCTTAGCTCTGTGACTGTTTACCTTTGTAACTTTGAGCACATTACCAAACACAACCAGATGTTAGCTTCCCCATATCACAAGTGAGGACACGAGTAGAACACTCTAGGTTTGTTGTAAACATAAGACAATCTATCTCATGGCTTTTAAGTACAGTCAGAGATTGTTGACATTAAAATATGGCTGGTTTGACAAAGTACATATTGAAATTGGCATTCATGTCTACAGAACTTGTGTGAATACATGTACATGCTCCCCCACACACCAACACTGCATAATCCCTGCTTTTGGCTTAAAACAACTACTATCTGCCAGTCTTTTGAGGCTAAAAGATGGCTCCACAGCTGTTCAGGGAAACAGTTATTAAACCCAGTCTGGGATAAAATGTTGAGATGGAATTGAATTTGGAGCCCTGTTCTTTGTGACCTTCGCAGAACCACGCTCAGTTTTTCATTTGTATAATCTCCTTGGGGAACATGTTCAGTGGTAAGCTGTTAAACAGTACATCTCCAGAACACTATTCCCCAAAAGAGACCTATTAATGCCATAGAATTAGGGTAACTTGCCTGTCCTAACTTAGGAAAAGACAGTGTTAGACTGTGGGGTAAATATTTCCTGGCAAAAACTATACGGTCATTCAAATCCCAGTGTTGCTGACTGATCTCCTTGCCCATGCCAGAAGGGCCCCCGGGCTGCAGAAAGAATTCCCTTCACAGATGTTCTGCCACCTCACAAATGCTTCCTTTGTCCTATGTACAAAATCAATGCTGAGGATTTTATACCTTGATTCACTTCTTGGGACATTATTTGGCATGTCCTTCCAAGCGATGTCTTCTTCAATAAGAACCAACCACTTACTCCTGATGACGTGAATTCTTGAGTAGGACTCTGACTGGGACATACGTTGCCTAAGGCAGCAAGCTGGGCTCACTGGCTGTCTTTTGAGCAACCCTGCTTTCATGTCCTACTTACTCAACTTTGAGCACAGCCAAAATTTATCTCCAGCCAAGTTCTTCTGGACAAAAAAACACTGAAAATTCTTGCCTGCTTCAAGCCAGTAGAACACTCCAGCCGGATAATGGACCTGTCAAGTAATTCTAATCACTAAAAGAAGAATAGATTGGATTCTTGCTCTCATTCTCCATAGTGCTGAGGCCACATATAGGCCACCTCTATATGAGATTTGTATATTTTAGTTTAAATTCTCTGTTGGTCTTATCGATTTGGTACACATGATATTTCAGAATACAGTTTTCAATCATATATGTATTCCTGAAGGCCCATGAAGTGACTGCTGCATGTTTATATCAGAATTTTTTACTTTAGGAGAGAGTATTTTAGATGTTGTACAACCCTCTCCATTTTCCTGTCACTGCATTCTACCTGTCTCCTAGTCATTTCCCCATATACTTTAAGAATTTGACCTCAGGTTCATGACTTTCTTTTCTAACATGAAGATTTTTGTGGACAAGTTACCAAATCCCAGATATCTCTAAATGATAGCGTCCTCCATATGTTACATTCTAGAACATGCCACTTCACAAACTGCTCACTTACATTACAACCTCTAATCTTTTTACTTTACACATATGTGGACATCATTCTACTCTTGGGACTTGTCAGTTCACTGACCCTTCCATTTTTACTTCCTTATCACCGTTTATCTCCCTCTTCAGGTCAGATTGCATGCTCTAGAATTTCAGTGATTATCTTGATAAAACCATTGATATTTTTTGCCTTTCTTTTCACAGAAAATTCTAATCCTATATAAACTCAATTATCTGCTTTGGAAGATTCAGTTCAGTTCAGTCGCTCAGTCGTGTCCGACTCTTTATGACCCCATGGACCGCAGCAGGCCAGACCTCCATGTCCATCACCAACTCCCAGAGCTTCCTCAGACTCATGCCCGTTGAGTCAGTGATGCCATCCAACCTCATCCTCTGTTGTCCCCTTCTCCTCCCACTTTCAATCTTTCCCAGCATCAGGGTCTTTTCCAATGAGTCAGTTCTTCGCATCAGGTGGCCAAAGTATTGGAGTTTCAGCTTCAGCGTCAGTCCTTCCAATGAATATTCAGGACTGATTCCTTTAGGATGGACTGGTTGGATCTCCTTGCAGTTCAAGGGACTCTCAAGAGTCTTCTCCAACACCACAGTTCAAAAGCCTCAATTCTTTGGTGCTCAGCTTTCTTTATAGTCCAACTCTCACATCCATACATGACTACTGGAAAAACCATAGCTTTGACTAGATGGATCTTTGTTGGGAAAGTAATGTCTCTGCTTTTTAATATACTGTCTAGGTTCTTCCAAAGATAGGTCTCACTATAAATTTGGAATCATAAACCTTATTTTTTCTCTGCTCAACTTGCCTTCTGACTTTTTCCAAAAATTACTCCAAACTTTATTTTCTATTCTCAAACTTCTACTTCAACCTCTCACATTGACAATTGATTTTTAGCTGATTATGTTACCATTTACTTCTTGGAGAGAGAGAGAAATCCACCTGAAAAGAATCAACTAACTTTGTGATCATCTAACCCACAAATCCACCTGAATGTGCTTGCATCTTTTCCTTCCATGTGTACTTCTAGAGCATTTCTTCCATCTGAACTCTGAGATCCTATGCCCTGCTGATTGTCCTGGAGCATTTACTGCCTCTGTTTTCCCATGAATCACCAATCTTCACACTTTACATAAGCTCTTTCCAAAGTCTTCCAACCATTCTTTAGTAAGTTTAAAAAATCTGTTTCTTTTCTTTTTTTTTTTTTTTTGCGGTTAAGAGAGCAAATTTTATGTCGGCTTTGCCACAGCTTACAAGATAAACATTTTATTTTTTTTTTCAATTATTTTTATTAGTTGGAGGCTAATTACTTCGCAACATTGCAGTGGGTTTTGTCATACATTGACATGAATCAGCCATAGATTTACACGTATTCCCCATCCCGATCCCCCCTCCCACCTCCCTCTCCACCCGATTCCTCTGTGTCTTCCCAGTGCACCAGACCCGAGCACTTGTCTCATGCATCCCACCTGGGCCGGTGGTCTGTTTCACCATAGATAATATACATGCTGTTCTCTCAAAACATCCCACCCTCGCCTTCTCCCACAGAGTCCAAAAGTCTGTTCTGTACATCTGTGTCTCTTTTTCTGTTTTGCATATAGGGTTATCATTACCATCTTTCTAAATTCCATATATATGTGTTAGTATGCTGTAATGATCTTTATCTTTCTGGCTTACTTCACTCTGTATAATGGGCTCCAGTTTCATCCATCTCATTAGAACTGATTCAAATGAATTCTTTTAAACAGCTGAGTAATATTCCATGGTGTATATGTACCACAGCTTCCTTATCCATTCGTCTGCTAAAAATCTGTTTCTTAATTTGAGTTTCCTGTTCTGTGAATATTATATTCATATATTGTACCAGCTTTCTATGGAATCATCTTTTCTTTATCCATGTGTAGTTTTTTTTTGTAGATTCTGTATATAAATAGTCAGCTAAAACACTGCAATAAGTGTTATTTTCTTGTAGTTTTCCTTTTAGATTTCTTTATGGGGTCTTTTGTCTCATAGGAGTTTTAATTTTACTGAACTTAGATTTAGCAGGATTTTCTTTTATGGTTTGCATCTTTTAAAAAACTGTTTTTGAAAAGATATATTTCAATATTTTCTTCTAGAAATTTTAAAATGTTACTTTTTACATTGCATCTTTAATTTACATAGATTTTTTCAAAGAGAATATTATAAACTAAGAACCTTTCATTTTTTTCTTACAGATAATTATCCAAGCAACATTTATTCTGCTACCCAACTTCTATCTAATAACTTGAAAAAGAAACTTAGTCATTTACCAGGTCTAAATATTTGTGTCTACTTAGGCACTCTATTTTTTGTCCCATTGATTGATTTTCCATTCAGGCATCAATATCACACTGCTTTTATTATTAAATTGCTATAGCTCTTTAACATATCTTGATATCTGATGGGGAGTGTTCCACCACCATATTCTTCTCAAAACTCTTTTGACTTTGTTGGCTCACTGCATTTTTATTTGAATTTTAGTTTTCAATTTGTCAAGTCACAGGAAATTTGATTTGATTTCTTTAATAAGAATTGCTTTATATTTATAGATTAATTTGGGGTGAACTGACACTTTTTTAGTATTATTGGCTTGCAGCCATAAACACAGTACATAGTTTTCATTTATTTTAGTATTTTTATGTATTTTAATAATAAATATTATACTTTTGTCACCAAAGTGAGTAATAATATAAATTATTCAAATCAAAACACAGAGGAAAAAAGAGAGAAAAATGTAACAGAACATTTAAAATCCTTGGGGATAAAAATCAAGCAGTTTAACATTCATTAACATATCCTAGAAGGAAGAGAGAAATTAAATGGTATGTAAGAAATATTATACAAGATTATGACTATGATTTTCCAAATTGACAAAAAAAAGTAACTTACATATCCTAGAATCTCAGCAAACACAGGATAAAGTAAACCATACTTAAGGAAATCATAGTTAAAATTCTGAACAGCAAGGATTAAGTGAAATTCATAAAAACAGTCAGAAAAAAACCTGACATTTCACTTACACACAAAGAAACAATATTGATGGCTTAGCTTATTGTTGAAAAACATGTGCTCTGAATGTGTAAAAAGAAAAAAAATCCTGCAAATTAGAATTCTATCTTCAATGAAAATATCTTTCATAAACGAAGGCAAATTAAAGAAACTTTTAGAGAGATGAAAGTTAAAAGCTGAAAAAATTTTCTGCAACAGATCTACACTATAGAATAAAATATTTAGGCTAAAGAAAGTTATACCATAAGGGAGTTCAAATTTACAAGAAACATCAAAAAACAATGAAGAAGAAATTAGTGGGAGTAAATATGAAATAACATTATAACATTTATATATATACATATATAAAATTTATACTTATTTGCATTCTCAACTCTCAGATGGGCTTTGAAAAACTATGATTTTGTAGCTTAATCAGTTTGCTTCATTATTAGTTGAGAACGTTTTGGTTTTAAACATATATGACAGAATTTCCTTTACTTAAAAAGAACAAATTTATTTTCAACCGGAATGTGCATTATATAAAGAAAAATTTATTTGGAGGGAAAGTTTCATTATACAATATAAACAATATATTACTGTTGCTTTTTATTTACCTGTCTATTTTAAACCTTAGAAAATATTAGATTTAGCTTTCCTTCAGCAGTTAGTCTTTGCTGACTCTAATTTGAAGTGACCATAGGTTCTAAAATACTTAAAACCTTTATAATTCTCTCCCAATCCCAATAACTCAAATTTTTAATTTCTTCATTGCTAATTTTGATGGTCATGTCAACTTCCTTGCTTTGTTAGTTAATATTAATGGATTTTACTGGAAATTTTATTTGGTCAAGTCTTATTCTTGCACAACCAATTTTATAATGAAGGAGTATAATGAATTTGGTTCTCCAAATGCATGGAAAAAATATGGACCCCTTACAAGGACATAAAAGGACAAAGGAATTCTAAGGTCTTCTTTGTTTTGCTTTTTTATATTATTGCATTGTTTTTAACCATGCAAACATTGCCCTCTCCTCTTCCTTAATACAAACTTTTCTTGTATGATTGATTCATGGTACTGACACAAGGAATTCTAAGTGTATTGAATCCAATAGGATGTGTAATATGGGGGGCTTAATAAAGACATGCACTGCTATTGCAATGGAATCACAGACTCTGCATTTGAATTCAGAACAATCTTTACTAGGAAGAATTCTTCAACAACTAGCAGATTTCCATCAATATATTTGGAAGAACTTCATCAAACCTGAAAAAATCAAAACAGTTCTTAGTATTGATTTTCTTTCTTTTCCCAAAGCAGAAGACAAGAACTCAGCATCTAGATCACCTAAAAGAACGTTGGTTTCTTCAAGGGCTTCTGTTAATCAGTTACTTATATTCAGCATCTGATACTGGGAGTATATTTAGTGCTCTAGCCATTGGCTCAGAAGGTAAAGAATCTGCCTGCAATGTGGGAGGCCTAGGTTTGATCCCTGGTTCAGGAAGATCCCCGGGAGAAGGAAATGGTAACCCATTCTGGTATTCTTGCCTGGAGAATCCCATGAACAGAGAAGCCTGGTGGGTACAGTCCATGGGATTGCAAAGAGCCGACTTGACTGAGAGATTAATACTTTCACTCTTTCACTTTCTAGCCTTTGTCATTTTCTTCCTCAAACCCTGTCTGACCTATAACCTCAATTCATCAATATAGCATCTTTTTTTCTAAGTACATCAGTACTGTCCATTCTAGGGGAAAGAAGAGACCAGAACTAGGACTAAACCTAATTCCAACCCCAGTTTTGATCTCTGTCCCAATCTTGGCCTCAGCTTCGGATGGAATTTTAATGATCCCATTTTCACTGGACAAATGGCCCCTTAAAACCCTATGAGAGATGCATTTAGCTTTAACCACCTACTCCTCTAGAGCAAATGGACCTTGGAAAGCTGTCAGTCCTTTATATGTCAGAGTCAATTTGAGCCGTTTCCTTTCCACCCAACACCTAATTGAGATGAGTCACACGAATAAACAAAATAAATTCCTCTGTTGGAGAGAAAAAGAAGATATGACTAATAATTTCAGATCATACCTAAATTATGAGGCTAAATAAAGGTCTATAGTCTTGAGGAGCTTGTAAGAAGAGATGCAGCCAGTGAGAAATAGTGCAGAGAGAATGCTGAACTGTTGCCAAAGACGAATTTAATCAATCCCTATTGAATAATTTTTCAACCCATCATTTAGAATAAAGAAAGCAAATTCTTCCCTGCACCTACAGTTGGTTCTTCGTAAAAACAGACTGTGAGGAAAATGTGCATTCAAAAGAGGACTAGCTAGCAGAGGACATCTGTTATTAAGTGATGGAGAGAATTTGGGGTCAGAAGAGACTCTTAAATTTTTCAGATAAACTGTGAACTTGTACATCATTTTTTAGGAAAAAAATTGAATATAATATTGGCATACTGGATATAATATCAAAATAATAAATTCATCAGACATATATCAAATACCTATTATGTGCCTGGATAACTCCATTAGATCTAAGTAGAGATAACTACTAAAAGAACATACTGTTTTTTGGTGTTTGTATTTGAATGTCATATGAAAAATAGATTCAGTTGAATGGCTTTATACATATAATAGCCCAAGGTGACTTGGGATGCATGTCCATTGAAAAATCATACTTTATACTATTTGAACTTTATGTACACTTGACATATGTACGTAAATATTGTGTCATATGTCACATGTGTCATATGTCAAGTACTTGTAAGTGTAGGGATCTTTCTTTGAATTTATACCCAGAGTCTGAGTTGATGAGAAAAAAAAGGCTTCTACCCCAGTTTGTTTTTTCTTTTCCTAATAATTATTTTCTAAGAATGTCAGGTAAGTTTTCTTGTACCAGTAAATTTCACATCTGCTTGATATAACATACATATTAATATTTTAACAGTTATAATACATATTACAATCATTG
Source organism: Cervus canadensis (assembly GCF_019320065.1). Taxonomy (NCBI): domain Eukaryota; kingdom Metazoa; phylum Chordata; class Mammalia; order Artiodactyla; family Cervidae; genus Cervus; species Cervus canadensis. Next base: position 39,581,985 of record NC_057412.1, read on the forward strand.
ATAAATAGAATTTAAAAATGGAAAGCATTCTTAATTCAATTTTATTTTTGTTCCTATTATCACTAGGTCAAGAACATCTTAGTTTATTTTTTTTTCACTTAACTTATTTTTTAGGAATGATTGTATTAAAAATGTCTCCCCCCCCACCCCGCAAGACTTTTGGTTTTAGTTTCTACATGAAAAGATGAAAAGAGCTTGAAAGTTGTCCTCCTATCCTTACAACGAGGAAAAAGAACAAACTGAAAATCAATGGATTTTCTTGGACTCATTGGAGATCTTTGCCACAAAGAAAACCTACCCTAAAATCTGGAAATACAAGTGAATACAGAGAATCACAACTAAGACATGCTTACTGGAGCAGAAACCACTGAAACCATAAATTTCACTGAACTTCATAAACATATATGAACAAAAACTTCATAAACATATGTGAACACATACATGGTAATTTTGATAAGCTGCTAGAGGTTGAGTGAGGGCTGCAGTCTTGGGTAAGGGTGGAGGCACAGTCTGTGTTTGGGGGGTGGAGGGGGGCTTTACCTCCAGAAAGGCCACTAGGTTCTCTTGATGAAGAGCGAAGAAAAATATTCTCATAGCTTTGGAAAAAAATAGGTGAAGACTGATCATTTTGAAATATATCCAGAGGGTTTCAGTAACAAAGGTCTATGTTCAGGGGAAAAGATATCCGAATTTGACTCAATCTGAAGTTACAGCCCTGCTCCCACTCCAGCCCCTTCTAGCCTTGCTATTTCACTTGGGGAAAGAGAAAGCAAAGAAACATCAGGAAGCTCGGAGTCACCACAGTGAAGGATAAAAACATGCTGGAAATCTGAGATCTAATCATAAGATTAAAGGATATTGAGCTTCCCTGGTGGCTTAGGGGTGAAGAGTCCACCTGCCAATGTAGGACACATGGATTCGAACCCTGATCAGGGAAGATCCCACCTGCAGCGGAGCAATAAAGCCCATGTGCCACAACTATTGCGCTTGCACTCTAGGGTCTGGGAGCTACAGCTACTGAAGCCCACGAGCCCCGGAGCCTGTACTCCACTGCAAGGGAAGCCTGTGCGCTGCCACGGGAGAGCAGCGACCCACTCGCTGAAACTATAGAAAAGCCTGCGCAGCAAAGACTGCACAGCCAGATATAAATAAATACAGTTTTTTCCAAAAAAGAATACTTCTACGGCCACACACTATTACCCTACCAATAGAGCTCAGTGTATAACCGAGGAACTGAAATGAGCTGATATAACTGGGAAACACAGATAAAAGAACTGCAAGACAAAGACTCTCTGAGGAAGAATACTTAAACAAGCTCAAAGTCAACAGGGAGGGGGTAAAAAAAAAAGACAGAGGTATCTGAAGACTCTAGTGCATACACTTACAGCAAATATGGCACCGTGTTCAACAGCTCAGTTCAGTTGCTCAGTCGTGTCTGACTCTGCGACACCGTGGACTGCAGCACTCCAGGCCTCCCTGTACATCACCAACTCCTGGAGCCCACTCAAACTCATGTCCATTGAGGCAGTGATGCCATCCAAGCATCTAGTCCTCTGTCATCCCCTTCTCCTCCTGCCTTCAATCTTTCCCAGCATCAGTGTCTTTTCCAATGAATTGGCTCTTCACATCAGGTGGCCAAAGTATTGGAGTTTCAGCTTAAACATTAGTTCTTCCAATGAATATTCAGGACTGATTTCCTTTATGATCAACTGGTTGGATCTCCTTGCAGTCCAAGGGACTCTCAAGAGTCTTCTCCAACACCACAGTTCAAAAACATCAATTCTTCAGCACTCAGCTTTCTTTATAGTCCAACTCTCACATCCATACACGACTACTGGAAAAACCATAGCTTTAACTAGATGGACCTTTGTGGGCAAGGTAATATCTCTGCTTTTTAATATGTTGCCTAGGTTTGTCATAGCTCTTCTTCCAAGTAGCAAGTGTCTTTTAATTTCATAGCCACAGTCACCATCTGCAGTGATTCTGGAGCCCAAGAAAATAGTCTCTCAGTTTTTCCATTGTTTCCCCATCTATTTGCCATGAAGTGATGGGCCCAGATGCTATGATCTTAGTTTTCTGAATGTTGAGTTTTAAGCCAACTTTTTCACTCTCATCTTTCACTTTCATCAAGAGGCTCTTCAGTTCCTCTTTGCTTTCTGCCATAACCTCATCTGTATATTTGAGGTTATTGATATTTCTCCTGGTAATCTTGATTCCAGCTTGTGCTTCATCCAGCCGGGCATTTCACATGATGTACTCTGCATATAAGTTAAATAAGCAGGGTGACAATATACAACCTTGACGTACACCTTTCCCAATTTGGAATCAGTCTGTTGTTCCATGTCTGGTTCTAACTGTTGCTTCCTGACCTGCATACAGATTTCTCAAGAGGCAAGTGAGGTGGTTTGGTATTCCCATCTCTTTAAGAATTTTCCACAGTTTGTTGTGATCCGCACAGTCAAAGGCTTTGGTATAGTCAATAAAGCAGAAGTAGATATTTTTCTGGAACTCTTTTGCTTTTTTGATGATCCAATGAATGTTGGCAATTTGATCTCTGGTTCCTCTGCCTTTTCTAAAACCAGCTTGAACATTTGGAAGTTCTCGGTTCATGTACTATTGAAGACTTGCTTGGAGAATTTTGAACATTACTTTGCTAGCAATTGTGTGTTTGGGGCTTCCCTGGTAGCCCAGATGGTAAAGCGTCTGCCTACAATGTGGGAGACCCGGATTCGATCCCTGGGTCGGAAGATCCCCTGGAGAAGGAAACGGCAACCCACTCCAGTATTCATGCCTGGAAAATCCCATGGACCGAGGAGCCTGGTCGGCTACAGTCCATGGGGTTGCAAAGAGTCGGACACAACTGAGTGACTTCACTTCACTTCACTTCACTTTGAGCACTCTTTGGCATTGCCTTTCTTTGGGATTGGAATGAAAACTGACCTTTTCCAATCCTGTGGCCACTGCTCAGTTTTCCAAATTTGCTGGCATATTGAGTGCAGCACTTTCACAGCAGCATCTTTTAGGATTTGAAATAGCTCAACTGGAATTCCATCACCTCCACTAGCTTTGTTCATAGTGATGTGTCCTAACACCCACTTGATTGCATTCCAGGATGTCTGGCTCTAGGTGAGCGATCACACCATCATGGTAATCTGGGTCATGAAGATCTATTTTTTATAGTTCTTCTGTGTTTTCTCGCCACCTCTTAATATCTTCTGCTTCTGTTAGGTCCATATTGTTTCTGTCCTTATTATGCCCATCTTTTCATGAAATGTTTTCTTGGTGTCTCTATTTTTTGCAGTGTCCAACCCCTCACCTCATCAACATAAAAGTTCACACTAAAGGTTTCTTTGCCTCAATTCCCATAATGTTCAGTTCCCCCAATCCCCCCAGAATATTTCAAGGTATGCTAAGAGGGAAGAAAGACCACAGCCTCCAGAGACAAGGCAAGCATCATGTTTACTAATGGAAAAAGTGGACACAGGACAATAACTAGTAAGTAACGTAAGCAGAGAGATGGAAAATCTAAGAAAGACTCAAAGAAGCCAAAAACATGGTAACAGAGCTGAAGAATACCTTTGGGCTCATCAGTAGATTGAACAGAGTCTAGGAAATAATCAGTAAACTGAGATATAAGTCAACAGAAACTTCTCAAAAGTAAATGTAAAGGGGAAAGATAATGACAAAAATAAAACAGAATATCCAAGAAAAAAATAACTGTATCTTGTCGTATCATATTTAAACTGCAGAAAACAAAAGACAAAGGAAATCTTGAAAGAAGTTAAAGGAAATTTTACCTATAGAGGAAAAATAATACAAAGATAAGAATTACAGTGAGCTCTTCAGAAATCATGCAAGCAAAGAGAAAATGGAATGAAATGTTTAAAGTGTTAAAGGAAAAAACCACCAACCTCGAATCCTATGTCCAATGAAATTGTCTTTCCCAAGTAAAAGGGAAATAAGACTTTCTCAGACAAACAAAAACTGTAGGAATTCACCATCATGATAGCTACTCTGTAAGAAATGTTAAAAAAAATCTTCAGGGAGAAGGAAAATCATAATAGGTCAGAAACTCACATCTGTATATAGAAAGAAAGCGCATTAGAGAAGAAATACAGTAAAACAAAATCTTCTACTTTTCTTATTCTTAATGATCTAAAAGATAGCTGTTTAAAGTAATAATAGCCACAATGCATTGGGTAATTATAGAATTCAGACAGGTAAAATGAACGCTGCTGCTGCTGCTGCTAAGTCGCTTCAGTCGTGTCCGACTCTGTGTGACCCCATAGATGGCAGCCCACCAGGCTCCTCTGTCCCTGGGATTCTCAGGCAAGAACATTTCCTTCTCCTAAAATGAATGATAACAATGTTAAAAAGGATGAGAGGGAGGAATTGGACACACTTGGTTATAAGGCTCCTGCACTACAAGTGGAGCAATACAGTGTTATTTGTAGGTGGACTTAATTAAAATTATATGTTATACACTCTCTGACATACACCACAGCAGGATCCTCTATGACCCACCTCCCAGAATATTGGAAATAAAAGCAAAAATAAACAAATGGGACCTAATTAAAATTAAAAGCTTCTGCACAACAAAGGAAACTATAAGCGAGGTGAAAAGACAGCCTTCGGAATGGGAGAAAATAATAGCAAACAAAGCAACAGACAAAGGATTAATCTCAAAAATATATAAGCAACTCCTGCAACTCAATTCCAGAAAAATAAATGACCCAATCAAAAAGTGGGCCAAAGAACTAAACAGACATTTCTCCAAAGAAGACATACAGATGGCTAACAAACACATGAAAAGATGCTCAACATCACTCATTATCAGAGAAATGCAAATCAAAACCTCAATGAGGTACCATTACACGCCAGTCAGGATGGCTGCTATCCAAAAGTCTACAAGCAATAAATGCTGGAGAGGGTGTGGAGAAAAGGGAACCCTCTTACACTGTTGGTGGGAATGCAAACTAGTACAGCCGCTATGGAGAACAGTGTGGAGATTCCTTAAAAAACTGGAAACAGAACTGCCATATGACCCAGCAATCCCACTTCTGGGCATACACACCAAGGAAACCGAATTGAAAGAGACACGTGCACCCCAATATTCATCGCAGCACTGTTTATAATAGCCAGGACATGGAAGCAACCTAGATGCCCATCAGCAGATGAATGGATAAGAAAGCTGTGGTACATATGCACAATGGAATATTACTCAGCCATTAAAAAGAATACATTTGAATCAGTTCTAATGAGGTGGATGAAACTGGAGCCTATTATACAGAGTGAAGTAAGCCAGAAAGAAAAACACCAATACAGTATACTAACGCATATATATGGAATTTAGAAAGATGGTAACGATAGCCCTGTATGTGAGATGGCAAAAGAGACACAAATGCACAGAACAGTCTTTTGGACTCTGTGGGAGAGGACAAGGGCGGGATGATATGGGAGAATGGCATTGAAACATGTATGTTATCATATGTGAAACGAATCACCAGTCCAGGTTCGATGCATGATACAGGGTGCTCGGGGCTGGTGCCCTGGGATGACCCAGAGGGATGGGATGGGGGTGGGGGGAGGTGGGAGGGGGTTCTGGATGGGGAACATATGTACACCCATGGCTGACTCATGTCAATGTATGGCAAAACAAATACAATATTGTAAAGTAAAATAAATAAATAAAACTGAAAAAAAAAGTGTTACAAACACTAAACCCACCACTAATAACTTCCTTAAACTAAGTATAATTGATATGCTAGTATAGTTCTCCAAAGGCGATATCGTTCAGGTATCCGGTTCAAAGACATTTCTCAATAAGGCAATCATCTAAGAGTGCCACAGGTAGCTCCTTTTATAGTTCAAACCCCTTTTTTAAAAATTTCAGTTGGCAATTTATTTTCCCCAATAGGTTGAGAAGAATCTCATAATCACTCAAAATATATTTCTACCTATAGCACTTTCATCTATGTTATATCAATGAAAATGTTTTCTTATGTTCTTTGTTAATATAAAATTGCTCTAAAACATTAGTAATAAACATTTCAGAAGATTAAGGTTATTTATATCTTTTTAAAAAATAGTTTAAAGTGTTGGTTGCTCAGTTATGTCTATCTTTTTGTGACTCCATAACCTGTAGCCTGCCAGGCTCCTCGGTCCATGGAATTCTCCAGGCAAGGATACTGGAATGGGTTTTCCATTCCCTTCTTCAGGGGATATTCCCAACTCAGGGATGAAACTGGGGTCTCCTGCATTGCAGGAAGATTCTTTACCATCTGAGCCACCAGGAAAGCCCAAATTAATTAAATTCAGTAAAAATTATTCAGAGAACAGTTGCCAGCAGACATTAAGAAATCCTACAGTGGGATGTCAAGAGAAGACAAAAGGTTAGTGAACTATTCATACAGAATAATCCCTGCTAAAATAGAATGGTTATTAATAAAACCAGAAGTTTTTTGTTTTGTTTTTTTAGTTATTGCATCCATGGGTTTTCAGTAACATTCAACTAGTCAATTAATACATCTTTTCGAATTTTTAACTTTGTGACCACTTTTAAGCACTCAAGATCCAGTGAAGTTTTGTATTACTATTCCTCCTTGCAGTGCATGACAGACCTCATTAAATTATATTGGTATATTTTCAGATTGGGCTTGGATGTGCCTTTAGAATCTTTCAAACAGCTTGAGACATTCCTTCCATTTGATTAGAATTGCCATACAAGATGAGATCCATTTGCCATTTCTGGTTTAAATTAAAGATATGTAGTAATTATACTGTCACACATAAGAATGTTGAGTAGGGTCTGGGTAAATGCTGGAATATGTTCCAGTTCATTTCAAGGCATTTGAAAAACTATCTGGAAAAACAGGGAGACAATATAAACTGAAAATAAAAGGCTTAGGGATGAGTTGTAGAGGGAAAGGGAATTAAGGTCAGCAAGTATACTATAAAAGACAAGCTCTACTGTAGCTTATTGTTCTAAGAGAGAACATGGTAATTTACTGACCTTTCAAAAATATTAAACTAAGACCAGAAAATGGTGTGCCTTGGTACCAATAAAACCATATTTCCCCCACTGAAAATAAAACACACATTTTAATATTGTATTGTTTATGTTATTAGAAATTGTTATATTATTACATTCTGTTATAATAAATCATTATATAATTTATGCTCTTTTAGATTTCAAAAGAAATTTGGTTTCTAACACTTATAAAAGTAAGTTTCAATGAATTGTCATTGTTTATGCTTATGTGAATTTAGCCGTATGTAGAATGTAGTACTTTATTAGATAATTTAAGTCTTTCATATTGGCAGTATCCTGCAAAGTTAAATCTTCACCCCAAGTTTGGATTCTTAAATGTCATTTAAAATGTATTGTGAGATACTAAAGCATAATCTAGCATATAATTTAATTATAATATATAGCATATAATGGAGCATCTCAAAACTTCTAAGTATTTCCACTGAAGACAAACAGAAAAGTTGGATGAAATTTAAAATAGCATCTTAAAGCATCCAGGAAAGGCTGAGTCACTGAAGACAACATTTAAAGAATTCAATACTTTATATGAATATCAGATTAGACAAAGTAAAAGGCAAAATTAGTAAATGAAAAGTAGATCAATAGAAAATATACAGATCAAAGTATAAGGTGGAAGAGCAATTAATAAATACAGAGAGAAAATCAGAAAATGTATGTGGACATAAGGAAAAACTGTAGCACTATTCATAATCAGAGTTCCAGAAGGAGAGAATGGGAAAGAGACCATACTTGAAGGGGTGATGATGGAGGATTTTCTAAAATTGATGTAATCTCTTCATCCATATAATTCAGAAGCTCTCTGTACTTTTTAAGAGAGAAATAATCTAAAAGCAATCCAAATTTAAAGTTTACTAAATAAAATAGCTGAATAAAAAATTCAAATAAAACACTCAGAAAAGAGCACTTCATCTGAAGAGTGGCAATAATATGAGTAACAGATGACTTCGCAACAGAAACAAAAGAAGTCAGAAGCTGATGAAATGAGACCTGTTAAGCTCTGAAAGAAAATAACTATAACCTAAAGTTCTATGTAAAAAATAACATTTAAAATGAAAGCAAATGGCAAGGGAAGAAGCAAAAATGAGAACTGAAGAGAGAACTACAGAAACAACCAGAAAACAAGTAATAAAATGGAAACAAGTACATACCAGTCAATAATTACTTTAAATAGCAATAGACTGCTCCATTCAAAAACACATATGGTGGCTGCTAGGACAAAACAATAAAAGACCCTTCCATATGCTGCCTACAAGAGACTCATTTCAGAGTTAAATACACAGATTGAAAGTGAGAGGATGGAAAAAGATATGTCATACGGAGACAAGAAGAAAGTGGGTATGGCAATGCAAATATCAGACAAAGCAGAATTTGAAACATTTATAAAAAGGGAAGGGCATTACTTAGTGATAAAGGGGTCAATACAAGAAGAGAATATTACACTCATTAATACTATGCACCCAATACAACAGGACGTAAATATAAAAAGCAAACACTCACAGACATAAAGGAAGAAATTGACAATAATACAACAACTGTAGGGAACTTAAACACCTCAATGACATCAATGAGATCATCCAGTCAGAAAATCTGTAAGGCAACAGCGATCTTAAATGACATAACAGGCCAATTAGACTGAATTGATAACTGTAGAACATTACATCCCCCCAAAGCAGAATATACATGCTTTCAAGTGTTCATATAATGGTTTCCAGGAGAGACTACATACTAAGCCTCAAAATAAATCTCAACAAATTTAGAAGGAGAGAAATTGATCATTTTTTCTCACCATTATCAGTATGAAACTAGAGATCAACTACAGAGAAAAAAGTAGGAAAGACTAAACAAGTAGATACAGGTTAGACTAAGCATGTGGATACATATAACATGCTACTGAAAAACCAATGGGTCAATGAAGAAAACGAAGAAGGAATCAGAAAATATCTTGTGATAAAAGTAAATGGAAATACAACACACAAAAAATTTATGGGATGCAGCAAAAATGGTTCTAAGAGAGAAGCTTATAGTGACACAGGCTTTCTCAAGAAACAAGAAAAATCTTGAACAACCTAACCTGCCACCTAAAAGAATTAGAGAAAGAAAAAACAAAGCACAAAATCAGTAGCAGGTAGGAAATAATAAAGATTAGAGGGAAAATAAATGAAAAACAACAGAAAATATCAATGAAATCAAGAACTATTTCTTCAAAAAGATAAATTTGATAAACCTCTAGCCAGCAGCAATAAGAAAGGGAGAGGACCCAAATTTAAAAATAAGAAATCAAATTGGAGAAATAACAACTGATACCACAGAGATACCAAATAATAATAATAATAATAAACCACAAAAAGTTATAACCCAAAAATTGGACAACCTAGAATAAACGGACAACTTTCTAGAAACATACAACCTGCCAAGACTGAATCAAGAATAAACCGACAATTTGATCACTAGTAGTGAAATTGAATCTGTTTAAACCTCCAAGCAAACAAAGTCGAGGACTGGACAGCTTCACAGGGAAATTCTACAAATATATAAAGAGCTAGTAACTATCCTTTTGAAACTATTCCAAAAATTGAAGAGGATGGAATATTTTCAAATTCATTCTATGAGGCTGCCATTACTTTGTCACCAAAACAAAGATATTACAACAAATGAAAATCACAAGTCAATATCTTTGATGAATATAAATGCAAGCATCTTCAATAAAATATCAGCAAGCTGAATCCAACAATATATGCAAAGAATCAACCACCAAGGTCAACCTGAATTTATTCCAGGGAAATAAGGATATTTCAAGAGGGAGGGTATACATACATACATATATATATGTATATATATATTAGCTGATTCATGTTGTTGTACTGAAGAAGGCAACACAATATTGTAAAACAATTATCCTCCAATTAAAAAAAAATTTTTAAAGTAAGAAAAAGCAATCCATGTGATAAACCACAGTAACAAAAGGAGAGATAAACATCACATGATCATCTCAATAGATGCAGATAAAGCATTTGCCAAAATTCAACATGATTTTTTGATTAAAAACTCTCCAGAAAGTGATAAAGAAGAGACATAGCTGAAAACAATAAATGCTATATATGACAAACTCAAAGGTAACATACTCAATGGTGAAAAGCTGAAAGCATTTCCTCTAAGATCAGGAACAAGACAAAGATGCCCACTCTCACTACTTTTATTCAACACAGTATTAGGAGTCCTCACCATGGCAATCAGACAAGAGAAACAAATAAAAGGGATACAAGTTGGAACGTAAGAGGTAAATCTGTCATTGTTTGCAGATGACAGGATTCCACACATAGAAAGTCCTAAATTCAGTTCAGTTCAGTCATTCAGTTGTGTCCGACTCTCTGCGACCCCATGAATCACAGTATGCCAGGCCTCCCTGTCCATCACCAACTCCTGGAGTCTACTCAAACTCCTAAAGACACCACCAAAATACTAGAACTCATCAATGAATTTGGTAAAGTTTTAGGATATAAAATTAATATACAAAAATATATACATTTCGTATTACATTTCTATACACTAACAATGAACTATTAGAAAGAGAAATTGAGGAAACAATATCACTTACGTTAACATCAAGAAGTACCTAGGACTAAACCTACCTATAGTGGTTAAGACTTATACCTGGAAAACTATGAGAAACTAATAAAAGAAACTGAAGATTACACGAACAGATGGAAAGATACACTGTGTTCATGGGTTGCTAGAATTAATATTGTTAAAACGATCATATGCCCCATGGCAATCTACAGATTCAACGCAATTGCTGTTCAATCGCTTGGTTGCGTCCGACTCTTTGCGACCCCATGGACTGTAGTACGCCAGACTTCCCTGTCCTTCACCATCTCCTGGAACTTTCTTAAGCTCATGTCCATTGAGTTGGTGATGTCATCCAGCCATCTCATCCTCTGTCATCCCCTTCTGCTTCTGCCTTCAATCTTTTCCAGTATCGAGGTCTTTTCCAGGGAGTTGGCTCTTTGCATCAGGTGGCCAAAGTATTGGAGTTTCTGCTTCAGCATCAGTCCTTCCAATAAATATTCAGGGTTGATTTCCTTTAGGATTTAACTGGTTTTATCTCCTTGCTGTCCCAGGGACTCTCAAGAGTCTTCTCCAGCACCACAGTTCAAAAGACTCAATTCTTCAGCCCTCAGCCTTTTTATTGTCCAACTCTCACATCCATACATGACCACTGGAAAAACCATAGCTTTGACTAGATGGACCTTTGTTGGCAAAGTAACGTCTCTGCCTTTTCATATGCTGTCTAGGTTTGTCAGAGCTTTCCTTTCAAGGAGCAAACGCCTTTTAATTTCATGGCTGCAGTCACCATCTTCAGTGATTTTGGAGCCCAAGAAAATAAAGTCTGTCACTGTTTTCACTGTTTCCCCATCTATTTGCCTTGAAGTGATGGGATTGGGTGCCATGATCTTCATTTTCTGAATGTTGAGATTTAAGCCAGCTTTTCCACTCTCCTCTTTCACTGTCATCAAGAGGCTCTTCAGTTCCTCTTCTCTTTCTGCAATGTCATCTGCATATCTGAGGTTATTGGTATTTCTCCTGGCAATCTTGATTCCAGCTTGTGATTCATCCAGCTCGGCATTTTGCATGATGTTCTCTGCATATAATTTAAATAAGCAGGGTGACAATATACAGACTTGATGTGCTCCTTTCCCAATCTCTATCAAAATATCAAGGGTATTTTTCATGGAACTAGAACAAATAATCTTAAAGTTTATATAGAACAACAAAAGACCCTGAATTGCCAAAGCAAGTTTGAGAAAAAAAGAACAAAGCTGATCAAAAATCCTCCCAGACTTCAGACTATACTACAAAACCATAGTAATAAAAACAGCATGATGCTGGCACCAAAGCAAAAAACAAACAAACAAACAAAAACATAGTTAATAGGACAGAATAGAGAGCCCAGAAATAAACCCAGATACCTATGGTCAACTAATCTACAACAAAGCAGGTGAATACGACTGAGAAAAGACAGTCTCCTCATTAAATAATGCTGGAAATAGTGGACAGTTACATATAAAAGAATGAGATTAGCATATTTTAGCGCTATATAAAAAAATAAACTCAAAATGTATTAAACACCTTAATATATAACCCAAACCCATAAAACTCCTAAAAGAAAACCAAGATGAAACATAAATAAATCATAAATCATAAGCTGCTTTGATGTAAATCATAGCAATATATTTTTGAAGCTGTCTTCCAAAGTAAAGCAAAAAGAAAAAGTAAAGAAATGATGCTTAATTAAACTTAAAATTTTTTAACAGCAAAGATATTCATCCACAAAAAGAAAAGACAACCTATTGAATAGGTGAAAATATTTGCAAATTATTTGACCAATAAGGCTTAATATTCAAAATGTATAAATATTTCATACTACTCAATGTCAAGAGTCTTCTCCAACACCATAATTCAAAAGCATCAATTTTTCGGTGCTCAGCTTTCTTCACAGTTCAACTCTCACATCCATACATGACCACTGGAAAAACCATAGCCTTGACTAGATGGACCTTTGTTGGCAAAGTAATGTCTCTGCTTTTTAATATGCTGTCTAGGTTGGTCATAACTTTCCTTCCAAGGAGTAAGTGTCTTTTAATTTCATGGCTGCAATCACCATCTGCAGTGATTTTGGAGCCCCCAAAAATAAAGTCTGACACTGTTTCCACTGTCTCCCCATCTATTTCCCATGAGGTAATGGGACCATATGCCATGATCTTAGTTTTCTGAATGTTAAGCTTTAAGCCAACTTTTTCACTCTCCTCTTTTACTTTCATCAAGAGGCTTTTGAGTTCCTCTTCACTTTTTTGAACTATGGTGTTGGAGAAGACTCTTGAGAGTCCCTTGGACTGCAAGGAGATCCAACCAGTCCATCCTGAAGGAGATAAGTCCTGGGTGTTCATTGGAAGGACTGATGCTGAAGCTGAAACTCCAATACTTTGGCCACCTCATGTGAAGAGTTGATTCATTGGAAAAGACCCTGATGCTGGGAGGGATTGGGGACAGCCGGAGAAGGGGACGACAGAGGATGAGATGGCTGGATGGCATCACCGACTCAATGGGCATGAGTTTGAGTAAACTCCGGGAGTTTGCAATGGACAGGGAGGCCTGGCGTGCTGCGACTCATGGGGTCGCAAAGAGTCGGACATGACTGAGCGACTGAACTGAACTGAACTGAATGTCAAAGAAACAAGCAACTGGACTAAAAAAATAGCAGACAATCTGAATAGAATCTTTTCCAAAGAATCCATCTGATTGTCTACAGGCACATTAAAAGATACTCAAGGTTTAATCATTCTAGAAAATGAAAGCCTCAGTGAGGTATCACTTCACAACTGTCAAAATGGCTATTATCAAAAAGGACACAGAAACAAGTGTTTAAAAAGATACAGAGAAACAGAAACCCTCATATACTGTTGGTAGAAACACAAATTGGTGGGAAATAGTACGGAGATCTCTAAAAAAAGAAACTAAAAATAGAACCACCTTATGACCCAGCAATTTCACTCCTGGCTTTATATCCAGAGCAAACAGAAGCACTAATTAGAAAAGATACATGCACCCCAACATTCACAGCAGCATCAATTTACAATGCCCAAGACATGGAAGCAATCGAATTGTCCATAAATAAATGAATGGATAGAGAAGAGGTGGTATACCCACATAATTGAGTACTACTCAACCCTAGAAAAGAATAAAATATTGCCATTTGCAATGACATGGATGGACTTGAAGGTACTATGCTTAGTAAAGTAAGTCAGAGAAAGACAAAGACTGTATAATAACACATATTTAGAATCTAAAAAGTAAAACAAACTAGTGAATATAACAAAACAAACAAACGAACAAAACAGACACAGATATAGAAAACAAACGAATGGTTACTAGTGGGGAGAAGGTAGCGGGGAGGGATTAAGAGATACAAACTACTATGTATAAATATATATGTTAAGGATATATTGTATAACACAGAATATAGCTAATATTTTATGGTAATTATAAATGGAGAATAACCTTTAAAAATTATGAATCTCTATGCTGCACAGCTGAAAATACTTAATATTGTACATTATTAGAAATTTTTTTTTAAGTTTATATGGCTTTTTTCCCCAGGAATAATCTACGTAATATTGGTTTTGACTTAGAAAAGTTCAGGTTTGCTACATACACAATTGTTAGTTATCAAATTAATAAGAATTTACAAATTTCATTCCTTTAAATTAACAAGTTACCAATTGCATTTTAAAATAATTTAATTTATAAAATCATTTGCTTTCAGTAATATATATTTCAGAAATAAATCTAATGCTATGAAGTGTTTTTATTCTGTAAATTACAGATTTCTAAGCAAGAACACTTAGATTCTATGTTCTATATTTTAAGACCACATATGTTCTCTATAATTATCTAGTTAATACTTTATTGGGAATGTATTTTAAATATAATTTTGAGGTGCCACTTCATGCAGAGTTAAAAGCACATATAAACCTTATATGTCTACTATTTAAATTTTAACTATTTAAATTTTTATATTATCTGAAATCCATTAGTTTATCCAGACCTTGCATTAATAATAGTTTCATAAAACCTACTAACATTTATGATAATCTTCCTAGTTTACAAAATTATTTGTTCCTCACAAACATACGTAAATAGATCTGGTATTAATATTCTTATTTTACACGTTAAAATATCTGAGATTCAAAATTTCACAGCTTTTCCCTATACCACTCTATCACACCTTTCATGATCACTTTAACGCCCTCCTTACATAAACTCTTGATAGTGTGGTCATTGTTCACTACACTATATTTCCCCAAACTCTCTCCAGAAACACTGATGAATTTAATTATATACAAAAACGATATTTGCTTAATGATATGATTGTTAACACAATGAAGTTACAGGTGATTGAGACCAATGAGAGATCAATACCTAGGCTCTACAATAAATACTTGTGAATCAATGAAGAAAATCAATTCCACAGGAAAAATGAAAAAGAATATGAACAGCATTTTTGAAAGAAAAATACAGAAAGCTAGCCACTCTATAAAGAAATACTCCAATTCATTAGTAGTAGAATTGTAAGTCCTCTAAAATTACTACATAGGTCTCCAAGTGAAGATATATCTGGATAGTTTCTGCAAAGTTATTGGGGGTGGTAGCAAGCTGGAGGCACTTTATATGGCCTTCAGTGGGAGAGTGGAAGCACACCATTGAGAACTATGCAGTAATTAAAATAATGGTTTAGATGTATTTGGCAATAGAATTGAATCTTACAAAAAATCCAAATAACAGCATTTACATAAATTAAGAATAATGCCTACAAAGCAATATTTCATATTTTGCTAGATCAACAAGGAAAAAAAAAAACTTTAAACACTGTGGATAAGTGCTTATAGGAAAGAGAAAGGCAGAAAACTATGTGGATAAAGAGAAATGATGGGGAAAAAAATGAATGAAAGAAACACTCTCTTCCCTCCCCACCACTACTATCTGCCTGCCTCTCTCTATCAGCAATCTAAATCTCCTTGACTTCAGGAACATTACAATCTTCTTTTACTTTCCTCCTCTCCATTTTTGTCACCTTGGACACAGTGACTTTTAAAAATCCAAATTTCTTAATTCTACTCCCTTTTAAGAATTCTTCAAAGCGTCCTTTAGATTTCTGTTTTTGTTCAGTCGCTCAGTCGTGCCTAACTCTTTGCAATCCCATGGACTGCAGCACAGCAGCCTTCCATGTCCTTCACTATCTCCCAAAGTTTGCTCAAACTCATGTCCATTGAATCAATGACATCACCCAACCATTTCATCCTCTGTAATCCCCTTCTCCTCCTGCCCTCAACCTTTCCCAGCATCAGGGTCTTTTCCAATGACTATTCACATCAGATGGCCAGAGTATTGGAGATTCAGCTTCAGTCCTTCCAATGAGTATTCGGGGTTGATTTCCTTCAGCTTTCTGGATAAAGAGCAAATTCTTAGCACAATCCTATCCCTCCTTGTGTTGAGCATTCTGTTCCATGTAGATGCTCTAATCTCTTTATGTCAATGCATTTGTCTAGAATGTTCTTCGGTTCTCTCTTTAGCTAACTAATTTGTATTCATTTTTCAGATCCATCTCTCAACATCTGACTAGATCACTTCTCCTTGCTATGGTCTCAAATTTCAGTTCAGTTCAGTTGAGTCAATCAGTCATATACGACTCTGCAACCCCATGAACTGCAGCACACCAGGCCTCTATGTCTATCACCAACTCCCAGAGTTTACTTAAACTCATGTCCATTGTATCGGTGATGCCATCCAACCATCTCATCATCTGTTGTCCCTTTCTCCTCCCAAACCCAGCATCAGGGTTTTTTCCAATGAGTCAGTACTTCGCATCAGGTGGCCAAAGTATTGGAGTTTGAACTTCAACATCAGTCCTTCCAATAAATATTCAGGACTGATTTTCTTTAAGATGGACTGGTTGGATCTCCTTGCAGTCCAAGGGACTCTCAAGAGTCTTCTCCAACACCACAGTTCAAAAGCATCAATTCTTTGGTCCTCAGATTTCTTTACAGTCCAACTCTCACATCCATACATGACCACTGGAAAAACCACAGCTTTGACTAGATGGACCTTTGTTGGTAATGTCTCTGCTTTTTAACATGCTTTCTGGGTTGGTCATAGCTTTTCCTCCAAGGAGCAAGTGTCTTTTAATTTCATGGCTGCAGTCAACATCTGCAGTGATTTTGGAGCTCCCAAAAATAAAGTTTCTCACTGTTTCCATTGTTTCCCCCATCTATTTGCCATGAGGTGATGGGACCAGATGCCATGATCTCAGTTTTCTGAATGCTGAGTTTTAAGCCAACTTTTTCACTCTCATCTTTCACTTTCATCAAGAGGCTCTTTAGTACTTTGCTTTCTGCCATAAGGGAGGTGTCATCTGCATATCTGGTTATTGATATTTCTCCTGGCAATCTTGATTCCAGCTAGTGCTTCATCCAGCCCAGCATTTCTCATGATGGGCTGCATATAAGTTAAATAAGCAGGGTGACAATATACAGCCCTGAAATACTCCTTTCCCTATTTGGAACCAGTCTGTTGTTCCATGTCTGGTTGTAACTATTGCTTCCTGACCTGCATACAGATTTCTCAGGAGGCAGTTCAGGTGGTCTGGTGTTCCCATCTCTTTAAGAATTTTCCACAGTTTGTTGTGATCCACACAGTCAAAGGTTTTACTGTAGTCAATGAGGCAGAAGTAGATGTTTTTCTGGAACTCTCTTGCTTTTTCAATGATCCAATGGATGTTGGCAATTTGATCTCTGGTTACTCTGTCTTTTCTAAATCCAACTTGAACATCTAGAAGTTTACAGTTCACATGCTGTTGAAGCCTGGCTTGGAGAATTTTGAGCATTACTTTGTTAGCATGTGAGATGAATGCAACTGTGTGGTAGTTTGAGCATTCTTTGGCATTGCCTTTTTGGGGGATTGGAATGAAAACTGACTTTTCCAGTCCTGTGGCCACTGCTGAGTTTTCCAAATTTGCTGGTATATTGAGTGTAGCACTTTCACAGCATCATCTTTTAGGATTTGAAATAGCTCAACTGGCATTCCATCACCTCCACTAGCTTGGTTCATAATGATGCTTCCTAAGCCCCACTTGACTTCACATTCCAGGATGCCTGGCTTTAGGTGAGTGATCATACCATCATCATTATCTGGTTGTGAAGATCTTTTTCGTATAGTTCCTTTTATTCTTGCCATCTCTTCTTAATATCTTCTGCTTCTGTTAGGGCCATACCATTTCTTTCCTTTATTGCGCCCATCTTTGCATAAAGCATAGTGCAATTATTATTTACATCACTTATTACACACATGATTAGCTCTGGTAATTTCAATAATTTCTATTTCTATCAACATTTTTAGACTCCTTAAAGTTAGGGCCCCTACTGGTTTTGCTCACCAATGTATTCAGAGGACCTGAGAGTGTGTCAGGCCGTCATCACTGACCCAGTAAATTATCTGTTAAATAAATGGTTAAATGTAAAAATTCCTGGTTTAAGGAAATTATTGGATACCTGCTGTCATAATTTAAAAATGAGAGATATATAGAAGGAAGTTTAGAATAACAGTAATAATAAACAGTCTATGAGTCAAAGAAATGATGTTCAAAAGAGAAAAGCATGAAGTCAAGAAACACAGACAACACTTTACTTCTAGATTTAACTATTAAATGATTACTTTATTATAAATGCATGAAAAAGATGAGGACCACTTGCCTGATTTTTGTGTCTCCATTCAGAATTTGTGTATAATTCTATAGTTGATGAATAAAAGTTTTTTAAATGGCATTCCAAATGAAAGCCGGTGAAAAATATATTATTTTTTTTTTCTGAAACAAAGCCAGGAGCTTTTACATCACAGATGTCCATGTACCCAAAGATTCATCGTGCAGAAACTAATCCCAAAATATTCCCTTTAAAAATTTGCTAACTTATTTCCTCATGTAAACAAAAGCAAAGACAGTCCCACATGAAAGAGAATGAGTGTTGCTACGTTTTGCAAATATACCACACCTGTTTTTTTAATTCTGTGGCATTCCAACTCACCTAAAGAAAACCTTAGAAAGAAAACTATAAATGGCATACCCCATGCATACACATTTAATAATGACTAGGACACATGGAAGTTGTAAAGTCAGGAGGAAAATTAATGTTTCTCATTGAAACTAGTCTAGTCATAGAGAGGAAACCTCAAAAACAGGATCTTTGTCATTCAGAAGTCAGTGCCAATCAGGATTGACTGTCAGGATTGTTTATTTTACAGACATGTAAATTCCTTTTTTGAAATGCTATTGGCAACAGCACGGAACACTTTATTCTCTTCCCCATTATAGCTGTGAAATTCCATTCAGTTATAACAGTTAGTTATACTTTCAGAGGAAGATAAAATCTGATCAGGGTTTATATGCCAGGTGCTTTACAAATATTATGTCACTTAATCTTCCCCTTCAAGTCCTGTGAGGTATTATATATAAATGTCAGCATTTACAGTGGAAGAAACTAAGATCCAGTTAAACAGTTAACCAGAGCAGACAGATAAGAGTGCGGGCAGGGCTTGAATGCAAGTATAACTCCAAAGTCTTCATGTGCTCCCTTCAGGCCTGCTTTAAAGCATTCTTCCCCTCCATCTATTATTGAATCTCTAGAGTTCTTCTCAAAACGTTTCTTCTCCCACCAATTTGACTCTCTCATCTTTGAACACTTTCACTGTGGTTACCATGACAGATATTACAACCTTGTGGACCCACTGCTCATCTAACTAGAAGGTCACTTGAGGCTGATTTCTATTTCACATCTTGTCCTCTTTCCCTTTTCCTCTTGTTGGTCACAGAATGTCTTGAACAGACATCTACCACAAGCACTAAAATTTTAACATGTGAAGAGTTGAAAGAATAGTATAGTAAACAATACTCTGTCACTTCCAAATTTAAGAATCCTTTTGAGGTCAACTTGACTTTAATGTTTTCTAAATAAAATTAGGCCAACAAAATGTTCCTCTTATCTAGAGGTTACCTCATTAAGGACCACAATAAAGGGAAAATTCTCCAAGCTATTCCAAAATAGATCTCTTCTACTTGATTATTTCTCTACTAAATAAAACTGAAAAGATTTCCCTTGCAAAGATCAAGCCCCTCATATTCATGGACTTTCCTCATCCAAGTAATCTGTTTCTCAACCATCCACATCACTCACAAATTATTTTATCCACACTTTACCTATTAAATAAGGTATTGGTTTCTAGCTATGTGAGGGGAAACCATGATTTCCTTCAAACAATATGAATTCAATGAAAGTTATGCTACACTGAAATGTATATGATCAGATAAGTACATGACAAAGATGACTGTGGTTGCTTAAGTTGGATATTGCAAATACACTGATTAGTTAGTTAGCATTAGTCACACAGTCATGTCCAACTCTTTGACAACCCATGGACTGTAGCCTGCCAGGCTCCTCTGTCCATGGAATTCTCCAGGCAAGAATACTTGAGTGGGTAGCCATTCCCTTCTCCAGGGGATCTTCCTGACCCAGGGATCGAACCCAGGTCTCCTGTGTTGCAGAAAGATTTTTATTATCTAAGCCACCAGGGAAGTCCCCAAAATAAACTGGTAAATCCTGCAAATTTAGGTATGAACAAAGCTTTTGTCCACCACTCATTTGCTCTTTTCTTCTCACTGGTAAACCTTATAGATCTACTCTCAGAGGCTGAGCTCCTTCTGAATATGTGACGATTATATGATGGAAAATCTGCACCCCCGAGTGGTAGCTTGTATTTCATTCCTGAAATCTAAACTCCGAAAGCATCCTTTCTTTTCCTAGTTTAGAGATGGTTCATGATAGCTCTAAGTTTAGACACAAAGGAATATCTAAATCTAGCTTCTCCTGCTTGAGCTACAAGTAAGCATCTATCTTTTGCTCCTTCATCCAGATGTTCCTAATCCCCTGTCCCCCTCCACACACACACAAACACACGCACACAAACACACATCCAAATCTTTTGATGTATGACATGCTGGAATGCTGGAGAGAGAAGAGTACTTTCTGGTCAGACAAGAAAATAGCACTAAACATGGAACTAGGGACAAAATTCTAATTTTAAAGAAAGAAGTTCAGTAGACTCCAAGGATTTCATTTTACACTGTAGGACCTCTATTGTGCCAGGAGGGGGAAAAAAAGGAGAAGCTATACACAAAATGACTTTTATTATATTTTTGCCCTAATGAAAAATCTTGATAAAAGAAAATGTAAATTTAGAACAAAAGTGATATTTGGGCTTACTTTCTAATGCAACACATCATTCTACTTACTTTTACTTTCATCCAGCTTTATTAAAACATGATTGACAAATAATGTATAAGTTTAAAGTATACAGTGTGATGGTTTGACATATGTATATTGTGAAATGATTATCAAAATAAGGTTAGTTATTTTCATCCCCTCATGTGGTTATCATTGTGTGTATATGTGTGACGAGAACAGTTAAGATCTGCTCTCTCAGCAATTTTCAAGTATACAATACAATATTGTTCATTATACAGTCACCCAGCTGTACATTAGCCCTCCTGAACTTACTCCTCTTATAACTGACACAGTGTACCCTTTGACCAAGATCTCCCCATTTCTCCCACCCACTGGCAATCACATGTAAGTGAGATCATACAACATTTGTCTTTCTCTATCTGACATTTTACTTAGCATAATGCCCTCAAGGTCCATCCATGTGATCACAAATGGCAGGATTTCCTTCTAAGTGAGAAAACTGTGGCCCAAAGAGATAATGTTACCTGTCCAAACTCTTACAGCTTTCTGGCAGCAGAACAAGAAATGGAACCCAAGTCTCAATGCTATTATTTTTGCATTGTATTTGAGTCAGGATCAAAGAATACCAAAGAAAGAAAGCTTAACAGTATATCAACATTCTTATTTCTTTAACTATAATGTTACTGGATTGATGTCAATCACAGAAAACATTTGGGCTATATCCTATGAGTTCATAACTCCTCTGTTTTGTACTTTAGAAATGTGTGTGTGGTGATACAGTGCTATTAATTCTTTTATTGATACACCATAGAGATGACTGTCAGGATTGTTTATTTTACAGACATGTAAATTCCTTTTTTGAAATGCTATTGGCAACAGCACGGAACACTTTATTCTCTTCCCCATTATAGCTGTGAAATTCCATTCAGTAAGACTGTCCCAGGCAGTTTCAAGAATTACCATTACCTTTACTTAGCAATAAAAATGGTGATTTCTAGCGAGAAATTAAAGCAAACAGTTAGCAGGCAAGACTCACTAATACTATGATCCTGGTGCCAGAGACAGCAGAGAGAAGCAAATGAACTTGACCCCCAATTGTGCTTCAGCTGATTTCTAGAGTCAAAGAAGCATAAAGGGACTATGATTCTCATGCAGGTTCAGTATTATCCTATGGACAGTGGAGCAATGAAGAAAGAGAGGATGAGCCTGAAAATCTGGAGCTTAACCAATGTGTTCATAGAGAACCTGATGAGCTTTGGCTGGTTCAAAGCAGTGTCTGGTCTCAAACAAGTGTTTATTGCCTAGTGACCAGAGTTTCCTTCATTGAAGTTGTATGACTCACTTGAATGTTTTGCCATACCAAATTACTTAGCTAATTTGAATAAGGAACCCAGATATGTTATTTCTTCCCCAGACTTCTCTAAATAAGAGTTTCTTTTTGTTCTCATAACCACAATACAACTATTAAAAGGGAAACATCTTAATAATTTTGAGACACTCAAGAGAACCTCTTCGAAGTATAAGATATGAGTAGAATATGGTACATGACTCACGGTTGAGAAATGTTTTAGCCAATGTTCAGGGCCTCTGAACCTAGTTCCAGGGGTATCACGTATAATACAAATGGAGCATCCAGACTATTAGCATCTGGTTCAGAGAAGAAATAATTCTGAGATGGGATCATATCACAGGTCAGGAAAGCATGGACTCTGTGAAAAGCCTTGACTCAGATGACAGAGACATGAAGAACAGAATGTTAATGAGAAAAAAAAAATGAGAGATATGAAAATTAATCTAGTTTGGGGAACTTGCCAGACGTTGTTCAGTCAATCAAGGGAGGCATATATCACACTTCTGCCTAAGATCACAAAAATGACCGTTGAGGTACGGCACTGAGGAGGACCTCAGTTTCCTGTTCTTCAGTTCAGTTCAGGTGAGTTCAGTCGCTCAGTCGTGTCTGACTCTTTGCAACCCCATGAATCGCAGCACGCCAGGCCTCCCTGTCCATCACCAACTCCCGGAGTTTACTCAAACTCATGCCCATCGAGTCGGTGATGCCATCCAGCCATCTCATCCTCTGTCGTCCCCTTCTCCTCCTGCCCCCAATCCCTCCCAGCATCAGGGTCTTCTCCAATGAGTCAACTCTTCGCATCAGGTGGCCAAAGTATTGGAGTTACAGCTTCAGCATCAGTCCGTCCAATGAACACCCAGGACGGACCTCCTTGAGGATGGACTGGTTGGATCTCCTTCCTGTTCTTAGAGTCTCCAATTGACCTCTTGTGGGCTCTTTATTTCCATCTTACTCAGTCACATCCAAATCTGCTCTTCACCCTGGACTCAGAGTTATTATTATTATTATTTTTAACGTAAACTAGATCATGTTGCCACCATGGCTGAAACGTCACAGGACCATCCCTACCTGATTTTCCTTGTCTTCACAGGAACATGAGCTGATCTCTACATTTCTCTCCATTTCCTGCTGATTTATTCTATCTTGTTCCCTTACTCTATGCCCTATTCCTCATGCTCACTCCTTTGGCCATCTTCCTCTTCCTAGAAACACACACTTCAGAACTACTGCACTTGCTGTTCCTCTGTGTGGAATAATGTATCAGAGATATTATGCCTGGGGCTTCCCTCATAACTCAGTTGGTGAAGAATCTGCCTGCAGTGCAGGAGACCTGGGTTCGATTCCTGGGTTGGGAAGATCTCCTGGAGAAGGAAATGGCAACCCACTCCAGTATTCTTGCCTGGAGAATCTCATGGACAGAGGAGCCTAGCAGGCTATAGTCCACGGGGTCACAAGAGTCGGACACGACTTAGTGACTAAACCACCCTTATTGGCATTTAGATTTAGCTCATATATTACTTCCTTAGTGAGGCCTTTAATAAGCATCTAATTTAACTTGGTACACTACTCCTGACCCACAGTTTTGTATTGTATTATGATATTTTATCTATAGAGCCTAGCATTTTTTTTAGTCGCTAAGTCATGTATGAAGCATCACTACAAACAAAGCTAGTGGATGTGATGGAATTCCACTTGAGCTATTTCAATTCTAAAAGACGATGCTGTGAAAGTGTTGTACTCAATATGTCAGCAAATCTGGAAAATTCAGCACTGGCCACAGTACTGGAAAAGGTCAGTTTCCTTTCCAATCCCAAAGAAAGGCAATGCCAAAGAATGTTCAAACTACTGGACAATGGCACTCATCTCACATGCTAGCAAAGTGATGCTCAAAATTCCCCAAGCCAGGCTTCAACAGTACATGAACTGTGAATTTCCAGATGTTTAACCTGGATTTAGAAAAGGCGAGGAACCAGAAATCAAATTGCCAACATCCAATGGATAATCAAAAAAGCAAGAGAGTTCCAAAAAAAATCTACTTTTTTTTTATTGACTATGCCAAAACCTTTGACTGTGTGGATCAGAACAAACTGGAAAATTCTTAAAGAGATGTGAATACCAGACCACTTGACCTGCCTCCTGAGAAATCTGTATGCAGACCAGGAAGCGACAGTTAGAACTGGACATGGAACAACAGACTGGGTCCAAATAGGAAAAGGAGTACATCAAGGTTGTATATTGTCACCCTGTTTATTTAACTTATATGCAGAGTACATCATGAGAAACGCTGGGCTGGAGGAAGCACAAGCTGGAATCAAGATTGCCAGGAGAAATATCAATAACCTCAGATATGCAGATGACACCACCCTTATGGCAGAAAGTGAAGAAGAACTAAAGAGCCTCTTGATGAAAGTGAAGGAGGAGAGTGAAAAAGTTGGCTTAAAACTCAACATTCAGAAAACTGAGATCATGGCATCTGGTCCCATCTCTTCATGGCAAATAGACGGGGAAGCAATGGAAACAGTGAGATACTTTATTTTTGGGAGCTCCAAAATCACTGCAGATGGCGATTGCAGCCATGAAATTAAAAGATGCTTACTCCTTGGAAGGAAAGTTATGACCAACCTAGACAGAACATTAAAAAGCAAAGACATTACTTTACCAACAAAAGTCTGTCTAGTCAAAGCTGTGGTTTTTCCAGTGGTCATGTATGGATGTGAGAGTTGGACTACAAAGAAAGCTGAGCACCGAAAAATTGATGCTTTTGAACTGTGGTGCTGGAGAAGACTCTTGAGAGTCCCTTGGACTGCAAGGAGATCCAACCAGTCCATTCTAAAGGAAATCAGTCCTGAATATTCATTGGAAGGACTGATGCTGAAGTTGAAACTCCAATACTTTGGCCACTTGATGCAAAAGCCTGACTCTTTGGAAAAGATCCTGATGCTGGGAAAGATTGAAGGCAGGAGGAGAAGGGGATGAGAGAGGATGAGATGGATGGCATCACCAACACAATGGATGTGAGTTTGAGTAGGCTCTGGGAGCTGGTGATGGACAGGGAAGCCTGGTGTGCTACAGTCCATGGGGTTGCAAAGATTCGGACATGACTGAGCAACAGAACTGAACTGAAGCCATGTCAGCTCTTTTGTAACACCATGAACTGTAGCCCATCATCTGTCCATTGGATTTCTCAGGCCAGAATACTGGAGTGCATTGTCATTTCCTTCTCCAGTAGATTTTCCCAATCCAGGGATTGAACCCACATCTCCTGCATTGGCAAGGGGGTTCTTTACCCCTGACTCTCAAGAGAAGCCCAGCCTAGGATTAGCTGAGATTATTTTGATATATGTTTTTTGCTTTTTAACCATGTCTCCTGCCTCCTCTTTCTGTCCTCTTCTCTGCCATATTCGCTCCATCAAGACCTTTGCCTGATGCATAATAGGCACCTATTATATATTTAATGAGGAAATCAGTCTTACCTAATTAACTTAATATTGCTTTGACAATAATTTCAGCTCTCAGTCAATCTAGGAGTAAGCAAGAGGAACTACTGCTTTGAACTTAATCTCCTGCAAGAAAGACAAACTGAGCCAATGGGAGAGATAAAAACTTTGGAGAATGTGAACAATGTTCTTGGAATTGATAATAAAGCTGTGGAAAGGAATGCTGGGAGACAGCCAGACATCTACCCAGGACTTCAGGAAGGCATATCTCAAAAAGTATAAGACAAATTAGGTATGACCACACGGACAGAGATTCTAAAAGGAAAGATTGCTTCAGAGAGGTGGAAGAATAACAATGACAGTCTGATAATACAGTCATTGATTATATTTTTTAAGCAAAAAATGGAACCTTAGGTACTGTCTGGGATGAGATCATATTTTAAAAAGACATGTACAAAAGATAGAATAAACAGTGTATAACCAAAAGGGAAACAAAAGTGCCATAAACCCATTAAAACTGTGAGTCAAAGTCCAAAATTGGCTGTGGAGTACAAAAAATAGAATATAGAGTTTAAGTTTCCTCTAAAAAATTACAATTTACTCTTCTCAAATTGAGAACATGAAGAGTCAAATCCATTTGGGTGAGACAGAGTAACATTAGTAAAAGTCTAAACTCAATGTTTTGCTTTCAAATTTTGTATCAAGAGAAATTACTTTCAAGTTGAAAAAAGAAGAAACATGAAGAAGTAAAATGAGGCACAAGATAGATTAGGAAAAATACATTACTGGGGTGATCTATGTAGCTGGGAGTGTTAAAACAACTTGCAACCATGCAATTTTTAAGGAACCAGGTTGACTGGTATAGAGGGGGAAAACCTCATCCTAAAGCTCACAAAGGGTAAAATAAATTTCTGCAGCTGCATACCTACTAGTTTGGATTGTTCATGGTAAAATTCTAAAGCATGTTATTGGGGTCACAAAGGAGTGTACCTTAAGCATTTTCCATGAACCAGGAGTATAGCAGGATGCTAAAACCAACAAACCAATCAAAACAACAACTACCAATGAGGCTTCCTCACACAAATAAGCTTGGGAAATGTTGGGTTAATTCAAGTTAAATGGGACTTCCAATATTGCACTTTACACTGTACAATATGCACTGGGACTTCCCCCAAAAAAGGGCATATAGTATGTGTTATCTCAAATTTAGCTGATCATGGAAGATTTTTCCTTTTTTTCTTTTAGCATTTCATAGATGCTAGAATCTTGTTGAATATAATTTGGGGAAACAGTGTTCTGGTGGCATGCTGCAATATTTTTATATTTAGGGTCTTTGTGTTCAATCGACACTTTTACTAATAATTTAAATGAAAACAAGAGGGTCTGCTTATCATATCGACAGCCAACACAAAGCTTGGAGATACAGCTAATATGATGGATGATGGAATCGAGTTTTAAAAATATTATGACAGGTTGAAATATTGGGCTAAGCCCAACAAGACATTATTAGGCTCCAAGATCATCTCACAGGATAAGAGACACCTGGCTTAGCAGCAGTTTCTATGAACAAAAGCTAGAGGGTTCACTTGACTATAAATTTAGTATGAGCCAATAGTGTGTTGCCCTTGCAAAGAAAACATAGTGAAACTGTTACACTAGGATGTTTTCACAGATGAAAAAACATCTAGACAGGGGCATCGCTAACTGCATTGTCTTGATTGCCGGTCATACAACACTTGAAACATTTGGAAGTGAAGTTAGGTATTGGATGTGCTCAACTGAGGATCACAAAAGAGGGAAGATGTCTGGGTGCTGTGTTACAATAGCAACACAAAACTAGAAGTGTTTGGTGTAAATATGTGAATATTTGAATTAAACTCCATACAAGGAAAGGTTTTCTGATCCTTCTCATTTCAAGGAGAAACAAATTAAAATGCTGATTTATAAGATGGTGAGCTTGTTATTCTTGGATATCTTCAAGTCAGGCTGGATGACTGTCTTTCCAGGACACTGTAGGTGGAATTCCTATATCGACTCCCACTTTCTGAGTCTAAATGGTTTCTAGAAGTCTATGATACTAGGCATTTAAATATTGTTTTTCTGGTCACTAGAATCTTATAAGATTTTCATATACAGCACTGAAAATGCTAGACCAGGAAATTACCTTAGAAACAATCTATGTAAGACTCTGCTTTTTGGAAGTGAGAAACTAAGGCTCAGAATATTTCCATTCCTTAATTTTCCAGATGTTTCCTGGGTGCAAAGCCCTGAAATATGTATCTGTAGAGAGCACCAAGAAGAACAAGAACTTGATTACCGTAAGTTTGTAATCTCAGTAGCCAAAGCACAACACAGAGATACAAAACTTATGTAGTTGAGGCAATTCATTCTGATTGGCAGATCAGGAAATATTAAAGTTGGGAAGGTATTCCAGCAGAGAAAAATCAGCAAACTCCACAGGAGAAAAGCATTTGGGGAAGTGACTTTCGTGGAGTTGGAAGTGGTCTCATGTAGGAGCAATGCAGGATAAAGGACTGTGGAGTCCCTGGAAAGGGACTCAGGTCCATTTGAGTCAGAAGTACTGAGACCTGGATCCCAGACACCTTGAGTATGATCTCAAGGATAGACATAGATTCCAGGTGGACATATTTCTTTAGGCCCACAAACTCATTGCCTCAATGGGGAAAGACATAGACAAAGGAGGGCCAGAGAAATGTCTTCTAAACCTCAGGGCCAAGGACAGAAGCCCCTTTTGTCACAGTGTAGGAATTTTGATTTTATTTTGGAGCCACTCAAGATTTCTTTTCAGAGGAAAGTGGAGGATCATTTGAAAAGGGCATACTGCTGAGTCTGGAATCAACATTTTTACATCCCTAGTCCAATATGTCCCCTGTAACTCCACACGGTGCCTATTAAGTTTTGTGTTCCACATTGACTGACCTCTAACTTAACTGTTATGGGCACCTACTATTCTTGATATGGATCTAAAACAAAACATATAAATATTTCCAAAAGGAATCAACAGTGCCTGTTCACATTAAAAACTGATTTTATTTAAGGGGATAAGACAATATGAAGAATAAAGTGTCAGAGGTCATTAAATCAGTCCAAAAGTAACATGACTATTTACTGAATACCCCACGTATATGTGTGTGTGTGTGTGTGTGTGTGTGTGTGTAGTTTCTAAACCTTGCAACAACCCTACGATGTTGTTATGGTTAATCCCAATCAACAAATGAAGAACTGTAATTGAGCATGTAATGCCCACCAATAAATCACTGAACCTGGGTAAAAACTCAAGTTTTTTCTGATCAAAATGCTCATGATATTCCCTCTACAGCACTCAATAGTCTAGAGGGGAAAGGGCAGCAATGTTGTTCAGATTGTCCTTTCCTGTGTGTTAAACTCTATTTTACAAGAATAATGTGAAAGTGAAAGTTGCTCAGTCAAGTCCGACTCTTTGCAATCCCATGGACTGTACAGAATGTAAATTCCTCAAGGCAAATTAATCTACTTCACACTTTCCCTATTCCCTACAGCTGCAATTAGTACAGTAATAGCATATAACAAGCAATTTAATCCAGTTGATAAACCACTGATTCATTCAGCAAATATTTATGAAAAGTCTACTGTGTGCCAGGCACTGTTCCTGACTTCCAGGATATACCAATGAACAAAACATGCAAATTCCCAGCCCTCAGGCAAAATTCAGTTCCTTGCGATCTTAAGACTGAAGTCCTTGTGTTCTTGGTTGATGTGAAGGAAGATCAACCTCAGCTTCTGGATCATGTTCACCATGCCTGACACATGGCCCTCTCTATAATAGGGCAGTTGCTCATGCAAGGCCAACAAAAGAAGGTCTCTGCTCCTTCCAGCTTCTGACCTCTAGATTCAAATTCATAGGGCTCATGTGATTATGTCAGGCCCAGTCAGGTCTTCTCTGTTTTAACTCAATCAGTTGTTTAAATGTAGTTAAGTAGATATACTTAAAAGTACTGAAGTTACTAAAATGTTCAGCAATTAAAATAAAATGTAAATTTATAGTTAAGATTACTCATCTTAATTACATCTTCAGCAATCTCTTTTGCTCTATGACATAACATAATCATAGCAGTGAGATCTCTTATTCATAGATCCCATCCACACTTAAGGGAAGGGATTAAACAAGACTGACACATTGAGTTAATCTTAGGATTCTACCTATCACAGGCAGTAAAGGAACTTGTGCCTTATAGTTTTAACTTATTAATTCACTCATCATTAATATATAC
This sequence comes from Cervus canadensis, assembly GCF_019320065.1. Taxonomy (NCBI): domain Eukaryota; kingdom Metazoa; phylum Chordata; class Mammalia; order Artiodactyla; family Cervidae; genus Cervus; species Cervus canadensis. The sequence goes on from NC_057412.1 coordinate 39,611,942, forward strand.
TTACTGAGCATGTGTTATATACATACTATGCTATGGGTTACAGCTAAGTAAATGAATAGACAAATGTCACTGCCTTCAAGGGTCTAAAAATAAAAAAAAATTCAATAAATAAAAGTAATAATAAAACAATATGATGACTGCAATAAAAGAATTGTGTAAATATGCAGATTTGGCACAGAACTGATAAATCATCTAGAAGGCCAGATAGCATTGTGAAAATGATGCAATATCTGTCGTGTTAAGTGGACTCAAACCCTTCTGAATATTTAGCATTGATTTTGACACTTTCATGGAAGGAGTTACAATGGAGACATATTCTCCCTTACTGATACTAGCCTTTTTCTATGTAACAAAGGAATGCTGAATTTTTCCATTTACTTGACAAAGTATGGCTACTCACTTTGTGGGCTAATCAATTTCTCAGTTAAGTCCATAAAATGAAGTTGATGAGTCTATGGAGAGGACTTTCTACATTCATGGATGGGGTCAGAAAAGTCCCAGTTTCTATTAACAGTAACAGAACTACTGGTGCTCAACATTCTTCCATCTGCAGGTTGGAAATATAGGTTAGGTCATACCACTAGTAAATCTATAGCAAGATCCCACAGGGCAATAAAAAACAGTGAACACATTCATTTCTTGGCTTATAGACAGGGGAAGTACATGCATGCCTGGACTCCAAAGGAATGACTTTGTACAGTTCTGTTTGTAGTTACACATGGTCTGTGTAAACAGATGAAGGGTACTTGGCTTCCTTTTGAACCAGGAAGGGTAGTAAGACTCTAGCAGCCAAAAGAAAAATACTGATTGTTGGCTACAAACAAATTTGATCAATGGTCTGGGAGCTTCAACTTGCCATTCTATTTCCTTAGCAAGCACTTCATCTTGTGCCAGCCACTGCTGTGCACCGTGTTTGATTTTGCAGACTGGCTATTCATCATCCCTTGGTTTTCTCACCAAGCACAAAGGTGCCAACAACGCTGTTTGCTGCCTCACGATAGCAGGTGGCAATGTTGGCAGTTAAAGAGTCAGCAAGACGTTAATCTCACTCTTATTGCTTTGTTCCAGAAAAACACAGAACTGAATGGAATCCCATTTCCCTACCTCTCAAGTTTTTTCAACTATCAGATTATTTGGAAAAAAACCAAAACCCAAGAAATTTAGCACCAAAGAAGTTCCTTATAGCTCAGGGGCCCTAATTGATACATATTTCTAGAATAAACAAAGGAAATCTTCACAAAAAGAGCCAGGCTAATATGTCAGGGGAGAACTTTTTTTTGTAAAATGAAATACGGGAATTGTCTTTAATATAAGACTTTGAGTGGTTGATTGTTTCATTGATGGCTCCATTCATGTGATCTGCAGTGTTTCTCAGCCTCAGCACAACTGACATCTGAGGCCATAGATCATTCCAGAGTAAAATGAAAATGATGAGATTCATGTTGATTATCTGTCTAGATCCCTTCAGAATCCTTTAATGATTTCTTTGTGTGAATCCACATCCCAGCTCCCCTGTACTGTGCTCCCAAAGGCTTACCTCTGCACTTTGCTTCACAGAACGGTTCTTGGCTGACTGGAGCTGCTCCACTCATAGGTGCAGAGAGCTAGGGATGCCTAGGAGATATTGGGTTTCAGCCTAGCTTATGGGATCAACTCTGGGATGTAATTTCTGTTTTAGTCTACCATGGAGACAAGCTGAGATTGGGTTGACTTCCCTCTTTCTGACTCCCTCATTAACTTCTTCCAGAAGATCTTCCTTAACAAATCACCTCCACAATCAGACAAGCATTTTTAAGAGGTTCTTCTGGCTGTGACAAGGAGAAAAGAGGGTAGGCTGAGATCAAATGAAAATAACACCAGCCTCCTAAATATTGAGTATATCACAGTTCTCTGGAGTAGAAGCATCTCAGATGGGAATGCTGTCCAAACTTCATTCAAAGCAGGAACCTCTTGGAAGCATTCTTTAACAGATCAGCTTTAGCTTGAAGATCTAGAAGCTTATTCTCTTACAACACAATCTTTTTTCATAGGATTGTAACAGTCATAAATTCTTCCTATAATGAGTCTAGATGGGTCTGCCATGAAGTCTGCACATGGTTCCCAGTTCTGCTGTTTAGAATCTCACAGATTAAAACTAATCCTTTGACCACGTGGTTAATTGTATGTGTCAACTTGACTGAGCCCACAGGGTGCCCAAATATTTGATCAAACATTATTCTGGGTGTGTTTGTGAGGCTGTTTCTACCTGAGTATACTGAGTAAAACAGATTATCTTCCCTAATATGGGAAGGCTTAATTCAATCAACTGAAGATGGGAATTGAACAAAAGCTCTGAGTGACAGGGATCTCCTCCTGTGTGACTACTTGAGCTAGGACATGGGTCTTTTTCTGCCTTCACACAAAATGAAAAACCAGCTCTTCTAGGGTTTTCACCTGCAGGCTCTCAGACTGGAACTATACCCCCAACTCTTCAGAGTCTCCAGCTTGCTATCTCCAGATCTGGGGACTACTCAGTCTTCATCATCACAGAAGCCAACTTCCTATAATAAATCTTGTAGTAAATATTTACCCCACTGGTCTTGTTTCTCTAGGGAACCCTGACTAACACAATGTAATATCCCTCAGGTAGGGATTTCCCTATGTAGTCTGATTTAAGAGCACCTGATATCACAAATGTACCCTGTCCATTCCAGCCTGTCAGAACTGACTGGTATTGAATACACTGTTTTGGATAGAGGGGTTGTACTGCCATAAAACTTTGGTTAAATGTAAGCTTACAGGAGAAGTATGTGAGAAAATAACACATGAATTCAAGAACAATTTTTACTTCACTACCAGAGATTTGGGGCTTCTCTAGTGGCGCAGGTGGTAAAGAAGCTGTCTGCAATGCAGGAGACCCAATTTCCATCCCTGGGTAGGGAAGATCACCTGGAGAAGGGAATAGCTAACTATATCAGTATTCTCACCTGGAGAATTCCACGGACAGAGGAGCCTGGCAGGCTATAGTCCATGGGATCCCAAAGCATCAGACACGATTGAACAACTAACACCAGAGCTCTGAGTAGGTGAGATGCAGGAGAGTATGTTTTGACATGAGATGTAAAGTCTTGATAAAAGGATCATGCACGGAATTAGGCTCTGGGAAGTTTCCATACATCAGGCTTCTAGGAATTCTGGGGTGGCATGAGGTGTCTGAGATGTGGAAGGGTACAAGAAGACAGACAAAAGACTGTTGGTGATCAATTTTTCCTCAGACTGGCTCAGCATAAAAAGAAATTCCCACTGATGATTTAAACTGACGTCTAGTTTACACATATTTCTAAAAGAAATTAATAAATTTAATATTTTTGTATACATTTTTTAGACATGAACTATTTCCTTTGCTCACTTTTCATGTGGTGAATCCAGCTGTTAGGAACAGAATCAACAGAGTACTTCTTGGCTGTAAGACAATTGCTAAGACAATATATTAATATCTGACTTGGTTGGCAACTTTGGGATAAAATTCTCTAAGTGTGCAAGGCAAGGAACTAAAACCTCATGGCCATAAATTATAATCATCCATGAAGTGGTCTAGGCTCTTAAACCCTGGGGTAGAGAGATTTCACATAAAGTAAACACTCAGTGAATTTTTTGTGTGTTAACAAGAATAGTTATTACCTGGGAAAAAAATTAACATCTTCATGAGAATGTTACTTTCATCTATTTTTAATCTTGGCCATTTCTCTTTATGTGTTACTCAACAATTAACGAGTTAATAAAAGATATTTGAAAAATGATATCTGGCACTGAGTCTTTTGAAGATCTAGACATCTTAACAGGATTCATTTATTTAACTTACACTACCCTACACTTGATAGTAATTTTCCTTTGACTATACACCAACAGCACTTCTAATGTCAATCAACTTTATTTATACACAGCCACTCTCTGAAGAGAATGCATATCATTTCTAATTTATGGCTCTAAATTATTTTTAATACTCTTTTATTGCACCAAATTATTGGTGTTTATTTCAATCTCACCCTAAATTTCATCACTTTTTAAAACAGAAAACACTGGTCTGAAGCTCTAAAGAACTAGCTGAAGTCCAGAAATTAAAATATGGCTGGGTGCTTTTAAGCAAAGTCATAATATCTCTTTATGCCTGCTGTTTTTTCTTAGATGCTAATAGAGGCTTTAAAGCACATGATTTTTGAATTGACTCTAAATTAGAATATTCTACAATTGGAATGTGTAGTTTTCACACTAATGTGTATGCTCTTGTTTTAGCAATATTTTTTTTTTAATTCAGGTAAATAAAAAAGTTCATTCAGTCTCAAATACTTAAAAGAATGGCTAGGAAGAAGTTAAGCCATCTCTAGCATTATAACTTTATCCTAGCTTATTAAGTGATGGGAAATGTCAGAAGATATAGAGTAGGGAAGATGTACTCTCTTCAACATGCAATGTCTTATCTTTAAACTCACTGAGCTTCAACTTCCTGAGATCTTAGGAGACATCAGAGCTTTCCTCCCAACTTCAGATTCCTTACTGGTACTGAGCTTGCATCCCTTGTATAAGTGGGAAATTAGCTTTTTATTGAATTTTGAATTAAACTGTGTGGTTTTAACTGATAATGAAGATGACTACCAGGTCACTGGCACATCCAAACTGTACAGAGAATTTGCAGCAGAAGTACCAAGAATTCTCCAGGGAATGCTCTTGGAAAACACATGATGGTTTCCCTTCTTTTATAGAAACCAAAGCCTATGGAGGTTGTATAGATAGACTTGTATTTGAGATGTAAATATGTAAAAATATATACAGAGTCAATATAGACTGAGAGATAAAGATATTTGGGCTTGGATTACTCACACTGAATCAGCCTCCATCAGTTTTTTGGATCCTCACATGATGTTTATCAGTTTTCAGTTCAGTTCAGTTCAGTTGCTCAGTTGTGTCTGACTCTGCGACCCCATGAATCGCAGCACACCAGGCCTCCCTGTCCACCACCAACTCTTGGAGTCCACCCAAACCCATGTCCATCGAGTCGGTGATGCCATCCAACCATCTCATCCTCTGTCGTCCCCTTCTCCTCCTGCCCCCAATCCCTCCCAACATCAGGGTCTTTTCCAATGAGTCAGTACTTCAAATCAGGTGGCCAAAGTATTGGAGTTTCAACTTCAGCATCAGTCCTTCCAATGAATATTCAGGACTGATTTCCTTTAGGATGGACTGGTTGGATCTCCTTGAAGTCCAAGGGACTCTCTAGAGTCTTCTCCAGCACCACAGTTCAAAAGCATCAATTCTTCAGTGCTCAACTTTCTTTATAGCCCAACTCTCACATTCATACAAGACTATTGGAAAAACCATAGTTTTGACTAGATGGACTTTTGATGGTAAAGTGATGTCTCTGCTTTTTAATGTGCTGTCTAGGTTTGTCATAGCTTTTCTTCCAAGGAGCAAGCGTCTTTTAATTTCATGGCTGCAGTCACTATCTGCAGTGATTTTGGAGCACAAAACAATAAAATCTCTCACTGTTTCCATTGCTTCCCCATGTATTTGCCATGAAGTGATGGGACCAGAGGCCATGATCTTAGTTTTCTGAATGTTGAGCTTTAAGCCAACTTTTTCACTCTCCTCTTTCACTCTCATCAAGAGGCTCTTTAGTTCTTCTTCACTTTATGCCATAGGGGTGATGTCACCTGCATATCTGAGGTTTTTGATATTTCTCCCGGCAATCTTGATTCCAGCTTGTGCTTCATCCAGCCCAGTGTTTCTCATGACGTACACTGCATATAACTTAAATAAGCAGGGTGACAGTATACAGCCTTGACGTACTCCTTTCCCAAGTTGGAACCAGTCTGTTGTTCCATGTCAAGTTCTAACTTTTGCTTCTTAACCTGCATACAGGTTTCTGAGGAGGCAGGTCAGGTAGCCTGGTATTCCCATCTCTTTCAGAATTTTCCACAGTTTGTTGTGATCCACACAGTCAAAGGCTTTGGCATAGTCAATAAAGCAGAAGTAGATGTTTTTCTGGAACTCTCTTGCTTTTTTGATGATCCAAAGGATGTTGGCAATTTGACCTCTGCTTCCTCTGCCTTTTCTAAATCCAGCTTGAACATCTGGAAGTTCACGGTTCATGTACTGTTGAAGCCTGGCTTGGAGAATTTTGAGCATTACTTTACTAGCATGTGAGATGAGCGCAATTGTGTGGTAGTTTGAACATTCTTTGGCATTGCCTTTCTTTGGGATTGGAATGAGACACTTAGGATAATTTTGACTTTATAAACATTTCATCCTCCGCACTCTCCACTTTGGGTCCCAACTCAGGTATACAATTTAACTCCATGGTATTTAGTCTATGGGATTTTTTTTTTAATTTTAATAACTAAAATAAAAACTGAAAAAATAAGCAAAAGATTCAATGGTGCAATAATTCTATCAATATGAAGCATTATTTAATATTAATAAATATTTATAATCCTTGTGATCTCCCTCTCTAAAAAGCATCATTATCATCATCATCAGGCCTGCATTTTTCAAGAGGAAAATAACAGAATAACAGCAAAACTTGGAGAAGGGGGAGAGTCTGCTCTGTGATATTTCAAGTTCTTTCATCTTGGTGAATGGTTTCATTCATGTCATCCTGACTGTGGCCAATTTTATGTTTTCACCAAAGTTTCTTATTATTTCAGAAAATGTGTCCAACTTTTAAGGGATATGATTTTTTATACTTCATGGTTTACCCAAGCCCTTAACATTCTGTTGGTGAAGGGGCAGTGGGTGGGGGTAGATCACCATCCTTTTTGTTTTAGAGATGACAGAATGGTTTTGATAAATATTTGTAAAATTTTTAGGATGGCACATTCCTATAGAAAAACCTATCACAGCTAGGAAAATTAGTTGAATATCAAACATACTAATAGTATTGAATCATCTTTTTCTCCACCCAGATAAACTCTTAATGGATAGCATGGCTTTATATTCAGTATTTCTGGTAGAAGGCAGAATCTGGGTGTGGGGAAATTGTGGTGAGAAAAGTCTGAAGACTGGAAGTTGGTTAGGAAATTTGTTGGGATATGTGAACAGATCAGATCTAAATTGAAAGTAGTATATCACACCCAGGCTTAGAATACAGCTTCTCTGGAATAGGAATGCTGACTGTTGTTCTAGTGTGGCTCATCTGGGCTGGAGTTTCTCATGGTATGGGTGAAATATCACTGATGTGGGAAAGAATAAAGAATAATATTTATATATTTCTATCCATCTGTATAGATAAATATAGATATTTGAATCACTTACCAACTGAACACTGTGTAGTGTTGAGTATTAGATGGAAGATGTTTTGAAACCACAAAGCATTATTAGTTCATCTTATGAATGTCTGAACCAGGCATGAATTTTTAGCGAGAAATAAAATGAGGACTTTGCTCTTCCAAGATAGACAGACTATCACATGATTATAACAAAGGAATAAATTGGGATAAGCATGAAATATCAAGAGTTCCTATATAAGCAAATAAAATATTATAGAAAGCCCCAGGATGCTGTATTTTCCTCTATAAACAGGTTATTTCTGATATTTAGACTAGTTAATAAACTGACCAAATTGTGACCAAAATGTGACTGTTGCATACTGGATCTGAAAAATATGAAAAGGGTCTTAAGAGCAAACAAAGGGAAGTCAGAAGTTGAACTTACTTCATGTTTGAAGGAGGAATAGAACTTGAACTTGAACTTAGACAAAGAGGAAGAAGAAGAAGAGAAAGAAGGAAGAAGAACCAACATTATCAATCATAGAAGTGAGACTGCCCATGACTCATTTTGGAGTCAATAGGCTGTTTGGCCTGAATATGCAGATTATTTTGAAGATAAGAGCAAATATTAGATTGGGGACAGAATGTAGAAGAGAATGCCAGACTAAGGAATTAATGTAAAATTAAAATTTAACATTATTAGCCACAGAGATTGCACAGAATGCTTTTATCATTTTATAGTAAGAATTTCTTAACCATAAAAATGATGCATTTGACTAAATCAAAATTTCAAACTTTTGCACCATGGTTAGAATTAAAAGAAAGAATATACAGCAATTTCAAAAGACAGCTGAAGCGTCTTATAAAACTAAATATATTCTTACCTAATGATTCAGCAATTGTCCTTGGTATTTACCCAAATGAATTGAAAAATTATGTTCACAGAAAAACCTACACACATGTGTTTTACTCACTATTGCCAAATTAATGCTTTTTTCATAGTTGCCAAAATTTGAAAGTAACCAAGATGTCCTTCAATAGATGAATGTTTAAATAAACTGTGATATATGTATATAATGGCAAATTATTCATTAATAAAAGAAATGAGCTAAAACCCACAGAAAGACATGCAGGAAACTTAAATGTATATTGCTAAGTGAAAAAGGCCAATCTGAAAAGCCTACATACTGTTTGCTTCCAACTATATGACATTCTGGAAAAAGTAAAACTATGAAGACAGCAAAAAGATGAGTGGTTGCCAGGAATTTGGGAGGATGTAGGGAGCGCTGAGTCAGTGGAGCACACAAGTTTTCAGGGTAGTGAAATTATTGTGTATGAAGCTGTAAAGGTGAATGCATATCATTATACAATTGTTAAAACCCATAGTATTTACAAGGCAAAGAGCAAACTCTAATGTAAACTATGGACTTCAGTTAATGAGAATATATCTATACTGGCTTATCAACTATAATAAAGGTACCACATTAATGCAAGATATCAATGATAAAGGCACCTTTTGTTGGGGGGAGAAGGGAGTATATGAAAATGCTCTACTTTTCATTTATTTTTCCTTAAACTTAAAACTGTTCTAAAAGTAAAATGAGTTAAATTGAAAAAACAAACACAGGGACAATAGGATAAAGATGTTCGCAAGATATAAAGGAAGAAATCAGTAGCTGGAATATATGAAGAGCCCCACAAATCAATAAGAAAAAGACACACAATTCAGTACAAAAATGGACGAAAGAAATGAGCCAGGCAATATACAAAAAGGAAATTTGAATAGCAAATAAATATGACAAGATGCTCAAGCTCATTAGTAAACATACTAAAACAAAACATTTATTGAGTTTTCACTGAGCTCAGGTACTATTTTAGGCACTTGGGTTACATGAGTTTACCAAATACAGAGGTATGCACATGTGAAGGTAAAAGTATTGCAAGTAAGTCTGTTTTTTTTTTTTTTTTGCATTCATCATATTAGCAAAAATTAAATGTCTGATTTTATCTACTCTTGGCAAATATTTAGAAGAAGAGAAAATTTCATGCCTTAAGGGTAGGTATAAAAAGTAGTTCAAAAAGTGTGAAAGAAAAAAATAACTGATAATGCCTTTTAGTATTAAATGTACATACCTTATTATTTCCAAAATTCCACTTCTAAGATTGTAGCCTAAAAATATTCTTGCACCAGCACACAGGGAAACACAAGCAATAATGTTTATTATAGCATCGTTGTAATATTTTAAGACTGGAAGCAATCAGGGAGTTGACAAATATGAGTATATACAAAGAAAGGAATATTATGAAATAAGTAAAGGAAAGTAAGCAGATATCAATATATCAAAATGGCTAAATCTCAAACCATAAATTTGAGGGGGAAAATGCAGTTGGCAGAATATACAGCATGGAATGAATCACATTAATAATAATGTACACAAAATAATCCTATATATTGTCCTTGTATATATGTGTTTGTATACACATGTATGAGGGGCTTCCCTTGGTAGCATGCATGGATGGTAAAGAATTTGCCTGCAGTGTAGGCAACTTCAACTCCTGGGTCAGGAAGATCCCCTGGAGAATGGAATGGCTACCTACTCCAGTATTCTTGCCTGGAGAATTCCATTTGGATTAAAGTATAACTGGCTGCATATGGCGAGGATGGAAGGGAATGGAAATGGATATGGGGAGCATAAGTAACTGCATCTTCATCTTTGTTTTATTTACTTTAAAATTTGATTAAATAAATATGGCAGAATGTTAATAAATGTCAGATTCAATTAATGAGCATAAATCTGTTATATTATTATGTTTTCTGTATTTTAAAAGAGTTCTGAATATAAGTAAAATTGTAGGAAATACTGATGAATTTATTACAACTCTAATTCAAGATAAGCAAATATTTTCATACATCTGTCAGAATTTCTGACTCAAAATGGCATGCAGCCAATAAACCCTAACATAGAACCTTCAACCCCGATGAAAATTAAGAATGTAGACACCAAAAAAAGGAAAAAATTTTCACAGTAACACAGTGACAATCTGGGCAGAATTTCCTCTAATTTTCAGACCAAAGAAATTGAAGAGAAAATTATAATCTGTGGATCATTTATGTAGTAAAACTGAAATAAAGCAAATCTGTTCACCAAAACACAATTAAATAATCCCTTTAGTCCTCCCTATAGTCTGTTCATTGATGTAGATTTGTTTGCAACCACTGGATTGGAATATAGTTTTGTGTCTATAACATTCAATGGAATTCTCCAGGCCAGAATACAGGAGTGGATCCCTTCTCCAGTGATCTTCCTGACCCAGGAATCAAATCAGGATGGATTCTTTACCAACTGAGCTATGAGGGAAGACGTTTGCTTGTTTAAGGAGAGATAAACAGAAGGATGATAACATGTGATTCATGGCAAAACAACACAAGTGAAAGGATAACTTTCCCAGGATTCTAAACAGAAGAATAAACCTCTGAAAAAAAATACTACCGAAGCAGAACAAAATTTTTATTACATTTCATGGTTTTGTCTTTAAAATATAAGAAGATGTTTTCCTTTAAGAGATGCAGAAAGTCATAAGAGAAAAAAATTTGTGATGCCATAACTAAACAAGATGATATTTTAAAAAAGACAGAGAAAAGGAAATAAAAGGAAAGGAGAAAGAAAATTAAAATATACTATCAAAAGCAGGAAGGAATGAAATTCAAAAATGCAGAAGATAAATGAGCAATTGAGGGACAAACATAAAAAGCTCTCCTGCAATATATTTTGAACCCCAGTCTACTTCAGTTGGCCTCTGTATTGCTGGCGAGATTCTGTGGCCCTGGAGGGAAGTTCACACTGCAGCCTTCTCTCCTAACTCTCCCTTTGATTCCTCTCCTTTGACAAGTCCAGGTACTGTGTCTACTATCAAATAGTTTATCCCAGAGTTCAGCTGGAATCTCCTGTTACTTTTTGGTAATAACAAAATACAATCTTTCCACTATTTTTATTTAGCACTTATAAAAAGTATCTAAACTATTTGCATGAGACATTTTGCCAAGAGAAACTTTCCTTACCCATCTCCATAAAACAGAGCCACACAGAGCAAAACTTTGCCAAGTATCTTGAGTAAATATTTTTTGCATGGTCAAAAGTCACACTAAATGACTTGAGTAATTTTGCTTAATTAAAAGAGACCAATAAACCACCTAGGAGCAAATATTTGTTGTTACCGTACCCTAGACCTATCGTCTTCTAAATAGGATCTGTAAATGATCCCTTATTAACTGTTTAAAACTTTACATATATTATACAAATGTATATATTTAAATTATATTATACACAATAGTTGTATTATTCATATATACATATATATATACACACATATGCTTATAATGTCATAATCTTTAAAAAGTCAAGAAATAAACTGCACAAACTCCAAAGAAATATGCCTATATATTAATAGCAACTGTCCATTGTTGCTTAGGTTTTAGAATGATTTTATTGTCTCTTTCATTTATTTTCCAAACATTCAAAAAATCCAGAACTTAGAACTTGTCCTAGCCATGATGAAATATCAAAAACTGAGCTTAACTTCTTGCTGTAAATAACTGGGCAAAATATATGAAAAAAAACTTCTTTCTCACATGGGAAAACAGAACATGCAGGACTGGTATCTCTAAGAGAATAAGAAATGTAGTTGAGGTTTACATTTATATTGACTTTCTGCCTGGGGCCAATTACTGCAATATAAATACAAGTTGCGAGAATGCAGTGAGAATTCAGTTGGCCTCCCTGCACTGAGGAGGTGAAGATCAAAACTATGAAAGCTGAAGCAGCTGAAAATTTTAGGACAAAGTTTCTGAAAGTAGGCAGTATGAAGAAAGGTCTGCATAGGGGTCCCAATGTGGGTTACTGAGTACTAGCCCTGACATGCATAGGAGTAGTTCTGCTTCTGGCATCAACAAATATGTTCTTATTAGGTTGACTTTCCTGCAGATAATAACCGTATACTCTGGAGAAACTGCAAAAGAAATTACTTGAAGGAATTGGATCATGCAAAACAGCAGGCATACTCTGGAACTTGGACAAAAAGAAATTTTTTATACAGCATTTAGCTTGAAAGCAAGCTATACTTGGCACTAAGTGAAGTGGCTAAAATCAGTAGAAAACACACCATCTTTCAGGCCTGAATAGTCTGCTAGCAAGTGAGGTTGCATCCAGAAAAAGAGAACATAGAGAGAGAGCCACAAACTCTATGCCTATACTTCTCCAACATCTTTGGGTGACCAGTGAACCGTGAATACATGAAGCTTACTTTAAGTATCTTAGAAAAGAAGAAAGGAATTGAGCTATCCAAAAGGCTTCATTTGCAGTCTGAGTCCCAACCAAGGTAACTGACTGCAAAAACAAAAAAAAAAAAATAAAATAAACTGTTCTTGAACTAATATAGTAGAATCCAGAGTTGCCACAACATAATATCAACAATCCCAAGGACCCACTCCAAAATTACTCAACATATGGAATAAGAGGAAGCCATGACTTATTCTCAAGGGAAAAGAAGATCAAAAGAGATAGCCCCCCAAGGCAGAATTATTAGACAGGTACTATAAAGCAGCTATAATAATTATGCTAAGAAAAAGAAAAAAATGCTATAATAGGTGAAAAAAGAAGTTTAGGAGAGAAATGGAAGTTATAGAAAAGAATCAAAAGAAAATTCTAGAAATAAAATATCTGAAATTTAAAAGTTCACTGTATTGGTTGATTTAACAGCAGAATGGAGATGAACAAGAAAAAACACAAGTTAACTTAAAATGAATTGAGTAATTGCTCTCTGAAGAACAGAGAGGGGAAGTGTATGTGTGTGTTGTCTGTGTCTGGGACCTGTTTGACAATGTTAAGAGGTCTAACTTCCATGTACTGTAGTCCCAGGAAGATACGAGAAAAATAACGGGGTAGAAGCAATATTGAAAAAAATAATGTTCAAATGTTCTCAAATTTGGTAAAGATGTAAATTTATAGATTCAAAAAAATCAGGAAAATTCAAATGGATAAATATAAAGAAATATGTATCCTAGGTATATCATAATCAAACTGCTGAAAACTGAAGATAAATGTAAAATCTTGAAATCAGAGTATAATGACGGATTATATGGGATGATGGAACAAATAATTCAAATGACCATTGGTTTCTAATCAGAAAAGTACAGATGAGAAAACAGTGGACCAATATCTTTCAAGAGACAGAAAGAAATAAAAATTTGTCTAGAATCCTACATTTAGCAGACATATTATTTAAAGTATTTTTAGACAAAATAAAATAAAACAGAAATGTCATCATTAGCAGACCTGTATTATAAGAAACACTGAAGGAATTTCATCAGGCATGAGGGAAATAATACAAATTTGAAAGTGAAAAACTCAAAGAAAGAGTGTCAGAAATTTCAAATAACTAAATATTTTTTCTAATTTATACATTTGTATAAATATAATTAAAGAGAATATAATGTATTGAACAAAGTGGTATAGCTACTAAGCCAAGAGTGAAAATAAAGTGGCATATTCCATTTCAAATATTCAATCACTATGTAAAAAGTAAAAAAAGAGAAAAATAAATGGAAAACAAATTAAACAATTAGAAAACAAATACAATATGGTAGAGGACAGAGAATGAGATGGTTGGATGGCATCATTGACTCAATGGACATGAATTTGAGCAAGCTCCAGGAGATGGTGGAGGACAGGGAAGCCTGGCATGCTGCGTCCATGGAGTCACAGAGTCGGACATGACTGAGCTACTGAACTGAACTGTTGTACACCTGAGTTTAACAACATTGTGAATCTACTAAACTTCAATAAAAATTAAAAAATAAAAATAAAAGGAGAAAATTAACCTCAAAGTAAGTAGAAGAAAGAAAGAATAAAGATAAGCACAAAAGTGCACCCGTGGCTGATTCATGTCGACATATGGCAAAAACCACCACAATATTGTAAAATAATTAGCCTTCAATTAAAATAAGTTAATTAATTTAAGCAAAATTAATGAAATGGAACTTTTTAAAACTGAGTTTCTGGGGGAAAAAAATCAATGAAATTCACAAATTTTAGTTTCAAGAAAAAGAAAGAAGATACAAATTACCAATATTAGGATTGAAATAAAGTACATCAGTACAGATACTACAGATATTGGGATAGCAAAATAATATCATATATAATTCAATGCCAAAAAATTCAACCACTTGGATGAAATGGAAAATTTTCTTGGTAGATATATATTAACAAAGCTGAGATGAAAGAACCAAGTGAAACAAATTAAATCTGTAATTCAAAATCTTCCCATGGAGAAAACTAGTAGGAAGAGTGCCATACTAGAAAATTCTGCAAACTATTTAAGAACAAAATACAACTAATCCCACACAAACTCTTGCTGAAAGTAGAGGAGAAGGGAATGCTTATCAATTCATTAGCCCAAAAAAAGATATTATAAGAAAATAAAAACTATGGAGCAATATCTTTTGTGAAAACAGATTCAAATTTTTAAACAGAATATCATATATAGTAATGTATAAAAGCTTAACATAGCAGGAACAAGTAGGGCTTAGTCCAGGAAAGCAATATTGATTTCACATATAGAAGTTAATCAATATAACTTACCACATTAATAGATAGTAGAAAATCATTCAATCATTTCAATAGACACAGGAAAAACATTTGATAAATTCATTATCCATTCTTAGGAAAAAAATCAGCAAGTTAGAAATAAAACAATAATATTCTTTTCTTAGAATAAGCTCTACTAAGACTACAGACCCTTCTAAATGCACAGAATGCTATTTTCCAGGTCTAAGTTTCCCTTCCATCTGATAATGCTACTGACACATGAAATTGAAAATACCAAAAATAAAACATAATTTGCAAAAGTAAAAACATAAATACCAAAATATACCAAATATACCAAAATATACCAAAAATATAATTGTGCTTTTAAAAACATAAACAAAAGCAAAACATAAAACAGATTTATATATTATTTATAAGTAGTAACTAAAAATGAACAAATACTAGATATATAATTGCTGTTTGTATTCAGCAAGTTCCATCTGAAATTCCTTATTACCTCACAACTTCTGGATTCTCTGACTGGTTCTATCCAAAAGTCAAGAATCATTAGGGCTTTGTTTTCCACCTCAGAAGTTTACTCCAGATACCATCTGTTACTCAAATCAATGTTCCTAGGAATTAACCTCAAATCCTCTACAATATCTTCCTGGATTGTCTGAATGCTGTCATGTTTGACATACATAGAATTACTCTTGACTGGCATGTGCTATTCCTCTTCCTGTAAATAGGAGTTCACAAACTTTTTCTGTAGAAGTTCAGATGGTAAATATTTTAGGCTTTGCAAACCCAAGGTTTCTGTTGCAAACATTCAACCCTGCTGTTTTACTTTGAAAGCGGTCATACAAGACATGAGAAAGTGAGTGTGGCTGTGTTCCAACTAAACTTTATTGACAAAAACAAGCTGTGACCTGGATCATAATTTACTGGGTCATAACTTACCGACCTTGTGCTCTAATATCTTTTCTTTTATTCAAAATATTGCTTAAAACATATTTCACAATTAGGAGTGGAAGAACCAAACCACCTTGCTTAATATTTACAGCTTTTCTAGACAAATGAATAAGAAATTTAAATAAAAGTATTTGGGGGAGCTACTAAGTAATGTTATCTGTATATCTGCCTTCTTTCTACTATTAAACTACTCAGGACTAGAATCCCAAATCTCCCATATCTATATACAAAAAGATGAATAAAACTTCATCATCATCATGGTAATAATCAAGATGATACTTATTTTAATATCTTAAAGAAGTATCCAGTTAGTGCTCATGATGAAAAAAATCTCAGAAAAGAGAAGAATATCCACTTAAACCTTTGTTTGATCTGTTTCTGGAATGATAACATAGTCTGTAGCATAGCTAATGGGAGAATAGATATCCATTCAGTGTTAATTTGGTTCCTGAGACTGAATGGATGCGATGAAAAATGAACAGACACAATAAAATCTAACATATGGCATATGCATGGAACTCTGGTAGAGATACATGTTTACAGCACTTACTTGGGCTACTTAGAACTGCAATAAAGAATTAATCCAAGAACAAATACCAGTATTAAGGCACATCACAAGTGCTTTTAATTTAGAGTTAGTTTTAAAATGTTAGCTGAATACTTCCACCGCATTCCATTCTCCCTCATAATCCATTGACAAGCTCTCTTGATCTAGGGCCAGTGTATCTTCAGCAGTGAAATAAAGCTTGTTCCAATTACCAAAGTAATCATATGATTATAGTTCCCTAGACACTACATTTAGTGTACATAAGCTCACACAACTCTGCCCTATGGGACAGCGCTGGCTTACAAATGCTTTGTTGGATATGCCTGAGAGATTTCTGGCTCAGTTTGACTTAGTTTGAAGTCATGAGGGTTGAACCCTACTCCTCCATTTCCATTCATCTATGCAGTGTGGGTCATCACCATCCCCTTTGATCATGTCTGTGTTGACATAGTAGGTGAACCTTCAAAAAGCAGCTGGTGTTTCTCCCTCCCAAATAACACTGTCCTCAGCTAAATCAAATGACATCCAAATATGGAAATTATAAGTATAAAGTATCAACACCGGCAAGCAGAAATCTGCATTTTTCAGTGCACCTACCTCTCAACCTAATTCTGCTTAGGTTAACATTTAATTGGTACTTTGGGATATATGTGTAAAATAAGTGGAGTTTAACACATATTTGTGTATTCTCTAGCACAAATATGTCTGTTTAATAAGTGAATCAGCAATCTTAAAACGATAAAAGTGCTTTACAAGATTTTACTTTTCATCTCCAAATTGTACTCTATTTTTACCATCTATTACAAGACTAATTTGAGAAATTAAGGCTAAACTTTACATACTTCCTCAATTTTTTTTTAATCAACCAATATGGCTAGGGTAAAGTTTATTTATACAGAGAAAAAAAAATTATGTTTTTTCTCCTCCATAAGTAAGGAAAAAGAAAGACCCAAAAGGGAAAGGCCCATTTTAGTCTTCAATCTCATGGAATTTATATTTTTCATTAATGAAAACTACCTTCTCTTTTCTTTATAAAACCTAGTAAATCAAGGGAAATTTCTCCTGATTTATTAAACAGAACACCTTCAGACTTGCCATGTTATGTTACAGCATCTTTTTCTTTGCCAGTCCATCTAAGTGTAGACATAGGGATGCTGTGCTGGAGGGAAAACGCTGTTTCAGGAGCTATTCTAATCCCAGATCCCACGTGAATTACTCCTTTCCATATTTAAAATTAGTATCTGGAGTAGTCAGGCTTCCATGAGCCATATGCCAACCACACTAAGGTTCAGGTACAAAAAGATCCATGAAACTCAGACACTAGTCCTGACAACTATCAAATAATAGTCTGGCTGAGTACTACTGAGGCATGGGGTATTTATCTTTCAGTTTTTTATTCCCTTATATGTGAGAAACATATGCCATCATGGCTTTTCCAGACTACTCTGCTCCCACCATCCTAAAGGTGGCTTTTAGCTTCTTCTCTTCTGGTTAGTGCAGTTCCTAAAGGCAGCTGATGGGTTCTCACTTTAGTTGGAAGAGAACACTCATCAAAGGGGTGAATACAGAGTCCAGTGGAAACAATTCCTTACAACTTTACATCCTGTAAATACTCTCAGAGCAAGGAGACAGAAAATAAATACATCAAAAGCAAAGGAGAAAATGTGACTGAACTAGTCAATATTGCTTCTGAGTGCCCACCATGGGCCCTGGACTATACACACAGGAATTGTAAATGGACAATTATTTCAAAATGTGTATGTGTGTGTGTGTATGTGTGTGTGTGTGTGTGCAAAATGGAAGTTTAAAATGTAATCAGTCTTCCCTACTTATGTATAATCTGTGGAGAGCAAAATTTACCTATATGAAATGGCAAAAGTATAATCAACTCTGATACTCATACTAAGTGTAACAGTGTTCAAAAAAGAGCCATAGATTGGGTTATATTGTTTAGTCAGTCAGTTAGTTCAGTCGCTCAGTTGTGTCCGACTCTTTGTGACCCCATGAACCGCCACATGCCAGGCCTCCCTGTCCATCACCAACTCCCAGAGTCCACCCAAACTCATGTCCATTGGGTCCAGTGATGCCATCCAACCATCTCATCCTCTGTCGTCCCCTTCTCCTCCTGCCCTCAATCTTTCCCGCATCAGGGTCTTTTCCAATGAGTCAGCTCTTCACATCAGGTGGCCAAAGTACTGGAGTTTCAGCTTCAACATTAGACCTTCCAATGAACACCCAGGACTCATCTCCTTTAGGATGGACTGGTTGGATCTCCCTGCAGTCCAAGGGACTATCAAGAGTCTTCTCCAACACCACAGTTCAAAAGCATCAATTCTTCTGTGCTCAGCTTTCTTTATGGTTCAACTCTCACATCCAACCATGACCACTGGAAAAACCATAGCCTTGACTAGATGGACCTTTGTTGGCAAAGTAATGTCTCTGCTTTTTAATATGCTGTCAAGGTTAGTCATAACTTTCCTTCCAAGGAGTAAGCGTCTTTTAATTTCATGGCTGCAATCACCATCTGCAGTGATTTTGGAGCCCAGAAAAACAAAGTCAGCCACTGTTCCCACTGTCTCCCCATGTATTTGCCATGAAATGATGGGACCAGATGCCATGATCTTAGTTTTCTGAATGTTGAGCTTTAAGCCAACTTTTTCACTCTCCTCTTTCACTTTCATCAAGAGGCTTTTTAGTCCTCTTCACTTTCTGCCATAAGGGTGGTGTCATCTGCATATCTGAGGTTATTGATATTTCTCCCAGCAATCTTGATTCCAGCTTGTGCTTCCTCCAGCCCAGCGTTTCTCATGATATACTCTGCATATAAGTTAAATAAGCAGAGTGACAATATACAGCCTTGACGTACTCCTTTCCTATTTGGAACCAGTTATATTGTTATACAGAGTCATCTTTGATTTTCCTATCAGTGACATGCAAAAGCAATCTTTGTTGACAGACTGAGCAACCACTAAGAAATAAGAATCTTACTTATTTATTCAAACTGCCAGAGCTGAACTCTTTTCTGTAGGGCTAAAGGCATTGCCCAAACTTTGGAGCTGGGTCACTTGGGCTCACATTTTACTCTGTTAGATACGTGGCCTTGGGCAAGTTACTTGACCCTTCTTTGCTCAGTTTCCATATTTGTTAAATGAGATATTTCTAGAATGTTCCCCATAGGATTACAGTGAGAGTAAATTAAATTCATATCATTTTACTACAGGGTCTGCTGGTAAGAACCATAAAAGTCCTCATTATTATTTCAAGTACAGTATTTACTGCTAAGTATTTTGAAGTATTTCTTATCATTTCTGGTTTCTACACCATAGTGTTGAAGTTCTCCAAGACAGCAATATAATTTGGGGATAACAGACCAGTACAGTACCTTGAAATTGGAAATCCATGATTGCTGAGTGAAGGAACCCAATGCAAGGAAGGTGATAGCTTGAGTCCAGGAGGCAGTGAAATATCTGATGTGATAACATTGATCTCATTCTTCCATTTCTTTGAGTAAGGAAACACTTATCTTAGGGAGTTCAGAGAGATCTCACATGCAGGGGCCAACTACTTAGGTGAAAACACTGCAACTATGTTTCAGTGTCTGACTGCTTTCCTTTTTGCTTTTTCTTTAAATTGGAGTCTAATTGCTTTAAAATGTTGTGTTAGTTTCTGCTATACAATGAAGTGAATCAGCTGTATGTGTACATATATCCCCTTCCTCCTGGACCTCTCTACCTGCTTCATCTCACCCATTTGGGTCATCTGAGAGCACTGAGCTGAGCTCCCTGTCCTCCACTAGTCAGGGGGGTAGGGGGAGAGGCTGTGGGTATCACTGCCTCTTTCTCCCTGAAGGTGTCATAAGGATGAATTTGTTCAATATCCTGAGATTTTCAGAGATAACTGTCAGTGCAGCATTACCAGCTGCTACCGCTTCAGTCGTGTCCGACTCTGTGCGACCCCATAGACGGCAGCCCACCAGGCTCCCCCATCCCCGGGATTCTCCAGGCAAGAACACTGGGGTGGGTTGCCATTTCCTTCTCCAGTGCATGAAAGTGAAAAGTGAAAGTGAAGTCGCTCAGTTGTGTCCGACTCCTAGCGACCCCATGGACTACAGCCTACCAGGCTCCTCCATCCATGGGATTTTCCAGGCAAGAGTACTGGAGTGGGGTGCCATTGCCTTCTTTGGCAGCATTACCAGAAAGCAGTACAAATCAGACATGATAACCACATTTCCTTAAAACACTCAACTATTCTTTTCAAGAGTACGTCAAGGCTGTGTATTGTCACCCTGCTTATTTAACTTATATGCAGAGTACATCATATGAAATACTGGGCTGGATGATGCACAAGCTGAAGTCAAGATTGTTGGGAGAAACATCAACAACCTCAGATATGCAGATGATACCACTTTAATGACAGAAAGCAGAGAAGAACTAAAGAGCCTCTTGATGAAGGTGAAATAGGAGAGTGAAAAGGCTGGTTTAAAACTCACCATTTCAAAGATCATGGCATCCGGTCCCATCACTTCATGGCAAATAGATGGGGAAACAGTGGAAAGAATGATGGACTTCATTTTCTTGGGCTCCAAAATCACTGAATGGTCACTGCAGCCATGAAATTAAAAGACGCCTGCTCCTTGGAAGAAAAGCAACAACAAACCTAGACAGCATGTTAAAAAGCAGAGGCAACACTTTGCCAACAAAGGTCTCTCTAGTCAAAGCTATGGTTTTTCCAGTAGTCATGTATGCACATGAGAGTTAGACCATAAAGAAGGCTGAGCCAAAGAATTGATGCTTTCAAACTGTGGTGCTGGAGAAGACTCTTGTGAATCCTTTGGACAGCAAAATCAAAACAGTCAATCCTAAAGGAAGTCAACCCCGAATATTCATTAGAAGGACTGATGTTGAAGTTGAAACTCTGATACTTTGGCTACCTGATGCAGAAAGCTGACTCATTGGAAAAGACCCTGGGAAAGATTGAGGGAAGGAGGAGAAGTGGGTGACAGAGGATGAGATAGTTGGATGGCATCACTGACTTAATGAACATGGGTTTGAGCAAACTCAGGGAGATAGTGAAGGATAGGGAAACCTGGTGTGTTGCAGTCCATGGGGTTGCAAGGAGTCAGACATGACTTAGGGACTGAACAACAACAATTAGTTACATTTTTCTTCACAGGGAAATTTTATACTTCCTTTTTTCCTATAAAAAGTCAAAGTTCACACCTTCATATTCAGCTGAAAGAAGGTTAACCAGTTAGTTAGACTTGGAATAGAAGATGATAACCTCATGCCAAATCATACTGTACATTTCTATGCTGCTTCACAAAAATTTTTTCAAGTCATTTTAACATAGATTATTTGCATGTGTCTTACAATATCTTCATAAAGTAGAAAAAACAGTAGCCATTTTTTCTTTTGATGAGGAAACTGTGGCTTGAAGATATAAAATGTATTATTCATCTATTTTTTCATGCCCCAAATGGTATTAATTCCGGTTCACTTGACTCTCATTTTCTTTCTAACCTTCATGACTTGAATTTCCGCTGCTGCTGATAAAACTGTAAAGGATAGGGTTTAAATTGCTTAGAGGAAATGTCTTAACCATTCAGTGATTTATATTTTATTCAGCTACTTTTGTAGCAAAATGGAATAAAAAGAATTTACTCTTTCTCCTGCATTCTTTTGACCCTGCCCCACAAGGGAGAGTCCCAGAGTTCCATCAATGAACACACAACTTGAAATTGCATTATCTGTGCCCCAAAATTCCTTTCATTACTTCTTGGATCTTAGTTAGTCCCACATAGCTAATAGACAACAGGAGTCTAGTCCCTGCCCCAACCCTACTCCCCACCATCTTCCAGACAAGGAAAATAAGTTCCCCATAATCAAGGTATAAAAAGGAGCAAGGATCCAGACTTTTTTTAAACTGGTAGGAAATGCTCCTACTCAAATACACTGGGTAATTAATTTGTTCATACATTCAACATAATATTTACTCAGAAGTTATGATGAGCTAAGTTCTAGAATAGGTGCTGGAAAAGTAGATTTTAAAGATAATAAAATAAAGATAAACCTGATTCAAAGAGCTTGTGTCCAATGGGAGATCTCAGTTGTAATGCCGTATTATAATGCTATAGGTTGGCTGCTCTGAGATGTCCAAGGAAGCCTTCCCAGGGAGCAACATAACATACAAAGAACACTAAACATTTGAGAAAGAGGAAACATCTGTTTCCACTGAGATGCAGCCAGGACCACTGTAAGCTGTCCAGGGACAAGGCGGAAAATGGGGGCTAGGAAGAGCTGGTGCTCCCCTTACCCCATCCAAAGAGGTTTCATAGAGACGAAGCCAGCACTAGGACAACTTTGAAGTGAAAGTAGTATGCAACGGCCACCTGGAGGTAAATGAATGGGTGGGAAACGGTCCTAGCCATCTTCTACCCTGGTGTTCTGGGAAGGAGGAGGGCCTGGGGCAAGTCTACACCAACTTGACTACTTCCTTCTGCCCCATAACTGGTTCCAGATTCATTTATGAGGTTAGGCAGAAATTAGTCACCCTGAGTGATAATAAATAGTATACAAACAAGACACACGAGAGATGAGGCTCTGGTCAAGGGCAGCAGAGAGAGGAAGCGAGATATAAACAGAAGGAAGAGGGGCAGTGTGTCGTTTTTGTCTGTTGTTTTTTTTCTGAACAGGAATTTCATGCCATTTATGAAGCAAGAATGAATTTCAGAAACTAAATATATGTAAACTTGATGTCCTTGTCACACTATTGATGGATTTTGTCTTTTTTTTTTTTTTTTTGCTCCTTCCCTTTTTCTTTCTTTTTTATTTTTATTGTCTATTTTTTGAAGCATTCTGGCATCCTCTTATAATGTTTAGCAGGGTGTTTTTCACCCAGTGAAAAAATTAAATATCTCTTAATCTTACAGTGTAATTCAGTTCTGTTATACCCACTGACAATAAATAAATGATCAAACAAATGGCTTCGGGGGTATAAAACTATAATTATAAACAGGACACTGTGACCAGACTATGATCTGGAGTAGAGAGATGACAGGATGGAAGAGAGGAGGGAAAATGAATGGTAAGGGAGTGAGTCTGTAAGTGCTAAAGTTTATGTAAAAGGGAGGTTCCTCGTATATCTCAATCACAGAGTGGGAGGTGGGGGCTGCTCTCAAGCCTTGGGGAACAGCCAGCTGAGGTCCTGTCCTAGGCTGAGCCCATATCTACATACTGACAAAGGGAAGTTAGCATGAAGGATGTCCAAATGGTTTATTGTTCCAAGAAACAATCTTTAATTAGAATATCTGGGGAACAAGGTGAGAATTGGGGATGAAAGCACTCAGTTATCTATGTCAGCTGAATTTTTAATGTAGAATAATCTTAAGGATAAAGGCAATTAGATATTTTTTAACAAGACAAACTACCATTACTGATCAGAGGCCTCTTGCGTAGGATGCTTATGCTAAGATGGGGTTAAAAGTTTAGGATAACAGCCTGGACTGCAGGTAGTGAGCAGGTCTATCTTCCCGTCCTGATAACAGCCCATAGGGATTTTCAGGGGGCAAAGGGCTACCCACCCTGTTTGGTCAGACCTTCACCAATATTCACCTTAGGACTTCCCTGGTGGCTCAGACGGTAAAGCGTCTGCCTACAATGTGGGAGACCTGGGTTCAATCCCTGTGTCGGGAAGATCCCCTGGAGAAGGAAATGGCAACCCACTCCAATACTCTTGCCTGGAAAATCCCATGGACGGAGGACCTGGTAGGCTATAGTCCATGGGGTCGCAAAGAGTTGGACACAACTGAGCGACTTCACCTTCATTCATTCACCTTGATTGCTGCGCCTCTGCTATTATTATTGTTAATATTTTGAATAACATCCCCAGAATCATCTCCACACCAGAAATGTGATCAAATAACAAGAAAAGAGCCCTGGTCAAGCAGTACTGTTTGCTCCTTGATAAATATTGCAAAGGGAAGTCCTGCCATTGCAATATTCTCTTTCCAATCAGTGGGGCTAATCAGGAAGTGATCCTTGGGGAACAGCTTATACTAAAATGAATAACTACACGAAGACAATATATTATACAGTAATGATCAAGGAGAGTGGCCTTGAGGAGACCAGAACTGTCCACTGGTAGGTCAGAATCCACTGGGAAACCTGGCCCTTCATATCCACTCATACGAGCATTCCTGTCTTCCACCTGGGGAGGAAGTATGGGGAAACCCTGGTCTTCCAGAACATTTCCAAGTTCAATGATGCTTGTTTGTGTGCTGTGAGCTGGGTGGCATCGGTAGTGTCTGAATCTTTGTGACCCTATGGACTGTAGTCTGCCAGGCTCCTCCATCCATGGGATTCTCCAGGCAAGAACACTGGAGTGGGTTGCCATTTATAGACATAATCCAACCAAGAAAGAAAATCTCCGTTGACTTCTGGACTCTTTCCAGCCTTTTCTGCTCTCACCAGCCCCCAGGCTAAGTATAGTATTAGACATACAAGGTGACAGTCATTCTGCTTGGGAGTTGAGCAGCGTGGACAAACTAGAACCAGTAGATGTGCTCTGGAGGGCATTCTTCTCTCAGAACCGAGACTGATGGCTCCAGGCAGCAACTTACCAAAACTGATATGAGTCTCAGAAATCCAGATGGAAAAAATGAAATTATGGGAGGAAGTTAAGGACAGGAACATAGAAAAGCCTCCGCTTCTATATTCAATGAAGGATTCTTTTTCTTTTTGCAAGAGGGCAAGTTTCCTGTGTAGCTTTATGAGAACATGTTTTGGTATTTTCCTTATACTGAGACGTGTCACTGAACCACTTAGGGTATGCTGCTGCTGCTAAGTCGCTTCAGTCGTGTCCAACTCTGTGCGACCCCATAGACGGCAGCCCACCAGGCTCCCCCGTCCCTGGGATTCTCCAGGTAAGAATACTGGAGTGGGTTGCCATTTCCTTCCCCAATGCATGAAAGTGAAAAGTGAAAGTGAAGTCGCTCAGTTGTGTCCGACTGGTAGCGACCCCATGGACTGCAGCCCACCAGGCTCCTCCGTCCATGGGATTTTCCAGGCAAGAGGACTGGAGTGGGGTGCCATTGCCTGCTCCGACATATGGTATCATAGGCATCTATTCTGATTCAGAAGAAGAAACTGTTATGGATAACAAGCTAGACATTCGGGTGTTCCTTGGATATATCTCACCCCGAAGAATTTTTAAATTTTTATTTGTTTGTTTATTTTCGGCTGCACAGGGTCTTCGTTGCTGCCGGGGCCTTTCTCTAGCTGCCGTGAGCGGGGTTAGTCTCTGGTTCCGGGGCTCAGGCTCCTCGTGGTGGCGGCTTCTCTTGCTGCAGGGCACAGGCTCGAGGCGCATGGGCTTGCCTGGGCTCTAGACTGCAAGCTCAGCAGTCGTGGTTCCCGGGCTTGGTTGCCCCGTGGCATGTGGAATTTCCCGGACCAGGGATCAAACCTTTATTCCCGCATTGACAGGCGGAGTCTTTACCACTGGACCACCAGCGAAGTGCCCTCGTGGAGTTTTGACTTGTTTTTGTTTGCTTTTTATTTAGGAATAACTTTCAAAGCATCACCCTTCTCAGATACCTGATCCCAAATGCCAAAAAAGAAGCTCAGACAGTAGCAAGTTCCCCTGGCAGGACAGGCGTTTGCTTTGATGCACCTATAGGGCACCCTGAACATGGCAACGTGGCTTCACTTTCCCTTCACATTCTTTTACCTACACATGTAAATAACTTGAAAAGAAAACACCATGCCCAGACCAAAAAACTGCCAGCTATTTCCCCTCTGAGCATTTGCTTTTCTGGAAAGGGAAATCATATTATATACTGCATGCATGGGCAATGAATTTCCATTGCTTGCTCCCAGACCGTGAGATTTATGCGTTAATGTGAAGAGTGAATATTAACTATATATTTTGCAGGTGGAGGTGAATCAGTGAAGTTTTACCATGCAACGGATTTTACCTTGGTAGTAACACCTGGAGCCATGGGGTCAATTTCTCAAACTCTAGGCCAAAGCAAACTTCTAAATGCCATTTCACTTCCACAGAGATTTGGTTCCTTTTTTTCTCTAAATGTAGATGATTGACTGCAGAATGGTTTACTGCTTCAGTTCATGTTGATTTGTATAAAGACACTTAAGTCCAAGAATAGACCCAGAGGCAGGGAGAGAAGTTAGCAATGATTACTTACTGGACGTTCACTCATATTCATGAATATTTGCTAGAAAATATTTATTAAGCATCTGTGACATGCCAGGGAAAATATGATGTGCCAAGGACACAGAAATGAAGCAGGTAGATAAAGACTGCCACCCACAAGCTCAAAGCTAAAAACAGGAATAGAAAATAAATCAGTAGACATTTAAATGTAGGCTATAATGGCGTGTAATATAAGTACTGAAAGGAATAATAAAGCAGAGGAAGAAGCTATTATTCTTTCAAATATTCTTGCAAATTTTCTTTAGATGCTGTTAAAGAAAGCCCCCTTTGGTCTAGGTGTGAGGAAGTAAAGTGAAGAGTCAAATGATCAAATAAGGGTTAATAGCATAGAGTATGATTTATATTTCATGTACAATATGATTTATGGAAGATAGAAAAATGTTTAAAAATATAAAAACTTAAGAAACATAGATGGGTAAATGTGGTCAAAAGGCACAAACTTCCAATTATAGGATAGATAAGTTATAGGGCTATAAAGAACAGTATGGTGATTATAGTTAACAGTGAAAGTAACGCTCAGTTGTGTCTGACTCTTTGCGACCCCATGGACTATAGACCGCCAGGCTCTTCTGTCTGTGGAATTCTCCAAGCAAGAATACTGGAGTGGGTAGATATTCCCTTCTCCAGGGGATCTTCCCAACCAACGGATTAAACGCTGGCCTCCTGAATTGCAGGCAGATTCTTTACCATTCGAGCCACCAGCGAAGTCCAATAGTTAATAATACCATAATGTATATTTGAAGAAAAATGCAACTATTTGAAGGTTAATAAACTTAATATGGTAATCATTTTGCAACACATATTATGTCAAATCATTATGTTGTACACTTAAAGCTAATCACTGTTTTATACCAAAGATATCTCAATAAAACTGGAAAGATATATAAAATATATCTTATTCACAAAAATTCTGTGAGGTGGATAGGTTATCTTAATAATCATCATCCTGTCCTCCTTTTACAGATGGTAAAGCTGCTAAGTAATAAGAAATTCACATAGTTTGTGAGAGACAGAGCCAGGATCATGGACAAGGACTTCCTGATCCTAAATATGGTGTGTGTTCAAAGGACAATGTTTATCATCTATAGTTGAAGCTAGGTATTGAGCTCTGTGGAAGAGTTCTTTTATTATAATTGGAAAGTAAAATAGATCTGTCTATTATAGTCTGCAATGCTTAAGGCCCCTGAGCAGAAGTCCATGATTGTCTCCTCTGCCCATGTTTTTTTCTTCCTACAGCTGTTTTCAACCAGAACAAAGCCATAACCCAAGAGGTAAGAGTTTCCAAAGACCTGATTAAGCTGTCCAGTTCCCATGTGGTAAGAATTTGAACTAAGAGGTCAATGATTTGTAGATAATCATTCATATAGGTGAGCTGAACTCAAGTGATAATAGCTATATGCACAAGGAGAAAGGAAGGAAATTCAGTGGGAGAGAGGAAATATAAGAAACAGGGAAGAAAAGAATGGAGTAGACTTACAGAGAGAAATAGAGACAACTATATTTTCCCTACAGAAAGTCTAGATTGTCTGTTTCCTAAATGACTGCTTCAGATCCTCAAAGCATACACCATTCATGGAAATTATAGCATTGGTAGCTGGACTGAAAAGACCAATGATTTTTATCCTAATTAATACCTCTAGGGATAAAATTCTTAACCTGTATGACTATTGTTGACAAGGATGAGATAGGAGGTGAAGAACTGTCATCATTTGCTTACTAGCAGAAATAAAAAACATAGATCATCTAAAAATTTCTTCTTGGCTCTCTTTTTCAACTTTTCCACCCGCTACAAAGAGCTATAGAATGTCAGAACTGGAAGAGAAATAACAGCTCATCAAATCCAAGTAGGTCAAGCAAATTTTATTTCATTTAGCTGCATAATATCCCTG
The DNA here is from genome assembly GCF_019320065.1 of Cervus canadensis. NCBI lineage: Eukaryota > Metazoa > Chordata > Mammalia > Artiodactyla > Cervidae > Cervus > Cervus canadensis. The sequence goes on from NC_057412.1 coordinate 39,640,404, forward strand.
GGAGGTTGGGAAATGCAGAGAAGATGGAGGGAGAAGCTATGGCACCAAGAGGATTCACCCAGGCCCCCGGGCTTATGCACCGGAAGGAACTCCTGGCTTTGAGTCCTCTGTCTTTTTCAGCAACAATTGCGTGACAGTTCATACTTTATTCTCTTAGAATTCTTCCCAGAGACTATTTGCCAAGATCAGAAAGATCAACAACGCTTAATATTTTCCACTTCAGAATAGCCACAGGCCATTTGGGGCCACACAACAGAAAGATCCTGAATGAATGCAAATGAAACAAAAAGTAGGGACTAGTAAAAGAAAGCTATTGTAGGGTTTAGAAGTTTATACACAGAATGTGTTCCAGAAACTTCTGGAAGTTTGCTTGCTTGCTGGGCCTATCCCTGTTTACTGGAATGAGTTGCCCAAGTCATTATTTCCTCAAGTCCAATTTTCATTTGCCAGACAGAAATAACAGCACTGATAACCAGGATGCTATGAAAAAACACAAATGAGTGAAATAAAAGAGTACCAAAGACAAGAACTATAAAACCATGGACTGAGAGAGACAAAAAGAGGCCTTGACAGGTAATCTAGCTTTGAAATATAGAATAAGGTGTACTACACTTCTCTCCTTTGGCAGTTGTTAGAGACTTGCATTCATATATCTGTATTTATATCTCCAGAAAACTTTGCCAAACAGTTGGAAAGAAGAGAGAATGGAGAATGCATGGGTCTGTTTTCACTGCTCCCCTCCACTCTGCGGCTCTTTGGTGAATCTGAGAGGAGGGGTTGATTGGCAGAACAGAAGAACCCATGAACTAGGGTACAATTTATCTCTGGAAACTTTCCGTTCATCCCCATCCTTCCCACCATCCCCATCCCACTGTTCAGCTGTCCTCCCCACTGTCTTTTACCAGATTCTTTAAGTGGTTTTATGCTGCCACTGCCTTAAATGATGAATGTCCTCCCCTAAGGAACAAGTTCCATTCCCCTCCAGGCTTACCAAAGAAATAGCTATCATATAAACCTCATGTGATCCTCCACAAACATTTGTGGAGCTCTGTCATTTACTAGATACTAGCTTCAGCTTATACTCTTCTCATACCACGGACATTCTTAACCAGATGAAACACAGCTAGGTTCCGAAAGATGACAGTGCTAGAAATGTCAGCTACTCAGCAGGCCAATAAACCTAGGTACTTACAACGCCCAGAGACAGAGGGCAGTGATCCATGTGGAACAAGGCTGATGCTTAAGTAGCTGAGCAGAGGCAGGATCTGACAGTGGCCTTGGTGTTCCTGTTCTCTGGCCCAAGGCTGAGCCAGAGCTTTCATCAATGGACACATGAGCATAAAGGAAGCTCAAACCCAGGCAACCACCATGAAGTCAGAGAAGAAGAGTGGCCAAAAAATATTGACCTGGCTTTGAAAAAGAGAGAATCCGTGGGGGTGTAGGAAAGCTTGTTCTCTCCTTTCCCAAAAGACAAACAGTTCTTTTCATAAAACGTAGAATGAAGTCTAAGTCACACATGTGACCTCAGACAGAAGAACAGCTAAGTATTTACAGATTTCTCCACTGATACTCAAAAAGATGCCCCATTTTTCTCCACCATCCAATTCAAGTGGCATGTCTTCAACTTTCACAGTACTTGCTCTGAATAAACCAGACTGGCTTTGTTACCATCTGAAATTCTATAACAAGTATGTTTCAGCCTTGGCCGGCCTTCTAAGGAGAACAGCAGGAACCTTATCATTGCAAAATCCAAAGAAATCAGAACATGAACCCACGGTTGATGTATTTTCTCTTGACTTACACAATTTCGCTGAGATTGCTGACTTGAAATTTGAAATGCAAGGATGTTTTATATGAAAATTCTACAAGAGCTTATGCTTTAGGAAAGTTTTTTGGTATTATACCCCTATTGCTGTAATACCTTGTCACCTACTGGTTCTGAATTCACTCTGCTCTTACAACTAAGTACACTTTCAAAAAGGTGCCAACTCTAGTTCCAAACATGAACCCCTTTTTTCTTTATCATGTAAACTTTGTCATTGTTCACTGATGCCCCGTATGAAAGATGCTTCATTTAGCGCTGTCACTAGCAGTATACCCATTCCTGTGTTTCCAACATTGGCCGAGATCTATCTATGTCATAGTCCATGGGCAAACATATTATGGACCATATGTAGATCTCTGTTTCCTAGGAAGATACGTGAGATGGAAATTGGCAGATTATGATCACACTTGAGAATGTCTAGTGAAATTACTTTGGATCCTTGATGTATGGGAAAGCGGTTTGGATGGCTGACCAGACCAGATACTGTGCATGCTCGTGCCAGGGGAGCCAGAACAACACCCTGACCCATTCCAAACCACTGTGGGGAAGCTGCTTAACTAGGGAAGTCTCTAGTTCGAGGGTTGGGTGATTTAAATGCTCAGTGGGAAAAGTTATTGGTCAGTTGATTGGTCAGCCATGGTCTGAAGACTTTTTCTCTTAACATAACAATTTGTCTTCAAACTTTTTAAAACCTCCAGTAGACTCTCTGCTAGCCAAATATTTAGTGGTTTTGTGAAGTTTTTTGTATTCCTGTCCAATGCAGTTCTTTAGAAATCCGTTTAAAATGTTGTTTCTTTTCCATATGGCATTCTGAAAGGGAACAAGGAATTGCAAATTTAAGATTGTGACAAAAAAGAATGCTCTTTGTAACTATTTCCGTACTTGCTAAGTTTCTTAAATGAGTTTGATTTATATTGTGCCAAGAGTGAGTACCATGTTGATCATTAGGACCATGATTTTTTAAAAGCCTTGTAGACCCTTGGCAATTAGAATGACTGTACATATGCTATGTTGCAGGGTTTCTGTGTTTAATTTTACCATGATTTGAAGTTTGATTGATTAATTCCACAAATGAATTTTGAAAAAGGATAAATCATCCAAGTTTCCTGTCAACACTTTCAAAGAATCTTTAATGAAGCTTTAAGGTCTAGGACCCCAAGCACTGTTTGCAAAGTTGTTCTTAGTCGATCTCATTGCCTTGTACTGTATGCTGGGACACCACATTTTCTTAGATTGTAAAACTCTAGGGGCTGTAACTTTGACTGTTTTCAATGTGACTCTGTAAGACAAGGCAAATAATTTACCCTTCTGAGAAGACTTAGGGTCCTTTCCAAACCATGGCTCTCTTCAGGGTGGTTCTCCATCCATAGATTGTTGTACTTTATATCCTATAATCCCCACCCTGCTCCCAGCTCTGTCTATAGCCAAAGAATGTGTGCCCAACCCAAAGGTGGCCATCCATAGACTGGGTGAGGTCCAAGAAGGGGTTGAGCTGGAGAGCTCTACTCAACAAAATGTTGCAATGACTGACCCCTGATCCCATCATACCTGTCACTTGAAGTCAGTACAAAGTTGGAATCAGTTGTGGGAAAAGAATTTAGGAGAAAAATAAGATAGATGGCACAACTAAAGGGTAAAAGCTGAAGGCGGTAAGAAATAAGTAAAGAACAAGGCATAGTGGAAGCTGACCTTGAACATGACAGAATACCACTGGGGTTGTCAGGCATCACCATAGCTGTGGATTATTAAAGATATTGCTGCATTTTAATTGGCTCCCCAGTGTTCTATCAGTTTGGCTGTGGAGTTGCTGAGACTGGTTTCTGTCCTTATAGCACATCTCTGTTAACAGAGATAAAAACAACTGGGTTTTTTCCAGTTTTTGACAAATGATACTTAACATATTGTGCCAAGAGTGAGTACCATGTTTATCATTCAGACTGTGATTTTTCAAAAGCCTTATAGACCTTGGCAACTAGAATAACTGTACATAGGGTATGTTGCAGGTTTTTGGTTTTTATTTTTACTGTGTTTTGAAGTTTGACTGATTCCACAAATGAATTTCTTTATTAAGTAAGTATTTATTTTCTATGAAATGAAATACCTATTTTGTGGATAGATGTTTTGACAGGTTCTATGAGAACTACAAAGATGAAAATCCACAATTACTGTACTCAATGGACTCATTGGTTTAAAAAAATAGTATCATAGAGTATCGACAGAAGCAGAGAAGGGTTAAAAGTGGACATTCTGGACCAGACTATTGGCTTGCAATTAGCAGAGTGCCCCTATGCAAGTTACTGAACCTCTTTGTGCCTAGATTTTCTCATCTATAAAATTGGCAACACTGTAAAACTGTAAGTGAAAGTGTTAGTCACTCAGTCGTGTCTGACTCTTTGCCGTGGGCTGTAGCCCAATAGGCTCCTCTGTCCATGAGGATTCTCCAGGCAAGATTACTGGAGTGGGTAGCCATTCCCTTCTCCAGCAGATCTTCCCAACCCAGGGGTCAAACCCAGGTCTCCTGCATTGCAGGCAGGTTCTTTACCATCTGAGCCACCAAGGAAGTCTTCTAAAACTGTAAAACCTACCTCACAGTATACTTGTTAGGATTATGTGAGGTAAGATCTAAAAAGAGTCCAGAATAACTAAGGTCATCCATGCCCTTCCCAGGTAGCTGAGGTCCTTGGGGGAAAGGAAGGATTTGTGTTGATTAGAAGCATCTCTCTATAGACTTATTCTTCATGGGAGTAAGTTTGGCCCATTTGCCAAACCAGTCAATGCAGATTCCAAGGTAAGTGTCCACAGAACAATACCCACTCAGTGCCATTGACCCTTGGCACAGAACACCCCTCTTCTCACTGGTCACTGACTTGCCGTGGAAGGAATTTGGCTCCCTAGTCCCCCTGCCCTTTGTCTGCTCCTACCTTTGCAGACATCTGCTCTACATGCAGCTCTTGTGTCTGCTTCCCCTTTCTCTGCATGATCTTGTTCTCTCCCCCTCTTCCCTCCTTGTACTCTCTTACAGGAAAGAACCAGGGGCAATTTTCTTTACAACATATGTAACCACACAAAACATACATTTCCCTCTTGGCTCTGGAGTGTTCTGAGTCGATCAAGACCATCTGTGCTTGCATATCCAATATCCCCCAGTCTACCCCACCCCCTAAATCTAATCTTTTCTGTGTAATTTAGCACGATCTTTGTGCTACAAAGCCCTTAATAATTTTTAAACAAAATTACCTTAATACATAGCAATTGCTAAATGCAATACGGAAATATTTATTTTTCTTGCCAGCTATAGATTCCAGAGTCTGTAAGCTGCCTTGCACAACTTATAGAACTCTGTATGATGCAAACCATATAAGACATATTTCTTAAAAGCTACTCCTGCGGGGAGTCTAGCAGCACATCATATCCAATTCTACAAGAAGTGAACACTACAAATTATCAGCAAGTTAATTGCTCAGGGCAAGAACCCAAGCCAGCCTTATAATGTTTAATTTCCCCTTGACCCTTCTTTGGCTGACATCTGAGAGGCAATACTGAGTCTTTCCTGTGGCACCTGATCTCTAATTGTTGACTTTTGCTTATCATCACTGCAAAACACTCAGGCAGAAATTCTACTGACAGACAGGAAACCAACTGGAAAGTCATACCATCAGAACATCCTGGAATATATAAGATGGTCACATAACTGTAGTCATGGAGAAGCACTGAAGATAAAAAATTATTTTTGTAATCCTATACTTACAAAATCATGTAAGTGTTAATGGATTTTCCCATGGATTTGAAAATATGTAGTCATTCTTCCTGGAATTTTTGAAACCCCATGAGTTTGCCATTTGCTCCACTGAATCTAAAATTTTTTGAGTCCTGCTGAGTCATTCAGCAAAGCTGCCTGAACTCTTTGTTGTATGCAATACACTTGGATTGACTCTGTGGTGACTATAACAACAGGTAAGATACACATTTTGGTCTCCAAGAAACTTACCATCTAGGAAAAGAAATAAAACAATATAAACAGGTGGTAGGCAGATTAATAGCTTAAAGTTGTCTACTCCCTAATCTCTGGAACCTGTGAATATGTTAGCCTACATGGGAAGAGGGACTTTGCAGATGTGACAAAAGTTGCAGATATTGTGATGGGGAAGATAATGTTGGATTATTGGGGTGGCTTCAACATAATCACACGATTCTTTAAAATCAAAGAGAAAGTGAAGTGAAAGTGTTAGTCGCTCAGTTGTGTCTGACTCTTTGCAACCCCATGGACTCTAGGCTGCCAGGCTCCTCTGTTCATGGCATTCTCCAGGGAAAGATGCTGGAGTGGGTTGCTATTCCCTTCTCTGGGGGATCTTTCTGACCCAGGGATCAAACCCAGGTGTCCTGCATTGCAGGCAGATTCTTCAGGGTCTGAGCCACCAGGGAAGCCCATAGTCAAAGAGAAGAAGATGTACATGATCACAGAGATACAGTGTTGCTGGCTTTGGGGCCTTGAGCCAAGGAATGTGGGCAGTCTCTAGAAGCTGGTTGAGGCAGGGAAATGAATTCTCCCCTAGAACCTCCAGAAAGGAATAGAGTCCTTCTTACACCTTGATCTTAGCCAAGTGAGAACCATGGCAGGTTTATGACCTCCAGACTTGTAAGCTAAAAAAATTTGAGTTAAGCCACTGGATTTGTAGTAATTTATTCTAGTAATAATAGAAAACTAATACAATACATACTTTTAATACAAGTCAGAGAGTGTCAATTGCTATAGAAGAGGTACAAAGTGATCTTTGATGAAGGTCAGCATGATGAAACTGACTCTATTTTTCACTCTTGCTGTTCTTGAGTCTAGATTAGTATTCCTTTTAGATTTGTAACAGATAATAGCAACATCAAAGTAGTATCACAATACTCTCTCCATCTTCCTGGGGGCTCTGCAGCACAAAGGTAAGGTGCCCATGCACACAGTATAAGTGAATTGTACAAGATGAGAAGCTGGCAAAGTGGCTAAGCCTGAATTAAACGGTCCACACCCAAGAGGCATTTTCCAAAGCTGTGACTAATGTAGCTAAAAGTAAGTTTCTGGGATCACAAAGATACATTCACGACAGCATGTTAGTGATGGCAAACATTATCCTAAAACTTTGTTTTTATTTTAAAAATTATTTTTATAGCATTCCTGGAGTCTGATACCAACTTTTAGCAAGATATTAAAAAAAAAAAAAAAACTAGGACTAAATATTAACTTCTTTCCTATAGTCTGCATGGTGAGTCAAGAATGAAGTTGGAATTGCTAAAATGTCCCTGACTAAATGGAAAAGATAAACAAAATGAAAAAGGTTAAAAAAGGAAAAAAGAATCTGAGTGCGAGTTAATAGAAATAATACCTTACATTTTTTCACACCTATTTATATGTGGTCACAGTTAATACTTATGTTGTGAAGGTCTTCTTATCCTTGCTTGACCAAGGAGGAAACCAAAGTCTGAAAGGTTCAATGACTTGTTACTAAGTAACAGTGCCCAGACTTAAACCAAGTAGTAATTAGAAAACTCTACCTCTTTTTCCCTAACGGCATCCAAGGCCTGCAGGCCCCTGGAGGGCAGGGACTGTGGGTATCAACGGCACTTAATAGAATGCCTGTACTCAGCAATGACAGTGAAATGAAGGCAAATACAGTCTTCCCTCTGTGCTCCATCACCAGGCATCTCTCAGCTAGAACTCAGGACAGCACACATTCCCAAAAACTCCTCAAGGGATTCTAGAAAGAGGCTTTAAATCTTTGGGACAGATTCAAATCACCTGTGGAGCTTTTGAAAATTCAAATATCTTGGTACCTCGTCTTGCTATTGCAGGGCAAAAATAAGAGCCTCTTCGGACCAGGTCTTAACAATGAATCATCTAATCTCATTGAAACACAGGTTTCAGGAGACCACAAAACAGAAACCAAGTGGTTTCTCTTTCTTCTTTTTTCCTATTAAACAAGATATTACATAATAAGCAAATGATACCCCCTAAACTCTCCAGTTTCCTGACATGAGTCAGTACAGTCCTGTACTGTAAGCAGAACTGGTTTTCCTAGTAATAAAGTATTCCCAAAGGAATTCTTCACATGACTGGCAATCAAACTTGGTAGAGAGAAAATAACAGGCAATCAAACAACGGTTCTTGTGTCGAAGAGGTCCGTGTGCTTGCACGTACAGCCAGAAATGGAAGATTCATGAGAATACTGTACCAGAGCCTTCGTACCTCTTTCCTTACTCTAAGGGCCTTGTTTTTTATTATTATCTAATAGAAACCCAATACAATGAACATTCATATCTAAATAGAGCTGGAGTTTGAATGGGAACTCTGTAAATGTTATGCATTCTCCCTTACTGTAACATGGAAACAGACATGGCACAGAAATCTGGGTGAGTTGAAAACAATGATCATAGTTTATTAAATCCATATGTTTTATTAAAAGGCAAAATGGTTCCCAGATGGTGTGCAGGATTCTCTAAGTCCATCTCAGGGAGGATGAGCCAGACACCCAGATTTTTAAAAGAGGTCCAGAAGTTATTTGGGTGCAAACTAGAATTGATGACCAATGTTCCGTAATCAAAAGCCCCCTGTAGGCTGAAATGTTGCTAACCTTTTATTGATCTATCATAGAATGGGTATTAGGCTTGAATCCACAACACCTTTCACTGGCTTACTGAAGCCATTCTTCTCAGTCCTCTTAAATTAAACAGAAGGGACTAAGTGAAATCTAGAAAGTGTAATACTGTGTAAACAAAACAAAAAAACTTTTAAAATTATAGCTAAAAAGAACTGGAATAAAGAGAAATTATTTAAAACAATCTGATGATAGAATTTTCTCAAAAGGAGAAAAACAAATGTTCAACTAGCCCTTTTGCAAGACAGTCCTAACAATGAGGTCAGTCAAGCAAAGTGGCATTTTTCCTTGGAATTCATTGAGGTATTCAGGTCATAATTGGCTGCGGCATTTGGGAAAATTTAGGGGAAGAAACTTGGCTCTTGGAAAAGAGGGAAAAACTATCTCAATGACCCAGAAGCTCTCTTTCAAACTCCAGATTTGCAGTGGGGCATTTAGAGTTAGAATTTCCAGTAAAGAAGAAAATATACTGAAGCCACAGCTTTCAAACAAGTGGGAAGATTAAGGAGATGGTTTAAAAAAAGAAAATTCTGGAAGAAATAGTCATAGATAGTTGAATAGTCAAATAATCTAACTGAATCATAGGAAAGAATGATGCCGTATCTAAATGTTAGGTTGGGAATGAGTGTCTTGAGCTCATGGTGTGATTACCCATTTGTTGAACACAGGTGCACTGAAAGGATGCCACTCTCAATAAAAAGTTTCATTTATCAAGTTTAACATTATAATTCTTTGTCATATACCCCTCCTGGGACTCTGCCTTGCCTGCTTTTTATATTATTTTCTTGAAAAGACTGAGGATGGTTTAGGGTGACTAATATCATAACCCACCATTTGATCATGTATTTCAGGAGTACCCACTGTGTGCCTGGCACTTTGCCAAGGAATATAAGAACCATAAAGAAGTAAAGCATGATGTCTACTCACATGAAACAAAATCTAACTGTAGAAATAGAACTTCAGCACATGCAGATATTAAGTAACAATTGTTGATCTGATGCCAGTTGGAAGTACAGTGTGATATCTGGATAGGAGGAAGCAATGTGGGCTGGGGTATTTGGGAGAAGACCTCAGAGGGAGGTTGAGCTTGATCTATACCTTAATGAACACAATGGAGGCAGGAGGCATTAAGTAAGAGAGTGTGAAAAGAGCTAGAGGCAGTGAAAAGCTCAGAGGGTACAAGGAAATGATTATATCTGTCTGGGCATTGAGCTTGGAAGATATATGTTTGAGATTTGGGGTGTGAGTCATGGAAAAAGACTGTGGTACAGCAGAATGAGCCCAGGTTTTGAGATTGAACTCTGATTTTGCCACTATAACCTAGTTCACTTCAGTACAGTTGCTCAGGCCAACTCTTTGCAACCCCATGGACTGCAGCAAGCCAGACCTCTGTGTCCATCACCAACTCCTGGAGCCCATTCAAACTCATGTCCATCAAGTCAGTGATGCCATCTAATCTTCTGTTGTCCTCTTCTCCTCTGCCTTCAGTCTTTCCCAGCATTAAGATCTTTTCTAATAAATCAGCCCTTTGCATCAGGTGGCCAAATTATTGGCGCTTCAGCATCAGTCCTTCCAATGAATATTCAGGACTGATCTCCTTTAGGATGGACTGGTTGGATCCCTTTGCAGTTCAAGGGACTCTCAAGAGTCTTCTCCAACACCACAGTTCAAAAGCATCAATTCTTTGGCGCTCAGCTTTCTTTATAGTCCAACTCTCACGTCCATACATGACTACTGGAAAAACCATACCTTTGACTAGATAGACCTTTGTCAGCAAAGTAATATCTCTTCTTTAAAAGATGCTGTCTAGATCACCAGCCCAGGTTGGATGCATGAGACAAGTGCTCGGGCCTGGTGCACTGGGAAGACCCAGAGGGATCCGGTGGAGAGGGAGGTGGGAGGGGGATTGGGGTGGGGAATACATGAAAATCCATGGCTGATTCATGTCAATGTATGACAAAAACCACTACAATATTGTAAAGTAATTAGCCTCCAACTAATAAAAATAAATGGAAAAAATAAAAATAAAAAAATAAAAGATGCTGTCTAGGTTTGTCATAATGTTTCTTCCAAGGAGTGTCTTTTTAATTTCATGGCTGCAGTAACCATCTGTGGCGATTTTGGAGCCCAAGAAAATAAAGTCTGCCACTGTTTACACTGTTTCCCCATCAATATGTTATGAAGTGATGGGACCAGATGGCATGTTCTTCGTTTTTTGAATTTTGAGTTTTAAGCCAGCTTTTTCACTCTCCTTTTTCACTTTCATCAAGAGGCTTTTTAGTTCTTCTTCACTTTCTGCCATAAGGGTGGTGTCATCTGCATATCTGAAGTTACTGATTTTCTCCCAGCAATCTTGATTCCAGCTTGTGCTTCATACAGTCTGACCTTTCACATAATGTACTCTGCATATAAGTTAAAAAGCAAAGGTGACAATATACAACCTTGACATACTCCTTTCCCAATTTTGAACCAGTCTGTTATTTCATGTTTGGTTCTAACTGTTGCTTCTTGACCTACATACAGGTTTCTCAAGAGATAGGTAAGGTGGTCTGGTATTCCCATCTCTTTAAGAATTTTCCCCAGTTTGTTGTGATCCACACAGTCAAAGGCTTTAATGTAGTCAATGAAGCAGGTGTTTTTCTGGAACTCTCTTGCTTTTCCTATGATACATTGGGTGTTGGCAATTTGATCTCTGATTCCTCTGCCTTTTCTAAATCCAGCTTGAATATCTGGAAGTTCTCAGTTCCTGTACTGTTGAAACTAGCTTGGAGAATTTTGATCATTACTTTGCTAGTGTGTGAGATGAGTGCAATTGTGCAGTAGTTTGAACATGCTTTGGCATTGCCTTTCTTTGGAATTGGAATGAAAACTTACCTTTTCCAGTCCTGTGGTCACTACAACCTAAACTTCCTTCTAATATGTGCTGAAAAAGCAGAAATTTTAGTTGTACTTGTTTGAAAATGCCCCCTGACTTATCTCTCCTTGAATGTTCCTCCTCAGCCTTTGTGCTTCTCCAAATCACTTCTACCTCTGGCCTAGGACCATTTTCCATCTTCCTAATAAAGAAGACTTGAGAACCAAAGAATTGATGCTTTTGAACTGTGGTGCTGGAGAAAACTCTTGAGAGTAACTTGGACAGCAAGGAGATCAAACCAGTCAATCCTAAAGGAAATCAACCCTGAATATTCACTGGAAGAACTGATGCTGAAGCTGAAGCTCCACTACTTTAGCCAGCTGATGGGAAGAGCCAACTCATTGGAAAAGACCCTGATGCTGGGAAACATTGTGGGCAAGTAGAGAAGGTGGTGACAGAGGATGAGATGGCATCACCGACTCAATGGACATGAGTTTGAACAAACTCTGGGAGATAATGGAGGACAGGGGAGCCTGGTGTACTGCAGTTCATGGGGTCACAAAGAGTTGGACACAACTGAGTTATTAAACAACAACAACAAATGCAGGTCATTAACCAGAACTGTAGGACACACTCCACTGGAGATGATGTTGCTACTTGTCACCTGGAAGTAGTCACACTGAGTGAGATGCAGTTCTACCCTGACCCTTTCTTTTTTCCAAAGTGCCTGAAGACAAGGCTTACAAGCACCACAGGCTTAAGGTAGTGGTCCTCAGACTGGGCAGAACATTAGAATTACCCGGGGAGCTTCCAAGATACTGATGTTCAGACCACTGAATCTGAAACTCTGCAAGGTGGTACCCAAACATTATCATCTTTTAAAGCTCCCAAGTGATTCCAACGTGCATCCAGGGGTGAGAACTACAACGCTAAAGCAATCATCTGGGAGATTCTGCTGGACAAGAGTGATTGTCACACTTCAGGTTCCACAAAGTGATCTGGAGGGAGAGAGACTTGCTACTAGACTGTCTGCAATCCCACTCAGGTGGGGCATGGACCCTTTGAGCAACTTCTCTTTAGGCTCTGTCCAACAGGTCAGACAGACCTGTTCCCTGCTTTTATTGGTCAATGAGCAACTGTTGAGCCATGTTAACGCGGCTCCCCCAGATAAATTATTCTCAGAGACTGTACAGCCTAAACCCATGAAAGCAGTGGGAATATATTCACAAATGACTCAAAAACTTCTCACAAGTGAGTCAACATTTTACACAATTATGAGAAGATGAGTTTCTTTATTTCTTTCCTTCCTCATATCTCTTTTGACCCATGCCGTTTTCAATTTGTGGCCACTTTTGGCCCACTCGAAAGTAAGGGAAAAACTCAATGTTGTGCTATATCCATTTAATGGCACGTTTTTAGCCACCCAGAGAGCATCTATAAGTGTGAGAATTATACCTCAAAAGAATTATGTGCTCAAACATTTTTGTTTTTTTGTTTCTTTGTGAGGGTTGAGAAAGTATGGTTAAATTCTTCTAGATAATATCTGAATAAGCTTTGGGTGAGTCTCTTAGTCTTTCTGAGCCTCAGCCTTCTCATCTAGAAAGATATAATATTAGCATCAAATCACAGGATCGTGATTTAAAAAAAAATTAATTGGAGGATAATTGCTTTGAATGTTGTATTGGTTTCTGCCATACATCAGCATGAATCAGCCATAGGTATACATTTGTTCCCTCCCTCTTGAACTTTCCTCCCATCCCATCCCACCCCTCTAGGTTGTCACAAAGCACCAGGTTGAGCTCCCTGCATCACACAACAAATTCCAGCTGGTTATTTATCTGATATATGGTAATGTATATGTTTCACTGCTACTTCTTCAATTCATCTCACCCTCTCCTTCCCCTGCTGTGCCCACAAGTCTGTTTTCTATGCCTGCATCTCTATTGCTACCATACAAATAGTATACCTCACTTTTGGAATGCCATGTATGAAGCACTCTATGCTTTTGTCCTATTTTGTCCCCCTTAGTTCATGAAAGATATGAACCATCTCATTTCTTACTTTAATTTTTAAATTCCCATTCATCATAATTTCCCACTTCTATTACTCTTGCCCTTCGATAGGCTCCCATCTTAAAGTGTTTTGGGTTAATTCTACTTGCCTTCTTAGAAAAGCTATTTTGATGTGTGTGTGTGTGGGTGGGTGGGTGGGTGGGTGTGGGTGTGTGTGCATGCATGGGTATGTGACCTGGGGATGGGGGTGGGGACTGCATGGTATGGTGAATATCTTATGTTTCCAACTTTACCCACTCAGTATCAACTTTAAAAAATTACTCATGTGTCCTTTAAGTATTTCTTCCTTTGGTGCATATATTCCATGATGTGCTCTAAATCACAACCTCAGCAGACCCCCAGTTTAGCTGCAATACCTCAGTGCCACAAACAACACCATTGCTCTCCAGACTTTCTGGGGTTTATATCTAGATGTGGAATTTCTGGGCCATAAAAAGCTATACTTTTTAAGACTGAGTTCTGCTCACTAGAATGGTCTACAGGCAATCTACTGGTAGGGAAGTTTCCTAGTATAATCCCACATGGCCTCCAGCACTTGGTACGGTCTGAAGAACATGTTATTTTAAAATAACATTCATTTCTATTAACATTAAGACCTAAAACAGCGAGATGGTCTAAAGAAGGCCATTTCATAAATAAAATCCTGTTCTTCAAACAGCCTGGGTTGACCCCTTCACTATGAGAGATTGAAAACAGTACAGAGATGTGTTTTATCTCCACTAAAGGAAGGGACATTGCATGCCCTCCATTTGGAAGGAGAGTCAGAACTTCAATTTAACAGGAAGATGTGAAACTTTATTTTCAAGAAAGTTGTAGCCACCGTGAACTGCAAAAATATTTTTTACTTGAGAGCGTGAGATGAGTACGGGTGCCCTGGGCCCCAGGTCACTCTGCCAAGGATAAAACGAGGACACCATAGTTTCACCTCAGGACGCGGACCTCACAAGACTGCTAAACTATGGTGGCAAAGAAGACACAGTCCCTGACCTCATGGAACTTACAGGACAGTGGAAAAGATAGAAGGCAAAAAAATCATTACAAAAGATACTTGTGAGTCTGAGATTTAAGCACTCTCACTGAAGTAGATTTTTGAATTATCTCGGATCTCAGAGCCTAGTTCCCTGGGATATGTAGTCACAGCTCTTATCACCCAATTTAGAAGTCTTTCCCAACTCCCCTGTCTGCAAGAAAGATGAAGTCCACTGCTTGTGCAAGCTACATTCCAATTCACAGTATATCCAGGTTCTCTCTCTTTATTTAAGCAAGTCTCTTAACTTGAATTTGTCTGGCATGTTCAGATCCATCTTTCTGGCCAAAAATTATCCAAAGATTAATGGTCCTGCGAGAAATAATGTTCCTCACACTAGATTTTGAAGGAGCTGTTCAATCTTTCTTAATTCAGCAGTGAGAATGATGAGCTGGAACAAGAGTACCCTTGACAGAAACTGTCCTCATCGGCTATTTTTCTTGTATCCCAAGAGGGTTTGATGGGCTCTTGAACTTTCCCCCTGAGCTAAGTAGTTGGAAAGTACTTTGACTCCTGGCAACTTACCCAGTAGTCTGATAAATGTGACTTAGCTACCTTAGTTCTGGTTTGCGGGAAACAGTAGAATTTTCTATGGTTATTTTGCACACTGTTACAAAAGAGAAAGCTTTTCTTTCATATGAGTGGGCTCTGTAGGCAGGAAGGATTGTGAAGGAAAAATTAAATGGTAACAGCAAATCCGATTGACTCCTGGGATTTCAAGTATGACAAGCGGCGCCTTTCTTTCCCCATTATTGATTTCATGGTGTTTAGAAGCAACTGCTAGGTTTTCTTTTAACTGTATTAGAAAATGTTGGTGTTAGACTTATTGTTGATATGACATGTGGAATACATTTCAGCAAAAGGGCTGCTAACTCTCTACATGATACATGGGTTTTTATTTGTGTTAGATAAAAAAAAATATGGTGTTTTTTATTTTACTTTGTAGAGTTGAAAGTCTATAACTAAGGGTGTATTGAGATTAAGGGAACTCTAGCACTCTCTTTTTTGATAGTCATCTTAATGGCTAATATAATCATACCAATTATGAAATTGAGAGGATCCAGTAATGACACCATTTGTTGGAAACTTTCTTCATTTTAGGCACTGCATCATTTGCTCATTCGTTTATGCAATTAACAAATATTTATTAGTACATATGACAGGCACTCTGATAAACACTGAGACTATAATGGAAAGACTGAGACAGTCCCTAACCAGTGGGAAAGACAGAACCCAAACAGAAAAGAAGCAGATAATCACAAGAAAAAGTTCTGCATGTTATAATAAAGAAAGAGGGCACTATAAGAGAACAAAAAGAGAATGAGATTGAGGGATATGAAGAGAGGAAAGCTATGTTTAAGCTGAGGCCTGAAGGATGAATGGAGTTATACTTGGGAGAAAAGAGAGCAGAGGAGTGATTTATAGGCAATGGGAACAATCTTTGGGAAGATTACAGCCGAGTGAAAGATTATAGCATATTCCAGGAATTAAAATGAGTCCTGGTGTCCTTGAGCTGGTATGTGCAATGAGAGGACGTGGAGGCAGTGGCCATCTTATAATAATCTTTTAAAAGCATGATTGGGGCTTTAGAATTTATTCCAAGCCACATAAGTAGTATTATCCTCATGTAACAGATAAGAAAATTAGCTTTGAGAGATTAACTATGTTTACATTGTAAACTATGTAAACTATGTAAACATTGTAAACTATGTTTACAATTATAAGCAAGTAAGAAGAGGTGGCAAGAATACACAGAAGAACTATACAAAAAAAGATCCTCATAACCCAGATAACCACGATGGTGTGATCACTCACCTAGAGCCAGACATCCTGGAACGTGAAGTCAACTGGGCCTTAGGAAGCATTACTATGAACAAAGCTAGTGGAGGTGATGGAATTGCAGTTGAGCTATTTCAAATCCTAAAAGATGATGCTATGAAAGTGCTACATTCAATATGCCAGCAAATTTGGAAAACTCAGCAGTGGCCATGGGACTGGAAAAGGTCAGTTTTCATTCTAACCCCCAAAAAAGGCAATACCAAAGAATGCTCAAACTACCACACAATTGCACTCATCTCACATGCTAGCAAGGTAATGCTCAAAATTCTCCAAGCCAGGCTTCAGCAATACGTGAACTGTGAACTTCCGGATGTTCAAGCTGGATTTAGAAAAGGCAGAGGAGCCAGACATCAAACTGCCAGCATCTGTTGGATCATTGAAAAAGTGAGAGAGTTCCAGAAAAACACCTATTTCTGCTTTATTGACTATGCCAAAGCCTTTGACTGTGTGGATCACAACAAACTGTGGAAAATTCTTAAGGAGATGGAGATACCAGACCACGTGACCTGCCTCCTGAGAAATCTGTATGCAGGTCAAGAAGCAACAGTTAGAACCAGACTTGGAACAACAGACTGGTTCCAAATAGGGAAAGGAGTACATCAAGGCTATATATTGTCACCCTGCTTATTTAACTTATATGCAGGGTACATCATGCGAAATGCCTGGCTGGAATCAAGATTGCTGGGAGAAATATCAGTAATCTCAGATATGCAGATGACACCACACCTGTGGCAGAAAGTGAAGAAATAAATAGCCTCTTGATGAAAGTGAAAGAGGAGAGTGAAAGAGTTGGCTTAAAACTCAACATTCATAAAACTAAGATCATGTGTCTGGTACCATCACTTCATGGCAAATAGATGGGAAAGCAATGGAAACAGTGAGATACTTTATTTGGGGGGGGGGGCTATAAAATCACTGGAGATGGTGACTGCACCATGAATTAAAAGACACTTGCTCCTTGGAAGAAAATCTATGACAAACCTAGACAGCATATTAAAAAGAAGAGACATTACTTTGTCAACAAAGGTCCATGTAGTTAAAGCTATGGTTTTTCCAGTGGTCATGTATGGATGTGAGAGTTGCACTATAAAGAAAGCTGAGTGCCGAAGAATTGATGCTTTTGAACTGTGGTGTTAGAGAAGACTCTTGAGAGTTCCTTGGTCAGAAAGGAGATCCAACCAGTGCATCCTAAAGGAAATCAGTCCTGAATATTCATTGGATGCTGAAGCTGAAACTCCAATACTTTGGCCACCAGATGTGAAGCACTGACTAATAGGAAAAGGACCTGATGCTGGGAAAGACTGAAGGTGGGAGGAGAAGGTGATAACAGAGGATGAGATGGTTGGATGTCATCACCACCTCAATGAACATGAGTTTGAGTAACTCCGGGAGTTGGTGATGGATAGTGAAGCCTGGCATGCTGCAGTCCATGGGGTCGCAAAGAGTCAGACATGACTGAACAACTGAACTGAACTGAACTGAACCGAATTGGTCAAGTCAGGTTTGTAAATAAGCACTACCAAACTCCACAATCTATGAGTTTACCTGTTCATTTATGGTCTCTCTTCTAATCTACATGAAACAGCTGCTGGGTATCCTTATCCTAAGAATTATATTTAGAGAAACTCTGAATGTAAATTACATGAAGGCAGGAATCGAGTATTTGTTTACTACTGCCAATACTTAAAATGGTGCCAAGCCCATTCATTCAGTGCTCAGTGAATGAATGAATGAATAAAAGAAAGTTGACCCAAGCTAAAGATTTAAAACATACACTACAAGGTGATGTAGTGTTTTTCTCTGCTCTAGCAGGTAAAACTGTGAACCCTGGAAATGGTATAAGATACAAAGAAAAGAGAACTCTAAAAGATGGGGAGAAGAAGATGCATTATTTTGGGAGCCCAGGACTTGGGGAATGATGCAATGACAGGCTGTCTTGCATCTGCCATCTAACAGAGGCCCAATGTTTCCTGATCCCCAACTTGGCAAAAGAAGGCAGCTGAAGTAGGCTTATCTCTTCCTAGGACTGAACAGGAGTCCCTCTGACAACATCAAGTGAGCCAGACTCCTCAGGTAGGTAGGATGGATTGGGAGCCACACCAAAAATTAGGAGCCTGGGGAAGCATTCGTCTTCCCTGCAGAGCCTGATACTCCTGTTTTGCAGTAGACATGAAATGGAACTGGCGAAAGAGACTCAGCCTGGCCTGAGAAGCTCACTCTCCCAGGGCCCCAGAGTCTCCTATCCTTGCCCAGAGATATCAGAACAACCAAGAGGTATCAGTCTTCATCCATGGAAGAAAAACTCAAGAGATTCATCTTGGGACATCACTGCTTCACCTTTTGGCAACAGTGGGAAGAGAAACACATGCCCTAGTATTACTAGGTCAACCAAGCAGACCAAAATAAGACCACATAGACTCTAAAAGGAGAGGAGAGTGGCAGAGGATGAGATGGTTAGATAGCATCACAGACTCAATAGACATGAATATGAGAAGCTCCAGGAGATAGTGAAGGACTAGGAAGCCTAGCCTGCTGCAATCCATGGGGTTGCAAAGAGTTGGACATGACTTAGCAACTGAACAACAATAAGACTCTAAATATGAAACTACCATTGGATTCACAGTCCACAAAGTGCACCAAACCTCATGCAATAAATCTAAACAGGGTGCTATTTGCAAAAATTAGATATTTAAATGAAATCCAGTGTTCTCTAATATGATAGACAAATGACATCAAGAATGTAATAGAAAATCATCCACCATACAAAGAACAAAGAAAACTGCAACTTGAGGGAGAAAAGACAATCAATTGAAACCCCCCCCAAAAAAAGATGAATCTAATGTTCAAAGTATCTGAAAATAATCATAAAGAAATTTCATAAAAACACTCTAATAACAATCTATTACAAATTCTCTTAAAATCAATTTAAAAATAGTAAATATTAGTAAAGAAATAAAAGTGATAAAAAATAAACAAGATATAAATCATGGAGCTGAAAACTGCCAATAACAAAAATAGAAACTCACCGAATGGGCTCAGTATTTGAATGGAGATGACAGAAGATAGAATCAATGAACCTGAGAACGAAACATCAGACTAATTATTCACCTAATCTGAACAACAGAAAGAAAATAGACCAGAAGAAACTAACAGAGTCTCAGGGATCTGGGAGACAATAAGTAAAATCAACATACATATCATTGGTATTCCAAAAGAAGAGGAAAAAGACAGTGGGATTGAAAAAGAATTTGAGTAAATAATTCCTGAATTTTTCCCAAATTTGATGAAAGACATAGGCCTATAGTTCCAAGAAGCTAAGCAAATCCCCTGAAAGTATAAACTATGAAATCCACACCAAGACATATCATAAACTCTTGAAAATAATGATAAAGAAAAAAACATTGGAAGCAACCAGACAGTAACTACACATTACCTATAGGGGGAATCTCAGTTCAAATAACAGTGAGTTTCTCATTGAAATCATGAGACCATTAGGGTGTGACACAATTTTTTTCAAGTGCTAAAAGAAAAAAAAGGATCAGTTGTGAATTCTATATCTTTATAAATCATTATTCAGGAATTAAGGGGAAACAAACATCATTAATTAATTAATTAACATAATTAACATAAACATAATTAATTAATTAAGGGGAAACAAACTTACTGTTAAAGATTAGCTGAAAGAAGTTCTACAAACAGAAAAGAAATGATCAATAGAAAGGAAGAAAAGAGAAAAAAAATGAAGAGAGAAAATACGAAGGAAAGTTGTTTTTTTCAGTCAGCATAATGCCTTTTTTCATCATCTAAGTTGTTCTTTACATCAATTGTCCATTCCTTTTCTATTGCTGAGTAGTGACCTGTATGCAGGTCAGAAAGCAACAGTTAGAACTGGCCATGGAACAACAGACTGGTTCCAAATAGGAAAAGGAGTACGTCAAGGCTGTATATTGTCACCCTGCTTATTTAACTTATATGCAGAGTACATCATGAGAAATGCTGGGCTGGAAGAAGCAGAAGCTGGAATCAAGATTGCTGGGAGAAATATCAATAACCTCAGATATGCAGATGACACCACCCTTATGGCAGAAAGTGAAGAATAACTAAACAGCCTCTTGATGAAAGTGAAAGAGGAGAGTGAAAAAGTTGACTTAAAGCTCAACATTCAGAAAACTAAGATCATGACATCCGGTCCCATCACTTTATGGGAAATAGATGGGGAAACAGTGGAAACAGTGAGAGACTTTATTTTTCTGGGCTCCAAAACCACTGCAGATGGTGACTGCAGCCATGAAATTAAAAGACGCTTACTCCTTGGAAGGAAAGTTATGACTAACCTTGACAGCATATTAAAAAGCAGAGACATTACTTTGCCAACAAAGGTCTGTCTAGTCAAGGCTATGGTTTTTCCAGTGGTCATGTATGGATGTGAGAGTTGGACTATAAAGAAAGCTGAGCACAGAAGAATTGATGCTTTTGAACTGTGGTGTTGGAGAAGACTCTTGAGAGTCCCTTGGACTGCAAGGAGATCCAACCAGTCCATCCTAGAGGAGATCAGTCCTGGATATTCACTAGAAGGTCTGATGTTGAAGCTGAAACTCCAGTACTTTGGCCACCTGATGTGAAAAGCTGACTCATTTGAAAAGACCCTGATGCTGGGAAAGACTGAGGGCAGGAGGAGAAGGGGACGACAGAGGATGAGATGGGTGGATGGCATCACCATCTCAATGGATATGACTTTGAGTGAACTCTGGGAGTTGGTGATGGACAGGGAGGCCTGGCGTGCTGCGGTTCATGGGGTCGCAAAGAGTCGGACACAACTGAGCGACTGAACTGAACTGAGTGTTTTACGGTGTGTATATAAAATAGTTTGTTTAATCATTTGCCTGTGAAATGAACACAGATTAGTGTTTACCAGTCAGGGTTGACGACAGGGAGGAAGGTATGGTTGTAAAAAACCAAGAGGAAGAAAAAGAGGAGGAATTCTTGTGGTGTTGGAATTGTTCAGTATCTTAACTGAGATATAAGATAAATGAACCAACATGTGACTTAATTGTATAGAACTTAATACACAAAAGTGCATATACATACACTAATGAGAAGGAGAAAACCTGAGAAAACTAAATAAAAATGATGTATTATATCAATGTCAATGTTGAAACATTATTCTAGAGTTTTGCAAAATGCAAAATTGGGGAAAACTTGGCAAAGTATGCAGTGGATAGACTTTCATAATTGTATATACATCTCTATCAATTAAAATCTCAATTAAATGAAAAGGTAAACAACTGTAGGAGCCAGCCTCCAAGGTGGCTCCAATTCAGGCTGCTCTTGGTATTCACCCCTTGTGGAGGTCGTCCCATAAAAGACACTGTGGTGTCCACCTTACTTTTCTCTGGATAACACACTTTGTGGAGGCCACCCACAGAGCACCTGATTTTCCATCTCTATAATGGAAAATACAAAAGAGAGAGAACTATAGATTGGCCAACAAGAAAAGCAGTACAATTATAGAGATTCTTATCCTTTCCCAAGATAGCTCTCATTATCAGATCTCAAGGATTTAAAATTTGCATGCCCTCTCTTTTCATGTATTCTGGCTGAAGCAATTACTTGAGAAAGCGTCCTCACCAAAAATATTATGCGCTAACTCTCAAGATAGAACAAGTGTTTATAGAATACAAGGGTGAGCAATGACTCTGGTGTTAGTCATAGTGAAATCTGAATAAATGGTTTTAATGTAATTGAAAATTATAATATAGGGTTGTTGTATAGTCACTAAGTTGTGTCCAACTCTTCTGCGACCACATGGACTGCAGCCCACCAGGCTCCTCTGTCCATGGAATTTCCCAGGCAAGAATACTGGAGTGGGTTGCCATTTCCTTCTCCAGGGGATCTTCCCCACCCAGGAACCAAACCCAGCTCTCCTGCATTGGCAGACAGATTCTTTACCACTGAGCCACCTAGGAAGCCCGTGTATAATGTAGGGTAGTATGCAAAAATTTCTGCCATAAAACAGACACTCTGTGAGATGCAAAACAGTAGCAAGGCAGCAAAACACTACTTCGGCAAACTCAGGAGCTGGAAGATAGGTGAAGAATTTACTTTTAAAGCATAACGAGCCCAAATATTTGATTTCAGTGAGGATAATGGGCAGAATTGGCCAAATAAATACAGTGGATGGAGATCATAACATTACTTAATTTTGATACACTCTGCAGAGATGATTACTGCAAATAAGCTATTAAAGTTAAAAAAAAAATCACTAGTACATCACTACTCATACTTCCCAATTCAGAGGGAGAGAAAAGAAACATTTGACAAAGAAAATGAGAAGGTATTTGCTTTAGATTTCACAGCAAGACAGAAATAAGTCTCTATAATAGGCCCATCTGGCTCTGAAACTCATGAATTTTTACAATTTGGCCTCTATCTGTGATCCCAACAGGTCTATACTGAAGACATTCCAAGCTAACAAGCATCTATCTTACATTTTCATCATTTCCAAGACCAGAAAGCAAAGCAAAACAAACAACTTACCCTTGAAACTTCAATTGGCACAGCAGTATATCAGTGTGCAACAACAAGAATAAAGGAAAAAGAAAGAAATGGTAATTACATTTCATGGCAATAGTCACTGACAGAAAGAAGAATGCATTCGCTATGAGAAAAGGACATCTGACTCATTCAGTGACCACCCAGGAGACCGAGAGGGAAGAGACTCCAGGAATTTGTGATGTTCAGGAATTCTCCAGACCTTGGGCCCTTTGATATTTGCTGATATTTGAAACATGGTTTTCACACTATCCTTAGCTATGTTGCTAACAAATAATATGGCAGTTCTAAAGAATTGATCCATTTCTCAAAACACAAAATTCAAAGCATATTTCTAGCAGTGGCTGTTAAGGAACTCGGCCACAAAGGAACCTGGAAATCTGAAAGCATGTTGGGCGAGTAAATCAGATTTGAAACAAAAAATGTTAAAGGAAAATCATCTTCTTAAATTAAAACTTCCTTTTTTGGGAAAATTGTATCCCTCTTTCAGAGGAATAGTACCTCTTTAAGGCTATTTCTACATGATCTGTGAGAGAAGTATTCTTTTCTCCCGGTGCAATATTGGTCCTTCTTCCTAATCATGCCAAGTGCTGTGAATGAGGTTTCATGAAACAAAATCTGAACCAGGAACATTCAAATCAAGAAGCACAATTGCGTGATGTAACAACTGAAAGTATAGGTACATGAGACCTAGTGTGTATGGCTTTCAACTAGAAGTTTCTGAGAGAAAAGTCTCATGCTGAAATTTGGACCTTTCCATTTCAAAGCCGTCAGAACATTTTTTTTTAATGATAAGTTTTGAGCACAAATACCAAAAAATTGAAAAAGCTAGAGGCAATGGATAACAGGAAAAGATGAAAGACCCAATTCAAATGGTTGGGCCAAGTAATGACTAAGGAGAAATTATAACCATTTGCAAATATTTGAAAGAATTATGGAACACGGGGAGAGGAATTTCTTTGAGTTATCCAGAGGGGTATAACTAACAGACACAGGATTAAATTGAGCAAAGAAAAATGTAGGCAGAGCATAAGGGAGAAAATGACCACATAATAGGATCTGTCAGTCTGGGGAAGAGTCATCCCCAGGAAGTGGTGGAAACCCCATCACTTGAATCATTGTCAGCTAAGTGGAAACATTGCTCTCTTAAAGAGGACTACCCAGCCCTGGAAGAAGAGGACTTGATGATCAATGTGTCTTTTTTCCATCTTTAGTTTCTATAGTTTTGGAAAAGAAAGACAGGAGGAAAACTGAAAGAGAAACCCGGTAGAATATCTTGGAGAAAAATACTTTAATCTGGAAATCACAGAACAGCCATGATGAGCAAAAGAACAAATGAGGGAGAAAACCCACTAAAACACGCCAGTTTCAGTAAATAGGAAAAATTTAAAGCAAGGCTGAAGAGGGAATGACTTCAAAGAAAGGCTGGGTATTTATTTAACGACTTTTGTTTTCTACACACAATAAAATACCAGATTCATCTCAACATTCCTCTTAAGCAATTGAAGGACTGTCATGATTATCCCTGAGTTAGACTCACAGTTGTGTTAGATCTCTATGACCTCAGCAAAGCTAGATACTTCAGAATAATCCAGGTGATCCAATTAATCATCTATGGTGGCTGAGCCCCCGAAATACTAGGTAGGCAAAGAGTTCAGTCAGTCAGTTCAGTCGCTCAGTCGTGTCTGACTCTTTGCGACCCCGTGAATCGCAGCATGCCAGGCCTCCCTATCCATCACCAAATCCCAGAGTTTACTCAAACTCATGTCCATCGAGTCGGTGATGCCATCCAGCCATCTCATCCTCTGCCGTCCCCTTCTCCTCCTGCCTCCAATCCCTCCCAGCATCAGGGTCTTTTCCAATGAGTCAACTCTTCGCATCAGGTGGCCAAAGTACTGGAGTTTCAGCTTCAGCATCAGTCCTTCCAAGGAACACCCAGGACTTATCTCCTTCAGGATGGACTGGCTGGATCTCCTTGCAGCCTAAGGGACTCTGAAGAGTCTTCTCCAACATCACAGTTCAAAAGCATCAATTTTTTGGCACTCAGCTTTCTTCAAGGAGTTAGGCTGATTATAATTAAATAATAATTAAATCAATAAATACCATATAAGTTCTATAAACATATTGAGCATTGACTATAGGTAAAGTTCAATGTCAGATAATGTCAGGAATACAAAGAAGCATAAACATGGTCACTTTTCCCTTTGAGTTTTGAGCCCACTGGAAAGACAGACAGATTGGGAAACTTCATATATCTTTGGGTCGCTAAGCACCAAGGTTCTTGCTTGGACAGGTTTCTTCTTCTTACTCCTGCTCAAAATCTCAGGGACTCAGTCGGCTTTTCCCTTCTCCTAGTAGCTTTTTCTACCCACTCTATCCCCTCTCCACAAACCCAGCTTCCCCATTTCTCACTGCCATGAAGAAAAGGAGTTGATCTCTTTTCAGTTTTCAGAGTTGATCAGCACTAGGGTATAAACAAAAGCCCATAACAACCAGTATTTCTTGTGCACTTATTCTATGCCAGGAATAGTGCTGAGTTCTTAAAATACACTATTTATTTTAACCCTTGTCAAAATCCTATGAGTTGAGTAATTGACCATATCACACAGATTATTAAATTAAGCAATAGGGCCATGATATGAGCACATATTGCAAAGAACTGAACTGTGTGCCTCCAAATCCACGTGTTGAAACTTTAATCCCCACTGTGACTCTACCTGGAGACAGGGCCTTTAGGGAGAGGCCACTGCTACGTAGTCGCTCAGTTGTGTTAGACTCTTTGCAACCCATCGGATTGTAGCCCACCAGGCTCCTCTGTCCATGGGATTTTTCAGGCAAGAATCCTTGGAGTGGGTTGCCATTTCCTTCTCCAGGGATTCTTCCTGACCAAGGGATCCAAACCAGGTCTCCTGCATTGCAAGCATTTTCTTTACCCACTAAGCCACCACGGAGTTAAGGTTGAATGAGTTCATAAGTTTGGGGCCTAATCTGAGTATTTGTGTCCTTATGAAAAAAGACACTAGAGATGTCTTTCTCTCTCTCTACAGGCAGAGAGGAAAAGCCATGTGAGGACACAAATGAGGAGGAGACCATCTACAAGAAAGGAAGACGGGCCTTACCAGAAACCAACTCTGACCGTATCTTGACCTTGCACTTTCAGCCTCCAGAATTGAAAAAGTAAATTTCTGTGTTTAAGCCACCCAGCCTTCAGTATTTTGTTATGGCATCCTGAGCTGACTAACAGACACTTTCTTACTCCACAGTCTTCTCTTTAAAATACTCCTCTATTCCATTTATTCACTAAGTCTCTGCAGACATTTCATTCTTTAGGAGAGTGAAAGTCAAAGCATAAGAATATTAATTTAAGGATTAGTTCCCACTGAAATATAATTTTCTGTTTAATAATCACTTTAATCCTTATCCTAGTCTAAGAAACTGTCTTACCAGTTTATGGATGATTGTACAATTTTGTGAGTATAAGAAAATGGTGCTGAAGAATCACAAGTAATACTATTGACAAACAATGGCTTGAAAGATTTAGTCCAGTTTAATTAAATGAAAATAAAGACAAGAATGATGCCAGAATAAATACTCTAAAAGAAAATGGCTTTTAACAAATTGTAAAAGAGCTATGTGGAAAATTAATGAAGCTTCCATTTTTCTTTGCAAAAATGACACTTCATATCTGTAAATATCAAATGTAGATAACATTACATCAAATGGTTTTGTCTGATTTCCCCACAGAAATAAAGGAGAACTTGATTTACATTTTATTTCTTCTTAATATTAGAATAGGTTGAAGTGTATGTAATTAATAACCTAATTATATTACTTGGTTTAATAAATATACTTTCATAATTTTTAGTTTTATTTTTCAATATAAACTTCAACAAATCTTTCGTTCATTGTTAAATGTGGAATTTTGGTCCACATTTGGAAGCAAATTCACTTTAAGTAGCCTGTTAACAGAACTAGGTTATAAAGTGTATAAAACTCAACTAACAAAAGTTATTTCATTTATAGTTCTCCATTTAGGCTCAGTGGTAAAATGTCCACCAGCAATGCAGGAGACTTGTAGGAGATGCAGGTTTGATTCCTGGGTCAGGAAGATCCCCTGGAGAAGGAAATGGCAACCCACTCCAGTATTCTTGCCTGGAGAATCCCAAGGACAGAGGAGCCTGGCGGGCTACAGTCCATGGGGTCGCAAAGAGTTGGACACAAGTGAGCACGTACACACACACACACAAATTTACTTCTTAGATAATAAATGAAAGTTTCTTTAGTATGTTCTTTAGTATGTTGTTTCTACTTTAAATTCTAAGCAGCAGAGTTAACAGTCAATCTCCATCTCTCCTCTTCTGGTTTCAGTTACTACCATAGTGATAATAGCCAACAAAAAGATAATGTTTTGCATTGAAGTCCTAAATTCCATTAACAACTCTACAACTTTTATGTTGGTTGACTTCTTTGATGAAGACATGCTCTATGTTCTCCAAAGGGACAGTTATTCAGGATTAAGATGAGTCTAACAGGTAGAGCGTAAACCACCTTAAGAACAAAATAGGATGTTTTGGGGAAGTAGTCAGTCATCATTATTAGAAAGCATTCACTATGTGTACATTTATGGAACAAATATATATTCATGATGACAAATAGGGGACTTAAAATTAATGTCCTAGGAAAGTTCTGCTTTGGCAAGTGTTCTAATTCAATTTAGTATCATGAGTTCTTGAAACATCACCTAAGATTCCTCAAGCCTACCTTTGCTGACAAGGTATCGTCTTTCAACCAGCAGTCTGAAGCAAGATGTCTAACAGCCTGAAATATCCTTTCCATTTTTGAAAGCTTCAAACATCTCCACACTAGAGGATTTATGACTATGCCTGATACATTCAATCATTTCCCCTGTATTTTTTCCTGGCACTATGTTGAAAGGGTGATTTAAACATTAAGATTTATGTGTCATTTAGAGTAAAGGCAGTCAGTTTGTCGTCAGAGAGATGTGAGGTGGCTGCCATCTGACTGAAGCTGTGAGTTTCCTTTTTAGTGACAAGGCAAAAAGAAAAAAAGTGAAGAGGACCAAAGAACAGTATTATTGAATCAACTCTGAACAACAGATATGGGGAGTCACTCAGAAATAGAAAAGCATTGGTTTTGGTGTCAGACAGACCTCAGTTCTGATCCTGAGTCTCTTTACCACTGCATAAACTTTGACTGAGTCCATAACTACTCTGAGCTTCAGCTTCCTCATCAGTAAAATGGAAAAAATAATAGTGGTGTTGTAAGATTTAGTGTGGTAATACACATATAGCAGTAAGTGAGCACAGAAGCTGACATATGGCAGACAAGTCCATAAAATTGTACATTTCATTATAAAAATATTTTCTAAGAAATAAGTAAAAGTCACTTTTTAAACCTTCTAACCACTAAACAACTCTTTCTCAAAATGTGGCATAAGGAAAATTTACATCAACATCATGGTGTGAGGTGCTTATTAATAATGTGCATTCTGCTTCCCACACAGATCTTCTTAATTTTCTTAATTCATTTACCTATTGAATTAATTAACAAGTATTTCTTGTTAATGCCATAATATATGCCTGTCAGTGTCTGCCATTGGGAAAACAATGATAAGTCAGATAATTTCCCTGCCATTATAGAACTTACATTCTAGTGGGGAAGACATAAATAAATAAGCAACAAGTGTTATAAATTAAATAGACTGATAATATAGGGCATAATCTGGGAAGGTCACTTTAGATAGGGTGGTCTGGAAAAACCTGTTCAGAGGAGGTGGCATCTGAACTGAGACTTGAAGGAGGAAATTGAGACCACCATGGCAAAAGCCAGGGGAAAAGCATTCTAGGCAGAAAGAATAAAAAAATCCAATGGCCTACAAGTCTGAAGTCTTGGCATGTTGATAAAGGAGACAGATGTAATTGGAATGTAGTGAGAGAGAAGAATGGTAGGAAATGATATACGGGATGTTAGAGAAGAAAGAAATTATTCCCTATTATGCCATTCCTATCCATTTTCTTCCTACTGCAAATTCTTCCCATCTGGGAACATCTTTTCCAGAATTAAAGCTGGTGTCTTTTTCTATACAAGAAACTATACAAGACTTGGGGCTTCCCTGTTAGCTCAGTGGTAAAGAATTTGCCTGCAATGCAGGAGACATGAGTTTGATACCTGGGTTGGGAAGATCCCTTGGAGAAGAAAATAGCAACCCATTCCAGTACTCTTGCCTGGGAAATCCCATAGACAGAGGGACCTGACAGATGACAATCCATGGGGTCGCAGAAGTGACCCCATGTCCATTTGTTAAGTCACTAAGACTTAACAACATTGAAGGGTTGGTTAATGGGTAAACAACAGGCCCCATCATGTTGCTATCTTAAGATGGAAACTGATGCTCAGCATCTCTCTCCACCAATCATTCTAGATTCCCTTCAGCCTCAGTGAGTACTTCTGCTAGTCGAGGTAGCTTATTTGGTAGATGACCCAGACCCTTATTCATGAGGAATCCAAGTCCCTAGTCACCAAGACATTCTCAGGCCATGACTAATGGACTTTACTATTACCATCAAAACTAAGCAGAGTTGCAGGGCTTTGCCAAAAGATGTCACATTATTTCATCTGGTTGTCATATATATTCTCCCCTGTTCCCACTGTATAACAGCCGCTCTACTTTCCCGTAGTATTCAGGGTCAATTATGCTTTTCTGCTGATCTCCTTGTATGGGGAACCCATAGTAACTGGAAGATAGCAGTACTTTAAAATTACATGGAATTTTTACTATATTTCCAATGGAAGCATTAAGCTTTTGGATTGGAGAGTATACATTTTCCCCATGTGGGTCACTGGAAGTGATGATATGTGTGGCTATTCTGATTTCCATAACTTGGTTCATGAACCAATTTATTCAACCTATTGTGGACCTAATACTATCTAGAGCAGAATCAGCACAATTTTTTTGCAAAAATCTAAGCAGTAAATATTTTAGGCATTGCAGACCATACATTTTTTGTCACAACTACTCAACTCTGCCTCTATAGTGTGAAAGTAACCATTGGCAAATGTAAATGAAAAAGAATGATTGTGAGCTCATAAAACTTTATTAACAACAAAGATGGGCTTTCCTGGTAGCTCAGATGGTAAGGAGTCCACCTGCAATGCAGGAGACCCGGGTTCCATCCCTGGGTCAGGAAGATCCCCTGGAGAAGGGAATGGCAACCCACTCCAGTATTGCCCAGAGAATTCCATGGACAGAGGAGCCTGGGAGGCTATAGTCCATGAGGTTGCAAAGAGTCAGATACGACTGAGCCCCTAAGTACAACAACAAAGATGGCAGATCAGATATGGCACTTGGCCCCTTACTTAGAGTATATGGTGCATCTTGGAGGGTGACACGCCATTGCATCACCCTATCAGGCTGGCAGCTTCTGGGCAGTGGGCTGCCATGTGACAAGAGCCACTACCGTACCCCCTTTGTTGTAGGTGGGATTTGGGGTTTGATTTGATGTTCTATGGGACATCTAATTATCTGGTCATAAGATTAAATGTTCTGTAGCCCTCAAATAGTGATACTGACCAAGCCTATGTCAGTAGGAATGACAAAATGAATGTTTTTTCCAAGGTAAAAGGGACCCAATATAATCAATTTACTATGAATTGCCTTGGTGACCTTTTCAAGTGATGGGAAATCAGTATTAGTTTCTCTTGCTGGCAGGTTAGATATTTAGAAAGGGCAGTAGCTAAATAACTTTTGATAAGGGGGAACAGATCATTTGGACCCTTACACAGCCATCTTGCCAAACTGGCTACTCTATTCACGAACCCATTTTCCCAGCACTGAATTAGAGGATGACAGATGCTATCTGATATCAGCTGGCCCATAA
This sequence comes from Cervus canadensis, assembly GCF_019320065.1. Lineage (NCBI taxonomy): Eukaryota > Metazoa > Chordata > Mammalia > Artiodactyla > Cervidae > Cervus > Cervus canadensis. Next base: position 39,671,109 of record NC_057412.1, read on the forward strand.
ATCCATCATGGTATTTTTCCTCATTATACAAAACCTCTAGTTACATAAGGTCTGATGGACCGTATGGTCCACATATTAGAGCTGTTTATATTATGGCCTGAACTTGCTACAGACCTCTTATCTTCTTTGAGCTTCACTAAAAACAGGAAGCATATATGTCATTTGGTAAATGGATCCAAGAAATATTCCCAAGTGTAAAATGTTCTGCCACTCAGTACCTAAATAGATCTACAAGGCATTAGGCTAGCTTCCTAGTAGTGAGAAGTATGAGCTGTAAAAATTTTCTTAGTGTGGAGATGATACATAGACATGCTCCTGGTGACTGTTAAATTCACTGTTGTGTTAGTCTATGAATTTTCGGGGTGTATATCCCCTACCCTCTGGAGCATATATGTCTTATCAAGGAGCTCATAAATCTTACCAAGGCCTCCAACATGTTCATCATCTCTTGCTCATTTGTGCCAATTAACATGAGTCATCACTATAGGAGACCAAAATGATGTAATGCAGAGAATCCAAATGGTTGGCGTCGCCAGGAACAACATTGTGAGAAAGAACTAGAGAGTTAACACAGCCTGACTCAAGGTTGTACTGTTCCGTATTTCTTACTCCATGTTGGTAGAGGTAGAAAATAGCACATTTGCCAGATTAACAGCAAGTGCTGACAGTAAATAATAATTAATTAAATATGAACTCTGAAAGTCAAAGGGCCTTCTTGTTAGCACAAAAAGAGACTCTCAATTTCTGCATTTTTGAAGGGAAGAAAAATACCTTATAAAAGTAGTAGTAGCTGTTGTTCACTCAGTCATGTCAAACTCTTTGTGACCCCATGGACTGCAGCACGCCAGGCTTCCCTGTCTTTCACTATCTCCCAGAGTTTGTGCAAATTCATGTCCATTGAGTCGATGATACCCCCAACCATCTCATCCTCTCTCACCCCCTTTTCCTCCTGCCCTCAAACTTTCCCAGCATCAGGATCTTTTCTAAAATATTGCATCTTCAGCTCCAGCATCAGTCCTAACAGCCTCATAAGAGTAGTAGAGCCCCAGAGAAAGTTGAGTTCTTAACTCAAATCTGATGGCAAGATCAGTGGCAAATCTGATACAAGATTGGAACCCTACTGGGAAAGCAAGGAATCTTGAATCTAGGGATGGGGCCAGTTGAGTCAGTTTATCAAAGACCTAGAATTCCTATATCCTCCTGATCTTGCTGAGCTCACAGAAGTGGCCCACACATCCCTGTTAAAGTCTGGTGCTTCTTTTTCTGCTTTGCAAAACATTCCTCTCAGGATCTGTCTTCACTTCCTCTCCTGACCACCAGACCAATATCTTGGGTCAATTTACAATGTTACTCAACCAGGGAAGTCTAGGTTTGCTCAAAAAGAAAAAGGAGAATATATCAAAGGATCAATAAGACCTCATTAACATATATTACCAGGTGTCAAGAGGTTCTAGATCAGGGGGGCAGAACTCAAAGCTGGATAAGTGAGAGTTTTGTTTGCCATTCTTCTGGGATATTGGCTTTAACTCCCTGGCAAGACTTCAGGGAAACAGTGTTAAGATACTGCTAGGATGATCCTGGGAAGTTTGGGAAAAAGACAAGCCTGTTCTAAATGAAGTGATAATTCTAGAACCACTGTGACAAACAGCTGAGACAGTGATCAATATGGCAGAGAGAAGTGAACAGGCTAGAGGAGATATGCTCTGTATGTTTGGAAAACCCACCCAGTGACAATATTTTGTGGGAGGCGAAGTTGGGACTGGTTGAACGGCAATGCATTCCTCTACCAGAGGACTTAGCCAGTTCTTCTGGAAATTCTGGAACTGGGAATGGTCCTTAAAAGTAGTCCCAAGTGGAAGCAATGAGGCTAGGCCATTGTATTCTCCTCAATATCCAGTTATTGAATGCAGACTACCTAGGGAAGGGAGTATAACCTTGAGTGAGATGGATTCTTTAGCCAAGGCCAATCCCCAACAAAAGACTCAGCTAAGAGTTATTAGCAACCAATACTATTGCAATTGAAGGCAATGAATGCTATGCTTCTATACCAGTGATATTTGGATTGTGGTACAGCATTCTTTACACCATCACTATTGAATTTTCTTTTGAGTGAATAAAAACATCTATCCATCTTTGAAAATTACTCAAGTGACAAAGAAAGTTGGAGCCAAAAGAGTTCTTGGATGTGTGATCAAGCAGACACTTTGAGAAAATGGGAGAAGAAAGAAATGGGAGAAGAGTGTCCAAGAGTTTTACATTACTGCAGCTGCCTTCAGTGTAATTCACAATTGTTTCTAAAGATCCAAGATAATTACCCACTTATTTCTTCCCAAGAACATCTCTTCCAATTTTACAAGTGAGGAAGAAATGTCATAATATTTAGAATAATAGCATGAGTTGGTATGCTTCCAGTAAAGCCAACCCTATAACTGAACTTCTTTTAAAACTGATCCTTTGGTGGATGAATAACCAGCAGAGCTAAAGCCCTCTCACCAGCTTCTGAGTTTGATCCATGAGCCTTCACAATACAACTTTTTAGGCCAGGGGTTTCTGTTAACCCTTTGTAACCAAGACATCAGCCAGTCAATTAAAATGTTTTGCTACACTCCTGTGTGCCTCCAGGCAACAAAAACTATAAGATATTTAGTTCAGTTCAGTTCAGCCACTCAGTTATGTCCAACTCTTTGTGACCCCATGGACTGCAGCACGTCAGGCTTCCCTGTCCATCATCACCTCCCAGAACTTACTCAAACTCATGTCGGTAGAGTCGGTGATGCCATCCAACCATCTCATCCTCTGTTGTTCCCTTCTCCTCCTGCCTTCAATCTTTCCCAGCATCAGGGTCTTCTCCTATAGTCAGTTCTTTGCATCAGGTGGCCAAAGTACTGGAGTTTCAGCTTCAGCATCAGTCCTTCCAATGAATATTCAGGACTGATTTCCTTTAGGATGGACTGGTTGGATCTCCTTGCAGTCCAAGGGACTCTCAAGAGTCTTCTCCAACACCACAGTTCAAAAGCATCAATTCTTCAGTGTTCAGCCTTCTTTATAGTCCAACTCTTCCATCCATACATGACAGCTGGAAAAACCATAGCTCTGACTAGATGGACCTTTGTTGGTAAAGCAACGTCTCTGCTTTTTAATATGCTGTCTAGGTTGGTCATAGCTTTTCTTCCAAGGAACAAGCATCTTTTAATTTCATGGCTGCAGTCACCATCTGCAGTGACTTTTAGATTCTCCAGGGGATCTTCTCAACCCAGGGATCAAACCCAGGTCTCCCACATTGCAGGCAGATTCTTTACCAGCTGTGCCACAAGGGAAGCCCAAGAATACTGGAGTGGGTAGCGTATCCCTTCTCCAGCAGATCTTCCTGACCTGGGAATCAAACCAGGGTCTCCTGCATTGCAGGCAGATCCTTTACCAACTGAGCTATCAGGGAAGGCCTTTATATTGGACTGCTGCAATATCAGTGACTTCTAAAAGTAAAGTATGGGATTTCATTCATCAACATTTAATGTGCTGGATGTGACTTACCTGATCTATCACTATGTACTTTTTAGTTAATAAGAATTTATTGATGCACCAACTACCTAGAACTAAAGAATGAACAAAGTTCAGAAACGAATTCCTTATTCTAATTTCAACATCTGAATTCATTTCGGCTTAGATCCCAACCCGTGAAGTCTTCAAAGATAACCAGTGAGTTCCTAATACCTAGAAGCGCCACATTCTGCCCTTCCTCATTTGATACTGGTAGGATAGTTCTACCTATGAAGGAGAAGAAAGCAATCATGCACTGCTGTTAACCAGTAAACCATTAGCACTGGTCAAGGACTGAGCAGAGAACTAAACTTCATAGCTGTCTGCAGTATTTAAATACTTCTCAGAAAGCTAAATTTGATGATTTAATCCAAACACTATCTAAATAAACCAATAAATATAAAACATACATAAAGAAATACGTGTAAGTATGTGAGTTCATGTTGTTTATAAATAATGAACAGCTCAGGGAGACTGGTTTTATATACAGTGCATTCTTCCCTTGGTGCTTGCTGTGTGTTTAGGAAAATGAAAATGTATTACAGCTGGAAAGTCAGTGAACTGCTTCATGCCAACACTCCAGACTTTTCTTCTGGATCCCATATTCAAGGAAGCACTTGAGACTATGCAGAAGCTTCTACCTTTCCTGGACAAAGCAATCCAGGGTACGACTACTTGGCTTCCTTCTGTGTGGAGGAGGCACTGAAAAATTTCCAGACTCTAGAATCATGTTCTCATCATTTATGCAAGCCATACCACCACTTGTTAAGATCTTATGAGGGTAATACTATAATTCCCACTTCAGAGATGAAGAATCTGGGACACAAATATGTTAAATGTCTTGTCCCAAGTCACAAAGCTAATAAGAACAGAGACATCATTCAATCCTTCGCGGTTTTCATGGAGAACTTGTGTCTTTATGACTTGGCAATGCTAACTTCTGCTCACATTATTTACTAACAATATTAATAAAACCTGGAGTATATGAGAAGAATCAGGAGTGAAAAATATACAAATCATACAAATGAAGCTTATTACCCCCATTTGTCACAGATGACCAATCTGGCATCTGTATTTGATTTGAAAATCTTCACACGAATCATGAGCCTCAGAGGACCACAAATGTTTTAGACACTTAAAAGGAACTTAATGGATAATTTTGCTGGTGATGTTCTAGAAAACAATGTTACCAAGACCATTCCTTTCAAAACTCTGAATTATCCAGGTGGCATATTTGCTTTGCCACCTAATTAATCTAAATGCACTGCGCATGCAGTTCTATCAGATGTGATTCTTGGTCTTCTTTTACTCATTTTTTCTTGGCTTTATTCTTCTAAATGGAAGTGTGAACTAAATTATATTATCATATCTCATCTTTTTTTTTCTGGTCTTAAATACAATATGAACTTAATGTATGAAATCTAATGAATAGCGAAAGTTGTACAATTGAAAGTTGATAACACCTGACAGAGACACACGCAATACTTTCCTAGACTTTTCTCTTCCTCTCTTTCCTCCTACTGCTTCATTTATCTTGTCTGTGCCTACACTACTAGGGGGGATTAGGTAAGGATGACTTTCCATTCTGCTTTATATCATCACCTATTTGCCTATTTCTTCAAAAGCCAAGGAGTAATTTCAGTAACTGATTGAATAATACCATATTTGACGGATGCAGGTTAAAGAGCATTTTGACATTTTTTTAACTTGAAAAATAAAGCATTAACAGACTTTTCTATTAATTTCCTTTGTTAAATTACCACCACCAATTTCCCAGATATCTGCACTGGGCTCTTCAATGACTCTCTGGTCTTTCGCCACAGGATCTTTGTTACAGTGGTTTCCTCTTCCAAGAGTTCACATTCTTCATCTATTTAACTCTTAATCATTCCTTAAGTTTCAAGCCAATCATCACTCTTTAAGGGAAACCTCCCCTAACTGTGCAGAATTCAGATTCCTGTTATATACTATCATGGAGTATATCACTGCGCTCTTTATAAAATTAAATATCACCTTTTATAAAAATCTTAAGTTATTTGGTAGACATGAAATACTATACCACTGTCATTTTAATTACGTTCATTTAAAGAAACATATTTTTCAAATTCATATTGGTCATTTGTAGTTTTCCTACGAATCTTCCATATAATCATTGTTCACATTCTATTACAGTGTTAATGTGTCTTTTATTGATTCATGAGTGTTCTTAATATATTAAGAGAATTAATCATATGCTTATCATTTGCAAATATTTCCTGCCCAGGTCACGATATACTCTTAACGTGTATGTACAGCAATTTTAGTGTTTGTAAATAATAAAACATCGTAATAAATTTTATCAATAATTTCTTCATGCTTTCCTAATCCTCCTATTTTTGAAAAGAAGGGATATTTCTTATCATAATATCAATACTATAATACTATAATAGTTTCAGGTAAACAGCACAGTGATTCAGTACTTTTATAGGTTATACTCCATTAAAAGTCATTATAAAATAATGGTTATAATTCCCTGTGCAACACAATATACCCTTGTTGCTTATCAATTCTATACATAGTAGTTTGTATCTTTTAATCATATAACCTTATTTTCTGCCCACTATTAATAGTAACAATTAGTTTGTTTTCCATATCTGTGAGTCTATTTCTGTTTTGCAATACACATTCATTTGTACTATATTTAAGATTCCACATATGAGCAATGTCACACAGTATTAGTCTTTCTCTGTCTGACTTGTTTCACTAAGCATAATTTTCTCTAGGTCCATCCATGTTGCTACAAAAGGCAGAATTTCATTATTTTTTTATGGCTGGGTAGTATTCCAATGCACATATCTATAGGGCTTCCCAAGTGGTGCTTGTGGTAAAGAACCTTCCAGCCAATGCAGGAAATGTAGAGATGCAGGTTCAATTTATCCATTGGTCTGTTGATGGATATTTGGGTTAATATCTTGGCTAATATAAATAGTGCTGCTATGAACATTGTGGTGTGTGTATCTTTTCAAATTAGTATTTTCATTTTTTCCAGATATATACCCAGGAGAGGAATTGCCTGATCATATGGTAGTCCCATTTTTAGTGTTTTGAGGCACCTTCATAATGTTTTCCACAGTTACTGCAGCAATTTACATTCCCACCAACAGTGTACTAGGGTTCCATTTTGTATACTACAATAGTGTAAAATTAGAACAATTACAGAGAGAAAAAGTAGAAAAGAACAAATACATGATGACTAAATAACATGCTATTATAAAACCAATGAGTCAATGAAAACATCAAAGAGGAAATCAGAAAACGCTTCAAGACAAATGAAAATAGAAGCAATTCTCCAAAATCTACGGGATCCAGTAAAGTAGTTCTAAGAGGGAGGTTTAGAGCAATATAGGCCTTCCTCAAGAGATAAGAAAATATCAAACAATCTAAAATACCACCAAAAGGAAATAGAAAAAGAAGAACAAAGCCCAAAGTCAGCAGAAGGAAAGAAATAATGAAGATCAGAGAGAAACAGAGGTCAAAAAAGCAATATAAAAGATCAATGAAATCAAGAGCTGTAATTTTTTTTAAAGATAAAAAAAAATTGGCAAACTTTTAATCAGGCTCACCAAGAAGAAAAGAGACCCAGGCAAACAAAATAAGAAATGAAAGAGGAGAAATAACAACTGATATCACAGAGATACAAAGTATCACAAAATAATGCTATGAACAATTATGCCAATGAATTGGAAAACTTAGAAGAAATGGACACATTTCTAGAAAAATGAAACCTTTGGGGATTGAATAAAGAATAAATGAACAATTTGAACACATTGATCACTGGTAGTGAAATTGTATTTAAAAAAATAAACTCTGAACAAACAAAAGTCCATGATTGGACAGCATCACAAGGGTATTTTACTAAACATATAAAAAACTAAAAGCTATTTGTTTCAGACTATGCCCATAAACTGAAGAGGAGAGAACATTCCCAAATTTATTCTTCAATGCCCCCATTACCTTGATACAAAAACTACACGAAGACAAAACAACAACAACAACAAAAGAACAAATTACAGGTCAATATCTCCAATGAATATAGATGCAAGAGTCCTCAACAAGGTACCAGCAAACTGAATCCAACAACACATAAGAACAATCATACACCATCACCAAATTGGATTTATTGCAGGGATGCAAGGATGGTTTGACATTTCTAAATCAATCAATGCGATACACCACAGTGACTAAGAGACGGATAAAAGTTACATAATAATTTCAATAGATACAGAAAAGGCATTTGACAAAATTCAGCATCCATTCATGATAAACCCTCATTAAGGTGGGTATAGAGGAAACATACCTCAACATAAGAAGAGATATTTATAACACACCAAAAACTAACATCACACTCACTAGTGAAGAGCTGAAAACCTTTCCTCTAAATTCAGGTACAAGACAAGGTTGTCAACTCTTACCACTTCTCTTTAGCATAGTTTGGGATGTCCTAGCCACAGCAATGTGACAAGAAAAAAATAGTTATCCAAATTTGAAGGGAAGAAGCAAAACTGTCACTATTTGGAGATGACATGATACTAACTGTAGAAAAACTTAAGTCTCCACCTCAAAACTGTTAGAATTAATAAATGAATTCAACAAAGTTGCAGGATACGAGATTATTATATAGAAATCTATTGCTTTTCTATAATCTAATATTAAAATATCAGAAAGAGAAAGTAAAAAGTAATAATTGCAGCTAAAAGAATACCTAGGAGTAAACTTAATTAAGGAGGTAAAATATCTATACTATGAGAACTACCAAACATTGGTGAAGGAAATTGAAGATGGTGCAAAGAAATATTTAGATATACTGTGCTCTGGGATTGTAAGAATTAATATTGTTAAATTATCATACTATTCAAAGGAATCTACAGATTTAATGCAGTGCCTTATCAAACTACCAATGACACTTTTCACAGAACGAGAACAAATAACCCTAAGATTCATATGAAATTACAAAAGACCCCAAATTGCCAAAGCAATCTTGAGGGAAAAGAAAAAAGCTGGAGGTATCACACTCTCTGACTTCAAACTATACTACTGAGAGAGTCATTTCCTAGGCAGGTTGATAAGAAGTCTAGGGGTCCCCAAGGAGAGAGGTCTGGAATACTCAAGGAGGAAGAAAGGGCAAAATCTTTACTTTTTTTTTTTTTCTCTACATTCCTTAGGATTATATAACAATAATGTATCCTGCCTGAGGACAGTCTCTGGATTAAACCTTCTGGCTAATTCTGTTATCTTAAAATGTAAATTATGGGAGTAGGTCTGGTGAGGCCTTTACAACCTCCAGACATTCTTCGGATTCATTGGAGAGTATATAACTCCATTGCTAACACTAGCAAGCAGGTACTCTTTCTACCCACTTCTGATGTCTACATCAGAAGCTTTCTCTATCTCCTTTATACTTTAATAAAACTTTATTACACAAAAGCTCTGAGCGATCCAGCCTCGTCTCTGGGCCCGGATTGAATTCTTCTCCTCTGGAGGCCAAGAACCCCAGCGTCTTTGCATGATTCAGCAACAACCTTTCACTACAAAGCCTCAGTAAATACAACAGCATGGTACTGGCACAAAAACAAACACATAGATCAATGGGACAGAAGAGAAAGACCAGAAATAAACCCCACATACTCTTGGACAATTAATCTATGACAAAGGAGGCAAGAATATACAATGGGAAAGACAGTCTCTTCAATAAGTGGTGCTGGGAAAACTGGACAGCTACATGTAAAAGAATAAGATTAGAACATTTTCTCACACCATATACAAAAATAAGTCAAAGTGGACTAAAGACTTAAAAGTAAGACCAGAAACCATAACACTCCTAGAAGAAAACACAAGTATAACATACTTCAACATAAATTGTAGTGATATTTTCTTAGATTTGTCTTCTAAAGAAAAGGAAACAAAAGCAAAAACAAACAAATGGAATCTAACTAAACTTAAGAGCTTTGCAACAAAACAAAAAGACAGTTACTGAATGGAAGAAAATATTTGCAAGTGATAGGACTGTGTCTGTGTGTGTGTGTGTTAGTCCCATAGTAATGTCTGACTCTTTGTGACCCTGTGCATTGTAGCCTGCCATGCTCCTATGTCCATGGAATTCTCCAGGCAAGAGTACTAGAGTGGGTAGTTATTCCCTTCTCTAGGGGATCTTCCCAACCCAGGGATTGAACCCAGGTGTGCTACATTGCAGGCATATTCTTTACCACCTGAGCCACTAGGGAAGCCCAAGTGATATGACTGATAAGAGGTAAATATAAAAAAAATACAAACAACTCATACAACTGAATATCAAAAAACAACAACCTGACTGCAAAATGGGTAGAAGACCTGAATAGACATTTTCCAAAGAAGATACACAGGTGGTCATGAGACACATGAAAAGATGATCAACATTGCTAATTATTCAGTTCAGTTCAGTTCAGTTGCTCAGTCATGTCCAACTCTTTGCGACCCCATGAATTGCAGCACTCCAGGCCTCCCTGTCCATCACAAACTCCCGGAGTTTACTCAAACTCATGTCCATCGAGTTGGTGATGCCATCCCGCCATCTCATCCTCTGTCGTCCCCTTCTCCTCCTGCCCCCAAATCCCTCCCAGCATCAGCGTCTTTTCCAATGAGTCAACTCTTCACATGAGGTGGTCAAAGTATTGGAGTTTCAGCTTCAGCATCAGTCCTTCCAATGAACATCCAGGACTTATCTCCTTCAGGATGGACCAGTTGGATCTCCTTGCAGTCCAAGGGACTCAAGAGACTTCTCCAACACCACAGTTCAAAAGCATCAATTTTTCAGTGCTCAGCTTTCTTCAGAGTCCAACTCTCACATCCATACATGACCACTGGAAAAACCATAGCCTTGACCAGATGGAACTTTGTTGGCAAAGTAATGTCTCTGCTTTTCAATATGCTATCCAGGTTGGTCATAACTTTCCTTCCAAGGAGTAAGTGTCTTTTAATTTCATGGCTGCAGTCACCATCTGCAGTGATTTTGGAGCCCAAAAAAATAAAGTCTGACACTGTTTTCACTGTCTCCCCATGTATTTGCCATGAAGTGATGGGACCAGATGCCATGATCTTAGTTTTCTGAATGTTGAGCTTTAAGCCAACTTTTTCACTCTCCTCTTTCACTTTCATCAAGAGTTCCTCTTCACTTTCTGCCATAAGGTGGTGTCATCTGCATATCTGAGGTTATTGATTAGAGAAATGCAAATCAAAACCATAATGAGATATTGTCTCACATCTATCAGAATGGATAGCATGAAAAAGTTTACAACTAATAAATACTGGTGAGCATGTGGAGCAAAGGGAACCCTGTTGGTAGGAATGTAAACTGGTGCAATCACTGTGAAAAATGTTATGAAGTTTTTCCTCAAAAACTAAAAATCGAACTATTATATGATCTAGCAATTCCACTTCTGGCTATATATCTGGAAGGGAGGAAAATTCTAATTTGAAAAGATGCTTGCATTGCAATGTTCATAGCAGCACTGTACATCAGTTAAAATATGGAAGCAACCCAAGTATCCATCAATAGACAAATGGATAAAGAAGAAATGGTATGTATGTACAATAAAATATTACTCATTCATAAAAAATGAAATTTGTTATTTGCAACAAAAGGGATGAACCTGGAGGGTATTATGGTTAGTCAAGTAAGTCAGACAAAGAGAACTACTGTATGTTATCATTTATATTATGAAATCTAAAAATAAATGAGCATAACAGTGGAAACAGACTTACAGACATAAAGAACTAGTAGTTACCAGTGGGGAGCAGAAAGGGGGAAGGGACAGAATAAGGATAGGAAATTAAGAGGTCTAACTATTATGTACAAAATAAATAAGCTAGAATGATATAATATATAGAACAGGATATATACCCAATATTTTATAATAACTTTAAGTGGAGTATAATCTATAAAAATATTTACTATGCTGTACATCTGAAACTAATATTTTGTAAATCAACTATATTTCAATTAAGAAAAAACTCTAGAGAGTATTCAAATTTTCCACATTTGCAATGCTTTTTTATTTTTTTTTACAATTTCCTTAAACCATAATCCAAATTAGGTCTATATGTCACAATTTATATTCCTTTAGATCTATAAATTTTCCAATATTTTCCTTTCAATTTATTTATTGAAGAGAGTAGAGGTTTTTTCCGTATGGTTTTCCCAGTTTGGAGTCTGCTAATTGCAGTCCCATGGTGTCATTTAACATGTTCCTCTGCTCCATGCAATCTTTCTCTATTTAGATGTTGAGATATAAGCAGATTCAAGCTTAATTTTTTGGAAAATACCTCAGAGGTATTGCAATGTAAAGTTTTTTGTTTTTTTTTTCCTCTCTCTCTTTTAATGATGTTACAGGTCACTGGTGATCTTTACCTAGATTGCTAATTTGCTAGAGGTTGCAAAATAGTGATATAACAACTCTTATTCCTTTTTTGATTAGTAAACGGGGCACTCCATAAAAGTATAACTTTCCTCTTTATTTCCTTCTGGAATCCAGAATAACTGCAGAAAAGTTATTAATTCTATTTGATCTCTTCATAGGCCCTCTTCTGCCTATGGCTAAAAGAGAACAGTTGTGATAGAATTCGAAGATAGTCTTCACACCCAGAGCCAGTTAAACCAGTAGTGATGAAATTAACTTTTCTTCTTTAATCTGATGACAGCAAAGTTGCCTCTGTGATGGGAGATAGGGCAGCAGGAGACCATGGAAAGAAACATTTCCTCACCAAAATATATGTGAAGTGTTTCACATTTAACACACTCTCAGAGAATCTATAAATTAAAGATCACTGTTTATTTGTACTTAAGATTTTATTTTGTTGAAAACTCTCTTTGTTCCTTAGGCATAGGACTGAAAACCTAGAATTGACTTTCTTGGTGCACATTATGGGCTTCCCTGGTGGCTCAGATGGTAAAAAATCAGCCTGCAATGCAGGAGGCCAGGGCTCGACCCCTGGGTTGGAAAGATCCCCTAGGGAACGAAATGACAACCCACTCCAGTATTCTAGACTGGAGAATTGCACAGACAGAGGAGCCTGGCAGGCTACAGTCGAGGGGGTCGCAAAGAGTCAGACATGACTGAGCGACTAATACTTGACCTAATTTGGTGTATATTATGATGAGCTTTTTTTTCCATTTATTTTTATTAGTTGGAGGCTAATTACTTTACAATATTGTAGTGGTTTTTGTCATACATTGACATGAATCAGCCATGGATTTACATGTATTCCCCATCCTGATCCATCAGTTCTAATGAGATAGATGAAACTGGAGCCCATTATACAGAGTGAAGTAAGCCAGAAAGACAAAGACCAATACAGTATACTAACGCATATATACAGAATTTAGAAAGATGGTAACGATAACCCTATATAATGAGTTTTTTTTAAATTACTGTTTATGATACCAGCAATTTTTCTTCCAGCTATGAAAAAGGGCATTAATTTTTAAGAGACTGTTGAGGCCAACAGCAGGGAGTGAAAATGAAATACCCTCAAAGCAGTAGATTCAAGACACTGGTTCATCTGACCCACTCTGTCTGGCTGCCCATTGCCCAAGTACCAATGTACGTTCTTCACACAGATGATGTATATTTTTATAATTTTCCCACATAAGTTGTCAGCATAAACTCAAGGCAGCATATGTATAACTGTTTCATTACTTGGGAATAAACAACAAAGTATGAAACGTGATTTTTTTGCTTTCTCTGGTTTCTGCTGAAAACTTCAAAGAAGCTGAGCTGATGTGTGAACTGCCATGATTCAAAGGGTGCAGAATGTCAGTATTTTCAATCAGACTTATTCAAAAGTTGGTTGAGCTTTTGAATATTCAGTGCATTGATTCAGAAAAGAGTGTAAGGGTGCATACTTCAGAGTAGACTAAACATGCTTGTCACTAATTCACATTTGTGCATCTTTGTTTCTCCAATTTGAAAAAGGTGAGCAAAACAATCCAAAGAGATAGAAGAGGACATTAATTCAAACATGATAAATTCAGTTCTTTTAATTCTAGACATTTTGATTAGAAATGAAAGGATTTCAGATTACAAAAAAATAAGTCCTGTGTGATCCAGACATCTAAGCCATTAACATTTGTGATATGTATACCCAAGTACTTCATTTAATAAATTTCTGATATGAAGAATGATTTAGGATGGTACTCTATAGGCTATAAAGAATTTCTATACACATTTTCTTAGTGAAAACTCACAAAATCCCCCAAACTTTCTGTCTCCAAAGCCCATTCTCTTTGTTTCATTTGGTCCCTACCTCAGTTTTCTTTTTTATTTGTTTTTAATGAAGTATTTTAAATATATGATCTCCATCAGATAATGAGAAAAATGTCATCTTTGACAGAAATAGAGATGTTAGACTGAGATTTTTTTCCTCATTTAAAGCTATACTTTTCATTTGAGGCCCTCTACTTTTAAGATTTAATTAATTAAAAGATGATTCTCTTACTCTAAGTCTCACTTATCACAACTACATGATTGACATTCTTACTTGGACATCCAAATGGCATATCAATTGCAATTCTGCCTAACATAGGCCTGAACTTCTGCTGCATGACAATTATTCTTTCCTGAATCTTCTTCTCCTCAGTAAACATCATCACTATACCCAATTATTCAGGTGAAAAATATAGTCACCCTTAATTCTTCTATCCCTTAACTCCATCATCACTGCTACCATCCAACTCACTGACAAATGCTTTTGGATTCACTTGAAACATATATTCCACATCTGTTTACTTCTCTTTCTTTATACTACATTCACCCTGGTCTAAGTCATTGTTACTTCCAGCTTTGATGACTGCAAAAGTCTCCCAGCTGGTTGTTTCTCTGCTACTTGTGCTCCTCTATAATCTACACAAAAGTCATGGTAATGCTTTTAAATGTGAAACAGAATTTTTTTTTTTTTCAAACTTCCACATCAAACTTTTCGGTAGCCTCCTACTGAATTTTGAATAAGATCTAAATGTCCAATTAGGTGCCACTTGATATGACTCTGCCCTTTTCTATGACTTCTCCTTTTTTAATTCCTCACTGCCTATGCTTTTGCCACCTTATACTTCTAGAACAAGCCACAATCTTTCCCTCCTTGGGGCCTTTGCCTCCAGATCTCTGCATATCTGGTCCCATCTAGTCACTGAGTCTCCATTCAGATGTTCACATTCTCAGTTCACATTCTCACTGACATTCACTTGTAAGTAGCGCTTTTCCACCACTGTAAGCCATCACTTTCCATTACAACATTTCTCTTTCCATTTATTTCACAGCATACATGTGTGCTAAGTCACTTCAGTCATGTCTGACCAATAGGCTGCAGCCTGCCAGGCACCTCTGTCCACAGAATTCCTCAGGCAAGAATGCTGGCGAGGGTAGCCATTCATTTCTTCAGGGGATCTTCTCAATCCAAGGATGGAAACTGCATCTCTTATGTCTCCTGCATTGCCAGGTGGGTTCTTAACCACTAGTGCCAGCTGGGAAGCCCTTATTTCACAGCATCGATCACTGATTTCATTTATTTGGTTTCATTCATTACTCATTCATAAATAAATTTCATTTATTTATTTGATTATTTCTGCCTCCCTACCCCAATGCCATGCTTACTCCTTGGAAGGAAAGGTATTACCAACCTAGACAGCGTTTTAAAAAGCAGAGACATTACTTTGCCAACAAAGATCTGTCTAGTCAAGGCTATGGTTTTTCCAGTAGTCATGTATGGATGTGACAGTTGGACTATAAAGAAAGCTGAGCACCAAAGAATTGATGCTTTTGAACTGTGGTGTTGGAGAAGACTCTTTAGAGTCCCTTGGACTGCAAGGAGATCCAATGAGTCCATCCTAAAGGAAATCAGTCCTGAGTATTCATTGGAAAGACTGATGCTGAAGCTGAAACTCCAATACTTTGGCCATCTGTTTCGAAGAACTGACTCATTTGAAAAGACCCTGATGCTGGGAAAGATTGAAGGCGGGAGGAGAAGGGGACGACAGAGGATGAGACTGTTGGATGGCATCGCCGACTCAATAGACATGAGTTTGCGTAGACTCCAGGAGTTGGTGATAGACAGGGAGGCCTGGCATGCTGCAGTCCGTGGGGTTGCAGACAGTTGGACATGACTGAGCAACTGAACTGACCCCAATGCCGGTTTAAGACTAAATATTAACTAAGATCATGGCATCTGGCTCCATTATTGCATGGCAAATAGAAGGGGGAAAGGTGGAAGTAGTGATAGATTTCCTCTTCTTGGGCTCCAAAATCACTGTGGACAGTGACTGCAGCCATGAAACCAGAAGACAATTGCTTCTTGGCAGGAAAGCGACAACAAACCTAGACAGTGTGTTGAAAAGCAGAGACATTACTCTGCCGACAAAGGTCCGTATAGTCAAGGCTATGGTCTTCCCAGTGGTCATGTACAATTGTGAGGGCTGGATCATAAAGAAGGCAGAATGCCAAAGAATTGATGCCTTCGAACTGTGGTGCTGGAGAAGACTCCTGAAAGTCCCCTGGACAGCAAAGAGATCAAACCAGTCAATCTTAAGGGAGATCAATCCTGAATATTCACTGGAAGGACTGATGCTGAAGCTGAAGTGCCAGTATTTTGGTCATCTGATGTGAACGGACGACTCACTGGAAAAGTCCTTGATGCTGGGAAAGATTGAGGGCAGAAAAAGAGGGTGTCAGAGGATGAGATAGCTGGATGGCATCACTGATGTAATGAACATGAACTTGGGCAAACTCTGGGAGATGGTGAAGGACAGGGAGGCCTGGCATGCTGCAGTCCATGGGACCACAAAGAGCTGGATATGACTGGGCGACTGAACAACAACCCCGATGCCATCCTATGAATGGGGATCTAGTCTGTCTAGTTCATCCCTCTATGCCTTGAGCTGTGCCTGGCATACACTCAGTTCGCCCTGAAGATTTGTTAAATGAGCAAAAGAACCAAGTCTCTCTTGTTTGTTTAAATCAATAGAATTCTGGCTATAAAGAATTCCCATTTTGTTTTAGGCTTGAAAATAGGAAAATCTGAGGGGAAATGTACATTTTTCTGCAAGGAATGCTAGAAACCCAGACTCATATGATAGAAAACTTATTATCATAAAGGAAAAAAATAAAGGATAAATTATAAGAAATATTTAGAGATATTTGTGGACAGTAATATACCCATTTCATGGGTTCTGAATCTATATATAACCAGAAGCCCACACCACAGCCTGGCTGGTATGCTACTGCCTTCTATAGAATGCTGAGAAAACTGGGCCTGTGGTCTAATATAACAGGAAGGGTGATTTGAGAGGCAGTAGGATTACAGCCAATATGACAGGGCCTTTCACCCTCAGCTCCCAGAGGGGAGAGACCAAGGACCACAAAACCACCAACGCCAGTGCTCTGACTTTTGGAGAATATACAGGCCCCAGGCTAAGTAATGAGTTCGGCCTGGCAGCCTGTATGTTATTCCGAGATGAGATGAAGAGAAACAGAGCAGAGATGGATGAGTGCCCGTGGGAAAAGGAGAGTATCAGCTCTCACACACACCATTGTGCCCTGCATGACTGGGTTAAACAGAAATCTGGCAGGCAGCAAGAAAGAGAACTGAAGGAAGCAAAAAATAGCAGACAATGCACTCCTCTCTCGTTCTTTAACTTTCTGGTGAGGAAATAAAATGTTGCTACCAAATGTACCATGTGATGGCATTAATTATCTCATTCTTCCATCATCAAGAGAGAATCGATTCATATTATCATTAACATGAGGTCACTTTAGAAAAAGTAGTACACTGTAGTGATTAATAATTGAAATTCTGGATCCCATGCAAACCTGGGCTCAGATTATGGTTTTATCTCATAGGACCATAACACCTTTTACAATGAGGATGCTTTGTTAATACTACATCAGATTGTATAAGGAAAAAATAGATGGTTCATGTGAAAAGATTAATTCAGTGCCTGAAACAGAGAGCTCTCAGTAAATAATAAAATATAAACAAGATATGAAATTACTATTTTACCATTTACTCTTCTTTTATCTCCCAATGGACAAAGCAAGTGGTCTAAATAAACACACATATTCTCCACAAAAGGAGTCTATGGGATATTTTGAATGTGAAAGAAGTTAAGGAGCTAAAAAAGGTAAGTGTTCTGTATTTAAAATGTGTAGGTCTAGAAATCCCCCAAAAGTCAACTATGAGCTGCAGACTTTTAATTATTAAGAACAATAGCCAGTTGTCAAATAAAGAACAAATAACATCATCTTAGAATTAAACTAGAAACTTTTATATTGATGCAATATACTATTATTTTCCACTTGTTTGGCAAGGAATAAAAATTTGAAGGATGACATTAATAATAATAGTGTATAAAGAAATATGTACTCTTGTACACTGCTGTTGGAAGCATAAGTAAATATAAACTCTCTGGAGGACAATTTTCCAACATGTGCCAAACACTTTAAAAATGCTTCCTCTTTGATCCAGAACTTGTTCTAAGAAAATGACAAAGGAGTTCCACAAAGATATATGCATAAGTATCTCATTTTAGATGTTTTTAACAGTCCTTCCTGCTCACAGAAATCTTGCCTGTCTGTTATTGAGATTTTGCTAAATAAATTATGATAAATATTTTGTAGCCACTGAAAATGATAATATAGGTATACATTGACATTGCAAAGCTCATGATACAGTGCCATTCATTTTAAAAGTTTAAGTTAATATTTTCCTGCACTTAGAAATATGATATCAGTTCTTTGCTTTATAAATCATTCAATATAAAAAAGAAAGTGAGAAAGTGGCAAAAATGGCAGCGTAGGAAGACCCTGAGCTCACCGTCCCCCCTGGTCGTTGTTGTTGTTTAGTTGCTAAGCTGTGTCTGACTCTTTGAGGCCCCACAGACTGTAGCCCTCTACCCATGGGATTCTCCAGGCGAGAATGCTGGATTGGGTTGCTATTTTCTTCTCCAGGGGATCTTCCCAACCCAGGGGGTCAAACTTAGGCCTCCTGCTTGGCAGGCGGAATCTTTACCATTGAGTCACCTGTGAAGTCTACCTCTTCTCATAAGCACACTAAAATTACAAATATTTACAGGGCAGTTGTCAATGAAAACAACCCAAAGACTAGCAGGAGAGATCTTCTACAACTAAAGATATAAAGAAGGAATCACAATAAAACAGGGAGGAGGAGCAGAGACAAGGTAGAGTCGAGATCCATACCCCCAGGTAGGCAACCCACAAATGGAAGAATAATCACAATTAAAGAGGTTTATCCCCAAAGAATGAGGCCTCTGAGCCCCATATCAGGATCCCCAATCTGAAGGTCCTGCACCAAAAAGTGGGGTCCCCGAACATTTGGATTTGAAGGCCAATGGGGTATACTTTCAGGAGAGTCAGAGGTCTGTGGAAACCACAGTCTCTGCTCTTAAAGGACTCACACAAACTCTTACACATTCCAAGATCCAGGGCAGAAGTAGCATTTTGAAAGAAGTGTGGGGCAGACACACTTGCTGATCTTGGAGAGCCTTGCCTAGAAGCAGCTGGAAACTGGAACTCATCCAGGGAAAAAAGATGCTGGCAGCAGCCATTTAGGGGCAGCAGCTATTTAGCTCCTAAATGGTGCTGGCAAGTGCCATTTAGGAACATTTCTTCTGTCATATAGGCACTAGGACCCAGCTCCTCCCACTAGCCAGGAAGTATCTTGGGGAGGCCCCAGGTCAAGCAATTTTGGGTGGGGTCATAGTCACACCCACCTGCAGAGTGCCTACCATAAGACCTCTGGCAGCCCCCAGTCATCCCAGGACTCGATAGTATCCACCAGAGGGTCCAGGACCCAGCTCCACACATCAGTGGGCCAGCACTATCTCTGGGGCATGCATCACCTTGCAGCTAGCCATGTCAGAAACCAGCCTCACCAGCCAGCCACGTGACACCAGACCTGGGGCCCTCCTAGGTCACAACCTCACCAATCAGTAGGCTGACACTAACTCTGGGACTCCACACACCCCATTCCCAGCACCACGGGACCCTGCTTTGCCCACCAGAAAGCCTGTACTAGCCCCAAGACCACCCAGGGTTCTGCAGCCAGCCAACTCAGGGCATGATCCTGTCTGCTAGTGGGTCAGCATCAGGATTCCTCTGGTCATGCAGCCAGCCATGCCAGGACCTAGTTCCACCAACCAACTGGAACAAGGTCGGTCACACCTATCAGAATGCCCATGGTAGTCAGTCCACCTCAACAGAAGGACAGATGCAGCCCAAATAGAGGGCACCTCCAGGACACATAGCTCTGGTGACCAGAGGGACGTGTACTGTTGGGCCCCATAGAATGTCTTCTGCATAAGGCTATGTCTCCAACTTCAGGAAATATACATAGAAATGAAAGTGAATTGGTCAAAATGAGGCAACAGAGGAATATGTCCCAAATGAAGGAACAAGATAAAAACTCAGAAGAAAAAGTAAGTGAAGTGGAGATAAGCAATCTACCTGATAAAGAATTCAGGGTAATAATCATAAAAATGCTCAAAGAACTCAGGGGAAGAATGGAAAAACATAGTAAGAAGTTTCACAAAGAGAGAAAAATATAAAAAATAACCAAAGAGAGCTGAAGAATACAATAACTGAAACAATATCCTAGAAGTAATCAACAGTATAACCATAACCCTAACTAATTAATTAAAAAAATAAACAGCAAACTAGAAGACAGAGTGATCACCCAAGGTGAATGTAAAAAGGAAAAAAGAATTTTTTAAAAATGATGTGCATGTAAGAGATGTCTGGGACAATGTCTAGTGTACCAAAATTCATGTTAAGAGGTCCCCAAAGACCTACCTTATACCACAGTAAACTCTGCTCAATATATATAACAACCTAAATGGGAAGTGAATTTGAAAAAAAAAATAGATACATGTATATGAATAATTGAATTACTTTGCTGTATATCTGAAAGTAATATAACATTGTTAATCAACTATACTCTAATATGAAATAAAATATTTTTAAAAAAGAGATCCCAAAAGGAGGAAAGAGAAATAAAATTTCAGAGAATATATCTGAAGACAAAATAGCTGAAAAGTTCCCTAACCTGGGAAAGGAAACAGATATTCAGGTCCAGGAAGTAGAGTCAGGATCAACAGGATCAACCCAAGAAGCCCACACCAAGACACATTCTAATTAAAATGATAAAAATTAAAGACAGATGATATCAGAAACAGCAAGGAAAAAGTAATAAATTATGTACAAGGAAACTCCTTCCCTCAAGACTCAGCTGAAATTTTAGCAGAAACTCTGCAGGCAAGAAAGGAATGACACAATATACATAAAGTGATGATAGGGGAAAAACCTACAAGCAAGCACATTCCATCTGACAAAGATATCATTAAGAGTTGAAGGATTAGAAGTTTTACAGGTAACTAACAGCTAGAAGTTTTACAGAAAAGCAAGAGCTATCTCCAAGAGGCAGTGCGGGGTTAAAGCACCAGCCTGCAAAGCAGGCAACTTGCTAGTTCGATCCCTGAGCCAGGAAGGTCCCCTGGAGAAGGAAATGGCAACCCACTCCAGTATTCTTGCCTGGAAAACTCCATGGACAGAGGAGCCTGGCGGGCTACAGTCCATGGGGTCGTAAAGAGTCAGAAATGACTAAGCATGAGTACACAAGAGTTAAAAGACATTCATCAACATGAAACAGCTGCACTAAAAATGTGAAAGGGACTTCTCTAAGAGGAAAGGAAAAGGCCACAAAATGAAAAATCTCAATGGTAAAGGCAAATATATAGTAAAAATAGTAGATCAACCACTTATAAAGCTAGTAGGGAAATTAAAAGATTAAAGTAGTAAAATCATCTAAGTCGACAATAAGTAGTTAAGGGATTGAACAAAACAAAAAAATGTAAAATATGATGCCAGAAACAGTAAATGTGGGTGGGTGAATTAAAAATGCAGAGTCATTAAATGCATTTGATCTTAAGAGATCAGCAACTTAAAATAATCACATATACATAGATTGTTATATATAAACTTCATGGAAATCACAAATCCCAAATTTATAATACATACATACACAAAAAGAGAGAGGGATACAAACGTGACACTAAAAGTGAAAGTGAAAGTTGCTCAGTCGTGTCTGACTCTTTGTGACCCCATGGCCTATACAGTCCATGGAATTCTCCAGGCCAGAATACTGAAGTGGGTAGCCTTTCCCTTCCCCAGGGCATCTTCCCAACCCAGTGATCAAACCCAGGTCTCCTGCATTATAGGAGGATTCTTTACCAGCTGAGCCACAAGGGAAGCCCAAGAATACTGGCGTGGGTAGCCTAGTCCTTCTCCAGCAGATCTTCCCAGCCCAGGAATCTGACCAGGGTCTCCTGCATTGCAGGCTGATTCTTTACCAGCTGAGCTACCCAGGAAGCCCATGACACTAAAGATAGTTTTCAAATCACAGGGGAAGAGCACAAAAAAAGAAAGGGACAAAAAGGAACTGCAAAACAACCCCCAATCAATTAACAACATGGCAGCAAATACACAGCTATGATAATTACTTCAAATGTAAACAGACTTAATGTTCCAATTGAAAAATATAGAATGGCTGAATGGATGTAAAAACAAGATCCATATATGCTGCCTGCAAGAGACTCACTTCAACTCTAAAAACACACACAGACTGAAAGTGAGGGGATGAAAAAGGTATTTCATGCAAATGGAAACATATGAGACAAAATACAAATACTGTAAAAAGAGACAAAGATATTACATAATGATAAATTATATAATCAATCCAGGAAGATATAACAATTGTTAAGAAAAATAGGTCCCCAACATAGGAGTACCTAAATACATAAAGCAAATATTAACAACCATGAAAGACAAATAGCCAGTACTACAATAATAGCATGGGAATTTAACATCCCACTTACATCATTCAGACAGAAAATTAATAAGGAGGCACTGGCCTAAAATGATACATGTAGTTCAGATGTGGTTAAGAGATAAACATAGAATATTCCACCCCAAAGCAGCAGAATACATATTCTTTTCAAGTGCACATGGAGCGTTCTCCAGGACAGATTATATACTAGGCCATGAAACAAGTCTCGGTAAATTTAAGAAGATTGAAATCATAACTAAACATCTTATCTAAAGAAAACGCTATGAGGCCAGAAATCAACTACAAGAAAAAAAAATTCAAAACACAAAAGTACATGTTGGCTAAACAATATGCTACTGAACAACCAGTAGGATACTGAAGAAACCAGAGAGGAAATAAGTACCTGGAGTCAAATGAAAACAAAAGCAAAATCAGTGGCACTCAGCAAAAGCAGTTCTAAGAGGGAAGTTTATGGTGATAAAAGACTATCTAAGGAAACAAGAAAAATCTGAAATAAACAAACTAACATTACAACTAAAGGAACTAGATAAACAAGACAAAGAAAACCAGAATTCAGTATATTCTGGGAAAGAAATAACAAAGATCAGAGCAGATAAATGAAATAGATATTAAAGCTAACAGAAGATCAATGAAACTAAGAGCTGTTTATTTGAAAAGAAAAAATCATAAACCATTAGTAGACAGACTCATCAAGAAAAAAAAAAAGACAATCCAAATAAACAAAGTCAGAAGAAAAAAGGGGAAGATAAACTGACAAAAAATTGCAGAGGAAGCACATTTCCAAACTCATTCTACAAGTATCATCCTGATAATAAAATCAAAGATATAATTTTTAAAAAGAAAATTACAAGTTAATATCACTGATGAGCATAGATGCAAAAATCTGGAACAAAATATCAACAAACTGAATTTGACAATATATTAAAAAGGATCATATAGACTATATCATGGTCAAGGGGGGTTTATCCTAGGGATGGAAGGATGGCTCCATATCCACAAATCAATCACTGTGATACACAGCATTGCTATTGTTTTTCAGTTGCTCAGTCCTGTCTGACCTTTTGCAACTGCATGGATTGCACATGCCAGGCTTCCCTGTCCTTCACCATCTCCTGGAGCTTTCTCAAACTCATGTCCATTGAGTCAGTGATGTCATCCAACCATCTCATCCTCTTTTGTCTCCTTTTCCTCCCGCCTTCAATCTTTCTGGCATCAGGGTCTTTCCAGTGAGTCAGCTCTTCACATCAGGTGGCCAAAGTATCAGAGTTTCAGCTTCAACATCAGTCCTTTCAATGAATATTCAACGTGATTTCCTTTAGGATTGACTGGTTTGATCTGCTTGCAGTTCCAGAGACTCTCAAGAGTCTTCTTCAGCACCATAGTTCAAAAGCATCAATTCTTCGGTCCTCAGCTTTCTTTATGGTCCAACTCCCATACATGACTACTGGAAAAACCATAGCTTTGATTGTACAGACCTTTGTTGGCAAAGTAATATCTCTGATTTTTAATATGCTATCTAAGTTAGTCATAGCTTTTCTTCCAAGGAGCAAGTGTCTTTTAATTTCATGGCTGCAGCCACCATCTGTAGTGATTTTGAAGCCCAAGAAAATAAAGTCTGTCAGTGTTTCCATTGTTTCCCCATCTATTTGCCATGAAGTGATGGGACCAGATTCCATCATCTTTCTTTTTTGAATGTTGAGTTTTAAGCCAGCCTTTTCACTCTCCTCTTTCACTTTCATCAAGATGGTCTTTAGTTCCTCTTTGCTTTCTTCCATAAGGGTGGTGTCATCTGCATATCTGAAGTTATTGATATTTCTCCCAGAAATCTTTATTTTAGCTTGTGCTTCATCCAGCCGGGTATTTCGCATGATGTGATGTACCCTGCATATAAGTTAAATAAGCAGGGTGACAACACACAGCCTTGTTGTACTCCTTTCCCCATTTTGAACCACATTAACACCACATTAACAGGTTGAAAAAATAAAAAAATATGATCATCTTAATAAATGAAAGAAAATCTTTTGACAAAATTCAGCATCCATTTATAACCTAATTTCTCCACAAAGTGGGTACAGAGGAAACAGACCTCAACATAATAAAGGCCATATATGACAAGTCCACAGCTAACATCATATTCAATGGCAAAAACCTAAAAACATTTCTTTTAAGATCAGGAACAAAACAAGGATAACCACTCTTGTCACTTTTATTCAACAGAGTATTGGAAGTCTCAGTCATACCATTGAGACAAGAGAGAGAAATAAAGGAATCTAAACTGGAAAGACAGAACAAAAGCTGTACTGTTTGCAGATGACATGATACCACACATAAAATATTCTCAAGACACCCCCCAAACTTGCTAGAATTCATGAATGAATTTGGTAAAATAGCAGGATAGAAAATTAATATATGTAAATCTGTTGCATTTCCATATACTATAATTGAACTATCACAAAGAGAAATTAGGAAAGCAAATCTATCTGCGTCAAATCAAAAAGAATACAGATGCATACTGCTCTATATAAAATAGATAAACAACAAGGTACTACTATACAACACAGGGAACTATATTCAATATCTTATGATGATCTAGAATATAAAGTAATCTGAAAAAGAATATATATATATCAGAATGTATATTGATATATGATATATATATATGAAACATTTTATATCAGAAACTGACATAATATTATAAATCAACTATGCATCCCTAAAAATTAAAATTAAAAAAAATTGACATCCTAAGAATATTAATGGTTTCTGGATGTCTGTTTACACTACTTTCAATGCTTGTCTGCTTCATCTAAACTACATCCAATTTCCTTTGTCTTATCAGCACTATAATGGTACACTATTAATTTTTTTCTTATCTGTTATTACTTGACCAAAATCATTGGCCTGACCAGAGAACACATTAGAGAACAGCGCTGACTGGGAATGATTCTCCTTGTCTTGTTTTCAGTGTTCTTGTGAAGGAAAGTCACCTCGTCTTCTGGGACCATTTTTTCCCTTGTAAATGATAAAATGAGACACCAAAATACTGGAAGCATACAAGTAAAACCATAATGGTAGAGTATTTTGAAAATCTATCATTTTAGCTACGTGATTTAATTTAAAACCAGAGGAGTAAGAAACAATAGGATGACCAGCCAGATGAACAATTTTAAGGCTTGATATTGAAAATCCATTTCCCCTTTTTTAAAACCAGCCAGAACTTTTAAGAGTGCTGTACTGTTTCCCACTATAATTCATGTCATCACTAACACCTAGAGCATAAAAGATGCCTGCCTCTTGCTTGCCTTGGGTGTTGGTGAGGTTGTAGCAGCCACTGAAAGAGAACTCAAATTTTGGCAATAAAAGTCACTTTTTACTTGAGTTTCTTCCTCTTTCCTTCCAAGTCAACATGTACTTAGTTAATGATTTTGATGCCATTTTGGACCAAATAGAATAAATTTAGAGCCAAATGTACAGCTTATTTCATGGTATGTTTAGAATCAGCTCTACACTGCCAAAGTGAGGGGAAAAGTTGGATAACTCTGAGTAGTACAGACAGCTCCTCTGGAAAATTTGCCTTGTCTGTCTGGGGTTACCTGAATTATCAGTAAGCATTCATTTGTATATAAAAATGTTTTCCTCTCTGACAAAGTTTTTGTTTTGCAGGAAACAAATGGAATCTGTTTTCACTACCAACCATCCAGTGGAATATGCTGACCAAAATGACACAGTAGAGACTATGGTGACATATTGCAGAAAAATCACTACTGAAGATTATGTGAGTTCTCTATCTGTTCAGGGGATACCAAATAAGAATTAAATACATTACAAGGCAACACTTAAAACCAAAGCATAATGGAAAACATATAAGATCTATTCAGCAAGTCTTTATTAATGTTTCTATATTAATTATACATGATATGTTAGCATATTATACAAGCTAACCTTTAGTGCAAACTTATGATATGTCAGGCTTTGTGCTAAGTGCTTCATCCCATTTACTTCTACACAGCCTGGTGAGAGATTTATCATTATTATCTCTAGAGTTGAGAAAACCTAGAGAAGTTAGGAGACTCACACAAAGTCATACTGTCTAGTACATCATTAGGCCCAAATTGGAACCCTTGAAGGTTCATTTCAGAGCCTCATTTTTAACCATTACAATACACTGCTTATAGCAGTGGTAGGCAATGAGTGAACCACAAAAAATTAAAAAATATAGTCTCACCCACATGGAATTTGCTTTTGTGGAATAAAACAACTGCCTGGCTAAAGTAGGCTGAGAATGGCTGGACATATTCCTAAGGTTAATTTGTTAATAATAACAGTGTCATATACTTACTGTTTCATCCAGAAACTCCTGGTGACTGTCATTTCATGCCTCATTTTGAAAGAAGGAGCAGGACTTCCAATTGTAGGTAGATATACCCTTTCTCATTGCTCTCACTGAGTACAACTAAAATCCCTATGCAATATGTGTAAAATAATATTAAAGGTCTCTGAAAGGGTGAGAGAGGAAAGAAGAGACTTCAGGACAGAAGGAATTACACAGTAGTGAATTTCCTGGATTTTCTTTTTATCACACATATCCTATACTTGAAATGAAAGAAGCCAGAAATCTGGAAGACCTAGAAATGCCTATATGATAAGCCAACAGCTAATCTGAATCAATGATGTAAAGTTGAAAGCTTACCCTCTAAGATCAGAAACAAAGCAAGGGTGCTCACTCAGCACCACTATTCAACATGGTAATGAAAATCTTAGCCTAAGTAATTGAACAAGAGAGAAAAAAAAAAAGACATCAAAATTGGAAAACAAGAAGTAGAACCATCTCTATTTGCAGATAACAGGATCTTATATACATAAAATCATAAAGATTTCACCAAAAAGCTCTTAGAACTAATGAGCTCAGTAAAGTTTCAGGATACATAATCAACCTACAAAAATTTCTATATACTAAAATTTCTGCATTTCTATACATTAAAAATGAACTAACTAGCCAAAAAATAAGGTAAAACAATTACCTTTATGATAGCACCACATAGAATAATATACTTAGGATTAAATTTAACCAAGAAGGTGAAAGATGTGTACACTGAAAATTATAAGATATTTATAGGGCTTCCCTGGTGGTCCAGTGGCTAAGAATTCACCTGCAAATGCAAGGGAGGTGGGTCAATCTCTGCTCTGAAAAGATCGCACATGCCATGTGGCAACTAAGCCTGTGAACCACAACCACTGAGCCAGCGCTCTAGAGCCTGTCAGTCACAACCAGTGAGTTGGGGCACAACTACTGAAGCCCGTGGGTCCAGAGCCCATGCTCTGCAACAAAAGAAGCCACCAGAACGAGAAGCAAATGCATCACGAGAGAGTAGTCCCCACTCTCCAAAACTAGAGAAAGCTGGCTCTCAGCGACAAAGACTCAGCACAGCCATAAATAAATAAAAAACAGTAATCTTTAAAAAAATTACAAAAGAAATTGAAAAGGACACAAGTAAATTGAAAAAGACATAAATAAATAGAAAAATATTCCATGTTCATGGATCGGAAGAACTAATGCTATTAAAGTATTCGTAGTACTCAAAGTCATTTACTGATTTAATACAATGCCTAGCAAAACTCTAATGGCATTCTTCATAGAAATAGGGGGAAAAATTAATCCTAAAACCCATATGGAACTGCAAATGATCCCAAACAGCTAAATTCTTAAATACGAATGTTGAACAAGAAGATCAATGCTAAAAACACCACAGTTCCTGGTTTCAAAATATATTACCCAAAAAAGTGATGAGAAATTAGACCATTGAAAATATATTACAAAGCTCTAGTAATCTAAACAGTATGGTACTAGCATAAAAACAGATATATAAACCAGTGGAAGAGAAAAGACAGAAAATCCATACATTTATGGTCAGCTGATCTTCAATAATGGTGCCAAGAATAACACTCGTTAGTAAATAATGTTGGAAAAACTGGATATCTATCTTACTATTTTACTACTTACTATCTATTTACTACTTACTTACTATTTTACTATCTTACTATCTATTTTACTTCTTTACCAAAGGAGTAAAATTGGACCCATGTCTCACACCATATGAATAATGAATTCAAGATGGATTCAAGGCTTAAATTTAAGACCTGATATTATAAGACTCTAGAAGTAAACATAGGAAAGCCCCTTGACATTGGCCTGTGCAATGATTTTTTTTTTTTAAGATATGCTCTCCTATGCACAAGCAACAAAAGCAGAAATAGACAAGTGGGATTACATCTAACCTAAAGCTTCTGCACAGCAAAGCAAACAATCAACAGAGTAAAAAGGCAACCTAAAGAATGAGAAAAATATTTGCAAATCATACATCTGATAAGGAATTAATATTCAAAATATATAAGTACTCCTACAATTCCATAGCAAAATATAAAAGAGAACCTGATTAAAATATAAGCAAAGGACCTGAATAGACATTTCCCAAAAGAAGACAAAAAATGGCCATCAAGTATTCGAAAAGATGATCAGTATCACTAACCATTAAGGAAATTCAAATAAAAACCACAGCATTATATCACTTCATACCTCTCAAGATGGCAACTATTTAAAAAACAACAAAACAAACAAACAAAAACAAGAGTAGGTGAAGATGCGGAGAAAGATGGAACTTTGGTACAGATATGAGGGAATATAAATTGGTACAGCCATCATGGAACAGTATGAAGATCCTTCAAAAAATTAAAAATAGACTATTACATAGCAATTCTACTCTGAACATATATCTAAAAGAAATGAAATCAGTATCTACACTCCCATTTTCACTGCAGTATTATTCACAATAGCCAAGATACAAATACAACCTAAGCAATTGTCAGTGGATGAATGAGTAAATAAAATGTGCTGTATTTATGATGGAGCAGGATGTGGCATGGTGCCTCCTCAAAAGAGCCTGAGCAGAGCTTTGGTGTATTTGGTGTTCTCTCCCGAGTGTGCTGCAGGTCCAGGTGTATGTATATAAGAGAATATTCAGTCTGTTCCGTTCAGTCACTCAGTCGCGTCCGACTCTTTGTGACCCTGTGGACTGCAGCATGCCAGGCCTCCCTGTCCATCATCAACTCCCAGAGTTGACTCAAACTCATGTCCACTGAGTCAGTGATGCCATCCAACCATCTCATCCTCTGTCATCCGCTTTTCCTGCCCTCAATCTTTCCCAGCATCAGGGTCTTTCCTAAAAGTCAGTTCTTTGCATCAGGTGGCCAAAGTACTGGAATTTCAGCTTCAGCATCAGTCCTTCCAATGAATATTCAGGACTGATTTCCTTTAGGATGGACTGGTTGGATCTCCTTGCAGTCCAAGGGACTCTCAAGGGTCTTCTCCAACACCACAGTTCAAAAGCATTGATTCTTCAGTGCTTGACTTTCTTTATAGTCCAACTCTCACATCCATCCACAACTACTGGAAAAGCCATAGCTTTGACTAGACGGACCTTTGTTGGCAAAGTAATGTCTCTGCTTTTTAATATGCTGTTTCAGTTGATCATAACTTTCCCTCCAAGGAACAAGTGTCTTTTAATTTCATGGTTGCAATCACACTCTGCAGTGATTTTGGAGCCCCAAAAAATAAAGTCAGCCACTGTTTCCACTGTTTCCCCATCTATTTGTCATGAAATGGTGGGACCAGATGCCATGATCTTAGTTTTCTGAATGTTGAGTTTGAAGCCAGCTTTTTCACTCTTCTCTTTCACTTTCATCGAGAGATTCTTTAGTTCTTTGCTTTCTGCCATAGGGGTGGTGTCATCTGCTTATCTGAGGTTATTGATATTACTCCTGGCAATCTTGATTCCAGCTTGTGCTTCATCCAGCCCAGCATTTCTTATGATGTACTCCACATATAAGTTAAACAAGCAGGGTGACAATATACAGCCTTGACGTACTCCTTTCCCAATTTGGAACCAGTCTGTTGTTCCATGTCCAGTTCTAACTGTTGCTTCCTGACGGCACACAGATTTCTCGAGAGGTGGGTCAGGTGGTCTGGTATGCCCATCTCTTTCAGAATTTTCCAGCATGCGGCAGCTGCAAGGCACTGGAGCACATGGTTGTTGCACTTCACTGGGATGGCCATGAGAAGATACCCCACGCCCAAGGTCAGAGAAACCCCAGTAAGATGGTAGGTGCTGGAGCAGCTTTGAGGAGATACCCAACATCCAAGGGCAAAGGAGAAGCCCCAGCAAGATGGTGGGAGGGGCAAGTTCACATTTAGAATCAAACCCCATTCCCGCCAGAGACGCTCAGAGGGCTCAAACAAACCTTGTGTACACCAGGACCCAGGGACCCCAGAGAGACTGAGACAGAACTGTGTCTGAGCATCTCCTGCGGAGGTGCGGGTCAGCA
Source organism: Cervus canadensis (assembly GCF_019320065.1). Classification (NCBI taxonomy): domain Eukaryota; kingdom Metazoa; phylum Chordata; class Mammalia; order Artiodactyla; family Cervidae; genus Cervus; species Cervus canadensis. The sequence goes on from NC_057412.1 coordinate 39,701,946, forward strand.
GTGGGCTGCCACAGGGACAGGGGCTCTGGGTGCAGCAGACTTGGGTATGGTATAGGCCCTCTTGGAGGAGGTTGCTATTAACCCCACCATAGAGCCACCAGAACTTACACAGGACTGGGAAATAGACTCTGGGAGGGCACAACAGGACCTTGTGTGCACCAGGACCCAGGAGAAAGGAGCAGTGACCCCACAAGGGACTAACCCGGACTTGCCCGGGAGTGTCCGGGAGTGTCCAGGAGTCTCCAGTGGAGGTGTGGGCTGGCGGTGGCCTGCTGCAGGGTTGGGGGCACTGGGTGTAGCAATACATGCATGGGATCTTTTGAAGGAGGTCGCCATTATCTTCATTACCTCCACCATAGTTTGGACCCAGGTAAATAGCAGGGAGGGAACACAGGTCCACCCATTAACAGAAAATTGGATTAAAGATATACTGATCATGGCCCCAGTCCATCAGAACAAGACCCAGTCTCCCCTGGAGAAAAAAATGGCAACCCACTCCAGTATTCTTGCCTGGAGAATCCCATGGATGGAGGAGCCTGGTAGGTTACAGTTCACAGGGTCATAAAGGGTCAGACATGACTTCACTTTCCTTTCCTTTTCCTTTCAGTCTCTTCCATCAGGAAGCTTCCGTAAGTCTCTTATCCTTCTCCATCAGAGGGCAGAAAGACTGAAAACCACAATCGCAGAAAACTAGCCATTCTGATCATATGGACCACAACCTTGTCTAACTCAATGAAACTATGAGCCATCCTGTGTAGGGCTACCCAAAATGGATGGGTCATGGTGGAGAGTTCTGACAGAAATGTGGTACACTGGAGAAGGGAATGGCAAACCACTTCAGTATTCTTACTTGAGAACCCCACAAACAGTATGAAAAGGCAAAAAGATAGGACAGTGATAGATGAACTCCCCAGGTTGGTAGGTGCCCAATAGGCTGTTGGAGATCAGTGGAGAAATAACTCCAGAAAGAAAGAAGAGACGGAGCCAAAGCGAAAACAACACCCAGTTGTGGATGTGACTGGTGATAGAAGCAAGGTCTGATGCTGTAAAGAGCAATATTGCATAGGAACCTGGAATGTTATGTCCATGAATAAAGGCAAATTGGAAGTGGTCAAACATGAGATGGCAAGAGTGAACGTCCACATTTTAGGAATCAGCAAACTAAAATGGACTGGAGTGGGTGAAAATAACTCAGATGACCATTATATCTACTACTGTGGGCAAGAATCCCTTAGAAGAAATGGAGTAGCCATCATGGTCAACAAGAGAGTCCAAAATGCAGATGCAGTACTTGGATGCAATCTCAAAAATGACAGAATGATCTCTGTTCGTTTCCAAGGCAAACCATTCAATAACATGGTAATCCAAGTCTATGCCCCAACCAGTAATGCTGAAGAAGCTGAAGTTGAATGGTTCTATGAAGACCTACAAGACTTTCTAGAACTAACACCCCAAAAAGATGTCCTTTTCATTATAGGGGTCTGGAATGCAAAAGTAAGAAGTCAAGAAACACCTGGAGTAACAGGAAAATTTGGCCTTGGAATAGAGAATGAAGCAGGGCAAAGGGAATGCACTGGTCATAGCAAACAGCCTCTTCCAATAACACAAGAGAAGACTCTACATATGGACACCACCAGATGGTCAATACCAAAATCAGATTGATTATATTCTTTTCAGCCAAAGATGGAGAAGCTCTATACTGTCAGAAAAACAAGACTGGGAGCTGACTGTGGCTCAGATCATAAACTTTTTATTGCCAAATTCAGACTTAAATTGAAGAAAGTAGGGAAAACCACTAGACCATTCAGGTATGACCTAAATCAAATCCCTTATGATTATACAGTGGAAGTGAGAAATAAATTCAAGGGATTAGATCTGATAGACAGTGCCTGATGAACTATGGATGGAGGTTCGTGACATTGTATAGGAGACAGGGATCAAGACCGTCCCCAAGAAAAAGAAATGCAAAAATGCAAAATGGCTGTCTGAGGAGGGCTTGTAAATAGCTGTGAAAAGGAAGTGAAAAGCAAAGGAGAAAAGGAAAGATATACCCATTTGAAGGCAGAGTTCCAAAGAACAGCAAGGAGAGAAAAGAAAGCCTTCCTCAGTGATCAATGCAAAGAAATAGAGGAAAACAATAAAATGGGAAAGACTAGTGATCTCTTCAAGAAAATTAGAAAAATACAAGGGAAATTTCACACAAAGATGGGCTCAATAAAGGACAGAAATGGTATGGACCTAACAGAAGTAGAAGATATTAAAAAGAGGTGGCAAGAATACACAGAAGAACTATACAAAAAAGATCTTCATGACCCAGATAATCATGTTGGTGTGATCACTCACCTAGAGACAGGTATACAGGAATGTGAAATCAAGTGGGCCTTAGGAAGCATCACTACGAACAAAGCTAGTGGAGGTGATGGAATGCCATTTGAGCTGTTTCAAATCCTAAAAGTTGATGCTGTGAAAGTGCTATACTCAATATGCCAGCAAATATGGAAGACTCAGCAGTGGCCACAGGACTCAAAAAGGTCAGTTTTCATTTCAAACCCAAATAAAGGCAATGCCAAAGAATGTTCAAACTACTGCACAATTGCACTCATCTCACACGCTAGTAAAGTAATGCTCAAAATTCTCCAAGCCAGGCTCCAACAGTACATGAACTAACAATAGAATATTAGTCAGTCTTAGAAGAAAAGGTAATCCCACTATTTGCATAAACACAGATGAAATGGGTGGATATTATACTAAATGAAATAGCCCAAACATAGAAAGACAAGTACTGTAGACTCACACAAGTGAAAAAAAGAATTCATACTCTATGATAGTTGCCAAGGGTTGGGGAAATGGGGAGTTAAGAAGATGTTGGTCAAAGGGTACAGAGTTTCAGTACGAAAGATGGTTGAGTTCTGGCAACAACTGTAGTGTGGTAACTATAGCTAATAATACTCTATTGCATACTTGAAATGCGTGCACAGAGAAGAGTTTAAGTGTTCTCATCATACGCACAAAAGTGCTAAATGCTGAGTTTATGGATATGTTAGTAGAATTCTTGGATTTCACATCAAAAGCGCTATTCATAAAAGGAAAACTAAGAAACTGGACTTCGTTAAAGTTAATTTTTTGTGTGTGTGAAAGATCTTGTGAGAAAGGTAAAAAGACAAACTACAGACTAGGAGAAAAGATTTGCAAACCACATGTATCACAAAGGCTTAGTATCTATGATATATAAAGAACCTCAAAACTCAGCAGTTCAACAAAAAAAATACATAAACTAGTCAGAGTATAGGCAAAGGAGGTAAAGAAATATTTAATGAAAATGTATAGATGGCAAATAAGCACATGAGAAAAACTCAACATCATCAATCATACAGAAATTCAAATTAAAGCCACAGTGAGATATCACTATACACCATTAGAATAGCTAAAATAAAAGAACAGTGACAACACCAAATGCAGCCAAAAATACAGAGAAATTGGATGACTTATTATTGCTAGCAGGAATATAAAATGGTACAGCCATTATGACAAACAACTTGGCACTTTCTTCTAAAATTAAAAACACATTTACTGTACAACCCAGCTGCTGTTCTCTTGGGTATTTACTTCAGGGAAATGAACACTTATGTTCACACAAAATCTCTACTGGAAGTTTTACAGCAGACTTATTTGTATTAACCAAAAATTGTAAACAGCATAGATGTCTTACAATCGGTAAATGGTTAAACCATGGTGCAATCATATCATGGACTACACAGGGGGAAAAAGAAGGAATACAATATTGATATACACAACAAACTCAATGAATCTCCAGAGAATTATGCTAAGTGCAAAAAATCTGCCCCAAAAGGGCTATTATGATTCCATTCATAGAGCATTCTTAAAATAATAAAACTACAGAAATTAAAAACAAATTGTTTGTCAGGGATTGGACGCATGAGACAAGTGCTCAGGGCTGGTGCACTGGGAAGACCCAGAGGGATGGGATGGAGAGGGAGGCGGGAAGGGAGATCGGGATGGGGAACACATGTAAATCCATGGCTGATTCATGTCAGTGTATGGCAAAAACCACTACCATATTGTAAAGTAATTAGCCTCCAACTAATAAAAATAAATGAAAAAAAAATTGTTTGTCAGGGATTAAGGAAGGGATGAGGAAGAGAGAAAAAGTGGGTGTGGCTATAAAAGGGCAACATGAGGAATCTGTGTTATGTTCTATATATTCTATATCTGGATCATATCAATTTTCACATCCTGGTTGTAATATCACACTATAGTTTTGCCAGGTGTTACACTGAGGAAAAAAATAAAAGGTAAGAAGGAAGGAATAGTGAGGGGATAATAATTTTATAACCATATGTGAATCTATAATTATCACAAAATTAAAAGTTTAGAAAACATCATTAATGATTTTAAAGGAAGGAGCACAGAATTGGATTCAGAAGACCTAGGATTTTGTTCAGTATCACTACTCAGGAGCCATGACCTTGAGTAAGTCACTTCAACTTTCAGAACTATGGTTTTCTAATTTGTACAATGTGTAGGTTAGACACATTGCCCTCTGAAATCAAGTTACAGTTACACAGGTCTCTGACAGGTTTTTATTTCTTAGAAAAGAGTGTCTGCATAAAATATACCCATTTCTACACAACTAAAATAGAGTTCTAGCTCACTAACAGGCAAATTTCTAAAGTATTCTCAGCCCAGCCCAAGATAGCATTTCCCCATGACGTTAGAGATGAAAAACTAGTTTAAATTAGAAACTCTACCTTCTCAGCCTATCCAAAGTCCAAATAAATATTTGCATTACAGATTTTTTTTTTTATTTTTTCAGAAAGCAAAGCTTTTCCCAGACACTGTTTCACGAGGAGGGGAGACAACCCACACATGTGTGGCAGGTCCTTTAATTCATTCTAACTTCAGCAGTGTTGGGTTTGGCTTAGTTATTAGGACTAAAACATTTACAGGCATTTAGGACACACTTCTGGTCTTCTACCACCAGTTGACTGACTCCAAGACATCTGTGTGTAAACCCACCGCTCTTGCTAGAAGCTAGTCTGTAATATGTTATATATCCAGACAGTGTTCTTTTTTTTTTAAAGTTATTTCTTCCATTAAAATGCACAAGGTCTTCAAGGAAATTAAAGAAACAAAATTATTTAAAAGCCACATGACTTAAATTCACAAAGGTTTTTCTTAAATACTTGGAATGCTCTTATTCTGAGTTCAACTTGCATTGGTACCGATATATACACAAATTAATAGTGATACAATTCTGTGTGTATAATGTGCACAAAACTATGGAATAGATGAAGGTTTGGTAGTGGCTACTTGTGATTCTAACTAATTAACTATGGATATCATTCTATATGCTTAAATATAAAACTGGGGTCCCTAGGCTGTAAAGAAAAATAAACTTAACAGGGTTTGGGGACTCTGTGAAGATCTTTGTAGGTATCATGCTTGAGTTTTCCTTGGGAGTTCAAAGAAAATGCAGAGTTAGAGATGGTTTATGTACTTTTGGGAATTTACTAATACACAAATTTTTATTAGAACCCTATTATCCCACTCCAGTACTCTTGCCTGGAGAATCCCATGGATGGAGGAGCCTGGTGGGCTACAGTCCATGAGGTCGCAAAGAGTCGGACACGACTGAGCGACTTCACTTTACTATTATGTGCCAAGTGCTATCTAAGTGATAGAGGATGGTTTATAGACAAATAGATAAGTATCATAGGTGCTATGATAGAGGTAAGCACTAAGTACTAGTAGAGAATACAGGAAATTTTCTAACCCACATTTGAATTACTCTTTTTAATGGGCTTCCCTGATAGCTGAGATGGTAAAGTATCTGCCTGCAATGTGGGAGATCCAGGTTCTATCCCTGGGTTGGGAAAATCCCCTGGAGAAGCGAATGGACAGAAGAGGACCACTACTCCAGTGGACTACTTACTCCAGTATTCTTGCCTGGAGAAATCCATGGACAAAAGAGCCTGGCAGGCTACAGTCCATGGGGTCACTAAGAGTCAGACACAACTAACACTTTCAGTTTCCACTTATTGCTTTTTAAATTCAGATCCCCATGTGAACAGTGACATGCATTGCCCCGACACTGGGAATATCACATGGGCCCAAAGAGTTTCAATTGTTGGCTTACTGGTATACTCAGAAATTTGTAAACAGCTAAAAATTTAAATCCAGCATGTCTTCTGCCAAGCAGTCCATTGCCTTCTCAAGGTTGCTTGTGAAAGAGTAGAGATGAGAGTGGTCACATCACAAAATGACTGATATGCATCACAGGCTCAGCAGAAATCTGGTTCCACAGGCCTTTCTGTGGAATGTTCTCCTACATAACTGCGCTTCTCTTTCTAGTGGCTCTGACTTTTGAGTTTTTCCTTCCTTCTCCAGTAAACCAGGCCATGTGCTATATAGAATTTATCCTAAATCCTGTCACATGACAATGAAAACCCAACTTTACTCTTTCGCAAAACAGACTTCCTGGGTGATGTTGCAAAGGAAGTAATAAGAAAATATGTTAAAAATTTCTCTCAGACTTACAGAACACAAGAGACCAAGCTTATTGGAGGGAAATTGAGTATACTCGTGGACAGAGTGACCTTAGGTTCCCCATATAAACCCAACTTTCTCCACTCCAGACTGCTGGACTGTGTTAGCGTCTGGTTTGTCTGATTTGATTACGAGCCCCTTGGGCAAGAACTTTGTCTAAGTCTATGTTCTCTACAGCACCTAGCCCATTGTTGGCACCGCCCAATGCCAAGGAACACTCAATCTCCGTTAACAAAAAATGAGATTGACTTCCCAACTCGACATGATGAGGTTTCTGTCATTTCTATGCCAGTGTTCTTTCTGATTTGTATTTCATATTTATGTCTGGAGAGCAAGCTTCATGTGTTACTGAATCACCTCTGGACTGATCTTCTTTTCAGGAAATGTAGGCATGAAGTTGAGTATTTTTCAACCGCGAGTTTTGGGAACACAGACTGCTGAAATATGCTAGGCTACACGAAGGGGAAATGTTTCTGAGTCACTTTTTTTTCAGCAGTCATGGGGATCTCTGTGAGCCAAGGATGCAGACTGGTTAGCAGATGTGACCATAAAACCAGCAGGTCCCTTCAATGCAAATATTTCACTTTATTTTCTCTGTTCCCAAGGAAAATAGTCGGCTTTCTGGTCTACTGATGTCTTTTTAATCTTACCTCTTTAAATCTACTACTTATTTTTTCTAGTGCTGGATTAATTATTAAGTTTCTCTTCATGTTATATGAGTCTCCATATTGATTTTTATAGGCAGGAATCAGATATCACACATGGGATTTCACAACATAAACATAACAAAGGAATTTTCAGGGCAAGTCCATCTTAACTCGACTAAAAGTCAAAATATTTTCCTAAAGAGAAGATATTTTCAGTATATGGTTTTTTCCTTGTCATTTAGCATGCCTTGTAAATTTTTTTGTTGGAAGTTAGATATGATGTATTGGGTAACAAGAACCAGGGTAAATAGGCCTTCAGTGTAGGGTTTTATGTTTAATCTATCTAGAAGTTGAGCTGTGTTCAATGTTTAAAGTAGGTGTACATACTAGAGGCTTCGAATACATCTATTGTCCTTATTTTTGTCTCCTCTGTTGTCTTTGAACTTCCCTAAGAATTCCTCAGAGACAGCCTATGCCATCCAGCCCTTTCAGTTGCAATCCTCTGTTATTTGACTGGTGCCCTACTGGAGCGTGTGGTGGGGGGCAGGAGAGTAGTCAATAATCTTAAGATGGAATCTCAGTCTTTTAATTGGCCTGTGTCACTGAGCTGTGAACTTTATCAATATTTCTTAGCTTTACTCCCCATCTTAGATGAAACAAGATGGCTAGAAAGTGTCAGAGTTGGGTACATGTCCCTTCCCTGGATGGAATAAGGCTCTGGTAAAGTTTTATACCCTGAAGAATGGGATTTTGTCATGGTGTATGTTCTGGGTGAGTTTTTAAATTGTGATTTTTTTGTTGCCTTCCCCTGAAAGAGGCACAGGGGATCTTTCTTGACTCTTTACCAAGAGGATTTGATGGGGTTCCTGAAAGCAAACTATAAAAGTGTGAGGGCTCCTTTAAGACTGTGTCCTCTAAGAGTTCCTCATTCTCTTGCAAGTCCATGATCAGCATCCAACAATTCATTACAATTATTGTTTAATTCTTACTGTAAGTTTTGTAATGTCCCAATGACTTGTGCTGCAGGTAGGCAGATCTTGGTTGTGACTTTCTTGGAGCTTTGGTTTGTTTGGTTTGAAGGTAGAGATTGACCTGAGAACTCAATGCACTGCTGGGACCAAGAAAGGGTACTGTTTCTTTTTTTCATTTTTTTCGTATATTCATCTTTTTTCTTGTGAAGATGGGAGGAACAGCTTCTAAGCTCTTTAAACATTGAAGATGAATGATTCTATGATTTTTCACAGGTAAAAATTAATGTGATAAGGGCGTTGAAGTACTCCTACAAATAAGTGGGCTAAGTAGATGGGGAGACAGTGGAAACAGTGGCTGACTTTATTTTTTTGGGTTCCAAAATCACTGCAGATGGTGATTGCAGCCATGAAATTAAAAGACGCTTACTCCTTGGAAGGAAAGTTATGACCAACCTAGATAGCATATTAAAAAGCAGAGACATTACTTTGCCAACAAAGATCCGTCTGGTCAAGGCTACGGTTTTTCCAGTGGTCATGTATGGATGTGAGAGTTGGACTGTGAAGAAAACTGAGCGTTGAAAAATTTATGCTTTTGAACTGTGGTGTTGGAGAAGACTCTTGAGAGTTCCTTGGATTGCAAGGAGATCCAAGCAGTCCATCCTAAATAAGATCAGTCCTGGGTATTCATTGGAAGGTCTGATGCTGAAGCTGAAACTCCAGTACTTTGGCCACCTCATGCGAAGAGTTGACTCATTGGAAAAGACCCTGATGCTGGGAGGGATTGGGGGCAGGAGGAGAAGGGGACGACAGAGGATGAGATGGCTGGATGGCATCACCAACTCGATGGGCACGAGTTTGGGTAAACTCGGGGAGTTGGTGATGGACAGGGAGGCCTGGCGTGCTGCAATTCATGGGGTTGCAAGGAGTCGGACATAACTGAGCGACTGAACTGAACTGAAGTATTATTTTAAATTATCTTGAGAGACTATTTCTAATAATGATGTGAATAGGACAATTGAAACGGATAACAGAGTCGAGCAGAGTTTCCACTGGCCAAATTTGGAATACTTGATACTTTATAACAAATAATGAGTGAAATAAATTATAATACATTGAATAAAAATGAGCTCACTCATAATGATACCCCAATATAATAACTTCAATTGTTTGGGACAGGGAGAATGAAAAGCTCTTAGAGAAAAATGATAATAGATGTAGAAAAAACAATAAAATTGGTAAAACACCATTTTGCTGAGACCAAAGTAATGATTGATTCAAACAATATGTATTAATGGATACCAAAACCATTGAAGAATTACCAGAAAACAAATATTTATACACTCTCACAATATTACTCCACAGAGTATTTACTAATCACAAAAGACAAAAGTACCTGGCCAATGAAGAAATCCAACAGATACCACCTTAACCAAGGCATCAAACTTAATTTTCCAAATTAGGATATATTTATTTCATCCATTTCCTGATATGATACTCTGTGAAAGATACAACATCACATCTGTTGTTCTGCCAAAAATGTTCTTTACCTGAATCTAATTATGAGAAAATATTCATTTTAGTAATAGTGTGCAAAACAATGATCCAATCTCTTTAAAAATGTTAATATAGTGAAAGAAATGAATAGCTGAGAATTGTTTTAGATTAGAGGATGATAAGGAGATTTCATAACTAAATATAATACATGACTGTTTCTAAGCACCTGGAAAGAGGGTATGAATAACTATGAAAGATTTTATTGGGGCAACTTTGGAAATATGAATATGGATTATACCTAGATAAAAGTATAATATTAATGTCAAATTTTGTTATGATAATTATAATGAGGTTTGTGAAAGAATGTTCTGGTTTTAGGAGAGATGTATTGAAGAACTGGGCTGAATGTTATGATGTCTACAATTAACTCTCAAATGGCTGAATATTAACAATTAATGAGTCTGACTGAAGGGTCCTTTTTTGCAGCTTTTCCATAATCTTGATATCTTTCAAAAGAAAACAATGGAAAAGTAAATGAAAGGAATGACAGTAATAACAATTGTTATGAAATAAAATGCTTTATCCTTGTGGGTGTTAGACATCATAACAGAGAGAAGTTAAGTTTACCTTAGATAATAAATGCACTGAAAATTCTTTTAGCATGCTATGTGTAAATTAATTTTTTTGCAAATAAGACCCAAGTTATAGTGAAATAATCAGTCAAACACATAGGAACATAAAGACTACCGTAGTTGGTCCAAAAATTCTTGGGTGAAAAATTGTGAAAGAAATTTACAAGGGCTTTGGCAAACAGTTGTAGGAAATTAAAAGCAAAATTTTGGATGCAATAACCTCATATATTTTCTGTTTATCTAAACATAAAAAGCCAATAAGAAAGTTAACATCAAATATAAACAACTGCAATAAAATGCCCTCCTACCTTAATTAAAAGCTTTGCAAAAACCTATTTTCTTTCAAATCCTGTCATTTCACTATACTGGTTACTTTGACAACTTGTGAAATGATGAAAATGTACACTTAGTTTTGACCCTAAAGATTTCCCTAAATGGGGCACATTCAAAGACATCTTCTCTCCTGCAAATGATGGTAAAGTAATTAAAATGATGGCAAAATCCAACAGAAAGGTCAGAACAAGTTTTGCCAACTACTGAAACTTTGCAAGGTGTGTTTGAGTAATTGTTTTACCCTTCCACATCACCTCCTCTGTTGGAGGAGTGTGCCAAGACCCCAGGGATAGGTTAGGCATTGTGCTCATAGACGGCAGGAGAGTAATAAGAGGGGAGTAAGGATTGACTTTCCTATCTATCTGGGGTAAAGCACTGGATGATCTAGGAAGAGAAAAATCCTGTGTTGAGCCATGCTTTGGAGGTAGCTTCTTTCCAATTAGTGTCATTTATAAACTTCCTTTGCTCTGAGGAATTTCAAGACTTGATTAAGAAAAAAAAAAACCCTTACTTAATAAGCAGCAAATGTCACAACCAGGGCTGCAGTGTAGACATCCATATAGACCACAATAATTAACATACCTGACAATGACGTCTGGCCGCCTGCCCTCCCAAACTCCGAGAACAAGTAGTCTGTTTTTAAAGGGCTACATCACAGTTAGAGAAAGATACGATGAATTTCAAGGGTGACAGAAAACAAAGCAGACAGGGAAAAGCTGCTATCCTTCCTTCCAAACCTTGCCCTTTTTTACATACTCTTTGATGCTGGGAACTAGGAAGGGATTGAGAAGCTGGAGAAATGGAGAAACTAGACCAGGATTCATTCCCTTGACTCTTTGAGACTTACACTCTCTTTTTCTTCTTTTGGAGCAGAAGTCAAATATTTGCATCTCAGAATCAGATGAGGGAAAACAGAAGTGAAGGACCTGAGACTGGCTGCAGGAAGTCCTAAAATCCTAGCAATTTTTCTTCAGTTCCTGTCCCCACTAGAGAGAGCTGCTGCTCTGGCCTGAGCAGAGCCTGAAGACCAAATAGCATCCAGTTTCCAGACATTTCCCTGATAGAAGTTCCTGTGTCTCAAGGAACCAGGATAAACCAAGTCTTTGGAGTCTGGAGTCCGACTGCTTGAGGGTTAAACCCCAGTTTTATTGCTGGTGGGTTTTTGAGGTGTTTTTTTGTTTGTTTGTTTGTTTTGGCTTGCCTTAAATCATTTAACAAGTCAGAGTCTCAGTCCAGCAGCTGCGGAGAGAGGGGGATGGTGGGAGGTAGGGGGAAAGGTACCATTCACTGTTTTTAAGTTAGTGTGAGGATCAAATAAGATGAAAATTAAGAGTTTGTTACCATGACTGACAGTTTTAAGGGTTCAGGGAATGAGGTTTGTCCATGCTCCTCAGCCACGAAGGAAGGGCAGGGGTTAGTGTCTTCTCAACACAGTCAGAATGTGGTTGGTAGAGGCTGAGACATCAGTCTATTATGACTTCCTTTAATGTTAACCTAGACATGCTGCTAACACCAAGACTAACAAAGTTCTAAATGTCTTAATGTTCTTGTCCTGCTCTTTCCAAAATTCACTTTCACATTCAGAATCCTTTTTCTACACGTTTTTTCTGGCATGGGGGTTTCACGCAGCTTACCTCATACAACCCCTTCTACATCTTCACTCCTTTGGTAAACCTGCCTTTTACTTTCCCCAGGATCTCTGTGAAGATATCACCTACTTCTGTTGTAGCCACGCATTCCAGGAAACAAACTCACTCAGAAGGACAGTGTAGATAGTGGAGTGCAGTTTATTACACCCACAGGCCCAAGGCAGGGTCTCCTCTTAGCCAAGGACCCCAACCAGTTTTTTGTGAAAACCTTATATACCCTAAGTGTACGGACCCAAACCCAACTCCCCAAATTCCCTGATGCGGGGAGCCGGCCTGACTGCTCAGGCCCCTTCTCGGCCCTGAGAGAGATCAAAAGGTCCCTCTCTGTCCCGCCACCCCTGATTTGTTAAAGTGCAAATTGGCCTTTCTCACCTCCCTCAAGGAAATCGCTGCAGCCACCATTTGCCTATTTTCCTGACTCTGATAAGATTATCGGGCTCCTGTGAATGGCTTATGTCTAGGTAGTCTTTACCTGATTATAAGACACTGGTGCCATGCCCTGCTGGAGTTAAGATAAAACTCCTAAAACTAGTATCTGCAGTTCTGCACGTATACAAGTCTTTGATCTAAAATTTGGTGAATCCTGTTAGTATATATATGTATGTTACGCCTCAATAAAGTCGTCGGAATCAGTCACAAGCTGACTCCGTCCCTCTCAACCCCATCTTTCTTAGTCTTTTATTTCTCAGGTGCACTGGTGATTGCGTCCTTGACCTGTTCATTTAGCCGGCAGGCCCGGCACCCTGAAACTAGTCTGAACAAAGGAAAAGAAAGATACAATCAAAGTCAACCTGTGATTCACATGCCTTAAGCCTAGGTAGTTAACAGTGGACAATTACCAACAGGCCTGTGGTCATACCCCAATAAGCATAATAGAATGTATGATTCTATTCAGTTACACAGATAATTGGGGTATCCTTATAGGCGATGGAGAGTCTAGGTACGAGCCCTGGGGCTCTTCCTCCCGGGGGCCTGGTTTTCCAGTTGGTCTGTCGTTTCCATAGATACCGGGCATAGAGCTCAGAGTCCCCAGTCCAGCCCAAGATGGAGTCCTGCTTTCAAGATGGAGCCCGTTCTGTCTGTTTCCTCCTTCACGTCTACAAGTCATTCAGCACACTAAGTTCTGTTCTCTTTCCTTCCCCTACTGACAAGATCTTTCAGTAGCAATGCGGCACAGAGGTGATGTTTACAAGGTGAACAGAGTTATTTTGCCATCTTGGAATTTTATTGTTTCAATAATTTTTCAAAATAAGTACAGTTTGATAAATTTTTCATTATCTGAAATAATATGTCAAAGAATTTAAATATTGGCATATCTTTCACAGATAAAGTTGAAATTCTATCTTAAACAAAGAAAATGTAGTAATCCTAGATTAAAAGTAGGAAAAAAGATGAGCCTTGACCCAATGTGACTTCCAAATTAATCATTTCCCTACCACCAATTCATTCTCCCTAATTATAAATTGTGATGCGTGGCAGTTAACACTTTCATATTCTCTGAAATCCTCAGATTTTTCTTTAAGTTTCATGTGTAAGCAGACTATCGGTCCTTGTCAAGAAACATGGTTGCTTTATAGCTTTCTGAAACTATGCTTCAGTCATACATATCTGGGCACACAGTTTGGAAAACTCAAATTAAATTTCCCAGTATTTAGTTTATTATAGAGTCCATACTAACTGCCTTAGGGAAATGGACTTTTCAGTACCTTATCATGGTTGTCACATTCTTAAGCTGAGTTTCTTTTCACTAAAATTCATTCATTTTCTGCAAGTACAGGTTTTACAGTTTGTGAGATCATAGCATTTTCTTTTACGTAGAGTTCCTTGGTCACAGGGGGCAATCTTAAGTGGAGTTAGAAGACTCATTATTGCCTTTTTCTCACCAAGTTTAAATTTATATCCATTTACTACCCTTTTCTAATATACTTACTCTGTCAACTCCAAGGGATAAGTCGGCTCGTGCAAATATCTCCCTTTCCCCCACACCAAGATATTCATGTCCTTCAATCCCATAAAATTATTCAACCTTAAATCTGATGCTTTATTTTGTTACCTGTAATTGAACATAACCACTTGGGTACCAAAATTTAAAATGAACACACAAAAAGTCTCCCACACCTCTTACTACTTCTAACAATAATAAAAAAAAATGCATACTAATTCCTCTCTAATTTTTGAATAAAGGAAAAACTCATACCTTAAGTTTAGTTGTTTTAATGATTTACTAATGCTCTTGCAAAGGTTGTTTGCTGTTCAGGTGTCTTTGAAGGTGCAATAAAACGTCTATCATTGAGACAGCATATAAACTCTTTCCATAAGATCTTATAAGCTTGTGATTTTCATCATTCACCTTGAATTTCCTCTTAAGACTGTGTATTAATGCAAAGAAGGAAAAAAATGAAGCCTATGTTTTTCATTCCCTGTCTATACACACAATCAAAGTTTTCAAAGCAAGATGTCATGCTAGAAATAAAATAAACACAGGAAACTTTCCTCTTGGCAATACTTTTCAGAGGCAAAGACTAAATGAATAGTAGCAAAGGTGGAAAGAGCATGCCAAATATTTTTACATTCATTTGAAAGTCTAAATAGAAAGATGATTGCGTGGTGTGCTCTGCCATGCTGAGACTCTGGGAGAAATCTGCATGGAGAACATTCCTGGGGCTGGCACCCCTGGAGAGGGCCTCCTGAAATTCTTCACAGCTGGGCTCTGGGGACAGGCAGCTGGTCTGTGTGCCAAGGACATGGAGGGGGGAGGGAACTCCCAAACCGATTTCTGAGGAAGCTGGCTCAGAACCCAAATACGAACATTACAGCCCAGACCCTGATTGTTTGTCACTTTTCCCCTATAATTTTGAATCAGTAATCATCTTCCTCTGAAGACAGATGTTCATAAAATGATTGCCAGCCACATTTTACTCAATCTTTAGTCATTAACTTGCTTAAATTTTCTAAGCTAAGGATATTTCAGTCAAAGTTATACTGATGCTACACAGAAATTCAATGACCCTAAGAGCAAGCACTGATCAATTTCCAAACCTTAGTCCTTTAGGAGGTGAATGATTACCCCCTTTCTTTAACTCTTCTTTTAGCTTGTAAATCAGGACCTGTTGTTTTTAGATGAGCCTTTTCTTTCTAATGAATATTTGCAGCACCTACAGATAAGCATTTGCCTCCTCTGTCTTCAACTCTCTTTAATTACTCTTCTAAGCCTTCATGCTTATTGTATGTCTCCAATGGCTTTATTACTTCCTAAATTCCTTAAGAATAGTGAGCTGTAAGTGCCTAGGAAAATGCTAAATCTTTGAATACAATTTACCCCTGGATGTTTAACAGCTGCCTCTAAGAAAAAGAAATCACTTTTAATGCTTATTGAATTATTAAAGACTGTAATTATTCTAATGAAAAATGATATCTCCAGTTATTGGGAATATTATTATTTGCCATAAAATAAAGTCTATTAGTGACCACAGCTTAATTTTAGAGAAGGAAATGGCAATCCACTCCAGTATTCTTGCCTGGAAAATCCCATGGACAGAGGAGCCTGGCGGGCTACAGTCCATGGGGTCGCAAGAGTCAGACATGACTTAGCGACTTAGACCATCACCATCACCACAGTATAAAAGTTAGTCAGCTTTATCAGATGGTGTTTTTATCAGTTAGTCAGCTTATCAGATGGTGTTTTCTCACCACTGGTATTTTCATGTCTACTGTCACTTTTGTATTTTAGCATATAATTCCTCTTATTTTAATATTTCCTCATCTGTGTCGACTACTTTACTGAAATAAATTCTATAAGGCAATCCATGCATTACCTACCTGCTACATGGAAATACTATTTAGAATGATAAAGTTCCTGGGTACCACTATAATATAAACGGTAACCGATGTTTAAAGATAGAAGAAAAGCATCAATACCTTCCACACTCTGCCATGCTCTGTTGAGTGAAAGGAATTCCCATATGGTTAAAGGAAAGCAGGGACTGAGCTTCACTAACTTGCAAGCTTTCCAACAACACAGAGTATTCTACTGTCTACTAGTCACAGGAGCTAACATTCTGACACCTTCCCAGCAGGATTCAACTACAAACTCAAAAAAAACAAAAAAACAAAAAAACACCTAGCTAAGTAGGTCAGACTGCTGAAAACCCTGGCACTGAGTTTATTTCTGACTGGCCAAGGATTGAGTACCATGGAAGAATGACAAAGACATAATAAATCTACCTTGTCTTTTATAAAGAAGTGATTTAATGAGAAATTTGGAGTATGTCTCTGATAGTGTCAAACAGTTATTTTAGATTGAGTCCTGGAACACTCTTCTGTCTCTCTCACACACACACAAATATAATCAAGAATGTGCCCATTCTTGATATGGCCAAAAAACGTTCAGAATTTTGTTAAAGCGGTGTCCACTATTTTTTGACTATAAAAGCAAAACTTAACATGTTAAACCTTATCTATACAAAGGCAGTATTGAAAGAATGGACTTGATAAAAAAAAAAAATCCACATCCATATGTTCCACCACTATCTCAAACTTAATTCACTGCTTCCTGTTCATTTCAGTTGTTAAACTGCCACACTCCAAATTTCATAAATGTCACCTCTTTCCATACAGTCGAGTCCTGTGAATTTCACCTGAAGCTATTAATTTGATTCCTTACTTCCTTTCCACTCATATCCTCATTCCTCCCCTAACACATTGATGATCCCTTGTCTAATCTCCTTACTGCCAACACATTTGTCATCCTGCCACCAGAGTTTTGGTGGCAAAGCACAAATCTAACTTAGCTATTCCTTTGTTTAAAAGCCTTTAATAGCTTCCTTATACATGAGGAATAGATTTTTAAATTTTTTTAACATGAAATTAAGGGCTGGCTTATGATTAATTTATTTATCCCCCTGCTATTTCAAAGGATATCAAATGTGATTAAGAACACAGCTTTTCAATTTTGAAAACCTTGGTTTTAAATTCTGCCTTCAACATTTTTCTCACTAAGTAATATTAAAAACAGTTCTTACCCTTTCTCAGTCTCATACAAAATAAGAAGAATATTCATTGTGAGAATTAAATTAGATAACATATAATATGAAAGTACACATGAATACTCAATATGTGATAGTCATCATCGCTTTTTACTTCTTCAGCTTTATCTATTAATATACACTCCTTCATCACACGTATCTGAGGTGGCAAACAGATTGCCTCACCCAAGCCAAATTAGTGAAGAGGTAGTGGTTCCTTGAGCCCTACATTAAGAAGGATTCTGTGACAAATCAGACTCTGCAGGAAAGAATATTGAAATAGATTAGCCCTGGTGGGCACTGGGCACAGAAAAGAGGGTCAGTTGCATTGATGCTACATGTTACATTCTAGCCAATTTTGAATGGGTGTTGTCCCTGTATCTCCTATCTTATTGGATAGTTCCCTGTTCTTCTCCTTTTACCTGTCAAAATATTACTCATCATCTAAGATTCCCACCCCCCCTCAAATTGCACCAACTTTGTCCTTCCTGTCTACTGCCAGTTGCAATTTGCATCTCTGTTGGAGCTCTTATTGCTGCCTGTGTTGAATTATCACACTGATACCTCTCAGTTTTCTGTACCCTGAAGGTAAGGACTATCACTCATTCACCTGTGTTTGCCCTGCAGCTCCTGGGGTGGTGCTTGCAACAAGCCAATAGCAG
This sequence comes from Cervus canadensis, assembly GCF_019320065.1. Classification (NCBI taxonomy): domain Eukaryota; kingdom Metazoa; phylum Chordata; class Mammalia; order Artiodactyla; family Cervidae; genus Cervus; species Cervus canadensis. Next base: position 39,719,925 of record NC_057412.1, read on the forward strand.
CAGCAACTAACGCTGATGCAACCTTAACCGTGTTCCAGGCCTTGCTGTTGGCATTTTTTACATATGTTAACCAGGCCATCCCTCACAGTAACTCTATGTACTTTCATCATCCCCGTTCCAGAAGAGGACAATGAGGCCTAGAAGGTGAAAAAACTTGCTTAAGTTCACAAAAGTAGTAAGTCACAGTCTGTCTTCTTAACCATTGTGCTATACACCTTCTTAAAGCACACACCATGTTTATCGAACTGAATTATGAAACAATTTTTGTCCTGCACAGTTGGAAATACATTTTGATGTAATTCACTTCATTGGAATGTTCAGTTTGTAGACAGAATGCATGGCTGGCCACATGTTAAATATCCACTCTACAGAAAGTCTGTCCTGCATATACAAAGAGGTTTTGAGTGTGAACTTCTTTTTAGGGGCTCTGTAGGGAAATTCTATATCACTTATATTATGTGTATATATCAGTTTATGTTGTCCATAGGATTACTGGTGTTTTATTTCAAGTTGACTTTTTTCCTTAAAATAAACCAAATTTTTAAAACTCTAAAAAATTTCTCACGCACGAATTTTAGTGTTGAAGATTTCCACAGTGAGATCATTGGAACTGGGCCAGAGAAAGAATCATATTGAGAAGAGAAATAGTGTTCACATGTGCCAAATAAAGCCAGATGAAACCAGGGATGTTTTAATCCCTCTGTCAAGCGTGCATACCCACACATGGGAACCTGAGGGGAGGAAGGCTGTCATATTTAACTTGGGCTTCGCAACAACTTTCCCTTTCCTAATATGGATATTTTCTTCTACTTATCATGGGCCAAGTCTCAACAGGAGATCATGCCTTCACACGTTTCCCCCTAAATGGAATAACCAAAGAAGTAGGTCTAGGCGGAACATTTGCCACTTTCGTCTGGTTTCCTTGAGTCAGCTATGATGATGTACTGAGCTATATAAAAACAGAGTCAGGGTTATTTCTGAATAAAAGAGAGATGTGAGACCACAGACTCTCTCTGAGAGGGAAGTCAGCCAGAGATCTCTTTATTTTAGCCAGTGAGACTTTTTAGCCTAGAATGCCTGTGTGAGCCTTCAAGAAACTCCCAGACAAAGCAAATTGGAGGGTGTGCGGATGGACGTAGTTTAACATTACAATCATAACGTATTTTTATGACAATTGCATTTCCTCATGGTATATGTGCATCCTGTAACTCAACTTGTCCTTTTTACTTAGCAAATGTCAATGTCAATAAGACTTTTTAAGTCTTATATTTGAAGGGCACCTGTAGTCTTAAAGCTCCAACTAAAATAATCATGAACCTGCAGAAAGTAACTGAATACAGACAGGTTTAAATGAATTCATATCCATGTAGATTGACTCATATATATTTTTCCTACATGAAATAAAAACCAGTTGCTCTTTAAGGGTTCCATGTGCAACGATCCTTGGAGCAGCACTGCCCTGCTAGAGTGAGCCTCAGCTCTCTCCTCCAGCCACACATTCTTGTCCTTGACCTATTACAGAAGTGTTGGACGTCTCTGTCTTCTATAGAGAACTGACTCAGTAGGAAACAACTGCATAAGCTAAAATGAATTTGGCCTGATTTGGGAAGTGCTAGCATGGTTTTTTCCACCTTAAAAATGTTTTATAACTAGACTCCTGAGTTACTGTCTGCTCCCAGCCACTATCTTTCATCTAACTTTCTTTCCATCGCAGCATGTTCTCAAAAAGCACTTGAAAAGCCCTGTGATTTCTTTTTTCATAGAAACTTTGAAGAGCTTTTACAATTGGAGTGCTCTCTGCCTTAATGAGCAGGGTTCCATGTTTCCAGCTATTATCTCATTTGTTCACATGCCATTTCCTGCTAGAAAAAAGAGCAAGTGTGTAAGAGAGGTGGAAGTGAAACAGTGTCTCAGCATTTATATTTATGATTATAGACCCTACATATTATGTGGAATTGGTCTAGAACTTCTGGCAGCTGGTCCAGACATGGATTAGCTGGATACAAGCTTGCTCATTTTGAAGCCCCACTCTTGTGAATGTTCACTTGGGGACTTTTTTTAATGATTAAAAATGTTAATTAAAATTATTAAATGACTGAAATGATTTTAACATGTTAATAACTTCACCAGAGACTTCTTTCCAAGTAAAAATTGTCCTCCCTCTGAAAATTGCCAACAGTTCTGAAGAATATATGTTTGCTAATTTGAAGCAAGATTTTGATTTGGGTGATAACTGGGAGAGATATTCTATTTACCTGTCTCTGAGAGCCAGAATGTATTTAACTAACTAGTGTAGTCAAGAATCAGTTTCACTAAGAGAGCTCCATTTTCTTTTCTTAAGATGTTTTAGGCTAACATATTCAAATTTCTATCTGGTAGGCAATAATAACTATATTTTCAGATTTATTTTTTATAAGTGTAAAGGAATTCATTGAGAGGGGGCAGAATCAATAATTATAACATTTATACACTATTTTCCATTCTTATCATGCCTTGTTTTAATCTCCATCATTTAGCACTGTGCCAAGTAGGTATTAAGAACTTAATGAAAATAAATACTTAGTAAGTTTTTATCAAACAAATGAGTGAATTTATATATTTGCATTTCAGTACAATCTTTGTAATTATTTGAATCATATCTATTCCTAATATGTGTGGCTATCATTTCAGTCATAATTGATTCATTCAAAAAAAAAAAATAATTGATTCATTCAGTTGGCAAAATGGCTGAAGTGATATTTATAAATATTGTGTATATTGGTTTATATGACTTGCCTAGATTTGATTATTTTAGGAAATTTTGTGGTAGAAGATGGTAATAGTTCTCTTGAGTGCTTTTCAAATTATTCCCAGTAAGCACTTAATAAGTTTACACTTCTCTTGGAGAGAGAGAGGGGGTCACAGCAGAGACATCACTTTGCTGATGAAGATCTGTCTAGTCAAAGCTATGGTTTTTCCAGTAGTCATGTACAGATTTGAGAGTTGGACCATAAAGAAGGCTGAATGCCAAAGAATTGATGCTTTAGAACTGTGGTGCTAGAGAAGACTCTTGAGAGTCCCATGGGCAGCAAGGAGATTAAACCAGTGAATCCTAAAGGAAATCAACCCTGAATATTCACTGGGAGGACTGATGCTGAAGCTCTAACACTTTGGCCACCTGATGCAAAGAGCTGACTCATTGGAAAAGACCCTGATGCTGGGAAAGATCAGGGGGCAGGAAGAGAAGTGGGTGACAGATGATGAGATGGTTGGATGGCATCACTGACTCAATGGGCATGTTTGAGCAAACTGGGAGATAGTGAAGGACAAGGAAGCCTAGCATGCTGCAGTCCATGGGGTTGCAAAGAGTCGAACACAACAACAGGCTAACAACAACATGCGGCTAAACAACACCAGGGTCATTTAACTTGTTTGGCCAAGGCAGTATGAGCAGAAGTGGCATTTGTTAATTCCTGATTGAGGATATAAGGGCTAGCATCTAACTTGCTCTGCTCTTTTCCTTTGCTGCAATGATTGGCTATGCCCCAGACAATGTCTGCTCCATCAGCCTGTGTCCAAGAGCTAAGAGGACAAGGCAGATCATAGCCCTAAGTCAACCTGCTACAGATATGGAGGGTGTTCTTTATTGTAGCATAAGCTAACCCAGTCTGATTGATAGTATTATGAAAATCAAAGGAAAAGTGTTCCTGGAATAAAGGAGATATTCACAGTGCTAAATGTTGAAGAGTAGTTAACTACTGTAAGGGCTAAAGAATGTCCATTGTGTTTGGTTACAGGAAAGTCATTTTAAAGTTTTTATTTCAATGAGAATTGTCTCTACAGAATGATAAGTATGAAACCAGACTGCGATAGGTTCAGGAGTTAAGAATTGAGGAAGTGGAAAGAATGATTATAGAAAACTCTAGAAGCTTTTCTGTGAAAGTGAGGGGAAATGTGAGTTAGTAATTGGAGGGAAATGTGACATTAAGAAAGGTGGATTTCCTTCAAGATGGAGACTTAAAGCATGTTCAAATGTTGGTAAGATATAGGTAATAAAATGTGAAAGGAGGAAATGATGAAAGAAGTAGGGTCCTGAGGAAGCAGAAAAGAATGAAATCCAGGCAGGGGCTGTAGTACCAAACAGACACTATTGAAACTGCCTGCAATGCAGGAGACCCAGGTTTGATCCCCGGGTCTGGAAGATCTCCTGGAGAAGGGAATGGCAATCCACTCCAGTATTCTTGCCCGGAGAAGTGCATGGACAAGGAAGCCTAGCGGGCTACAGTCCTTGGGGTTGCAGAGTCAGACACGACTGAGCAACTTTCTTTCACCATAGTCATAAAGGAGAAACAAAGGTTTGGCGGCACAAACTTCAAAGAAGTGAAAACCTGATGATTTAGGAAGTCCACAGTGATACCATCTACTGAGGAAGAGTGAGGACTTGGCAAATCCAAAGGTTTGAGGGGAAGAGAAGTCTGTAAAGAACAGGGCATATTTGTGATACGACCATATCCCACTTTTGTGAAACACAGAAGTTCTATTACTAAGACTCAGTATGTTATATCTTTAATATAAAGAATAATGAAAAGTATGATATCAGGTCAAAAATCAAGACTCATGTTTGGATGGATTTTCATGACAATTTAAACACAAAGTTACTGTCTTATTGCCAGTAAAGTGAGCTGGCAACATTAAGCTATCCTACTCTTATATTATTGCCCTCAAGTATTTTTATCTTCAGAAGTTACAAGGTATTGCTTTAAGTTTCTACTTTCAAGAAGGTGAAGTGGAGATCTTTCTATTTTCTTCTTCTGCTGAAAGTCATAATAAAAAACAAGAGTAAAGAAACAAAAATATAAAGCTCATGCTTAATCAAATTCAAAGATATCTACAATCCTAAGTCATGATTATTTAAAGAAAAAAAAAAGAGGAATTTTGAAACTCTTAGCAGAGACAGGAAAAGTCAAATTTAAGTACCTGTGTGTGGTGGAGGAGGTAGAGGTAACTAAAAAAATATTAACCAATACATCTCAGAGGATTTCAGGAAAGGCTCAACAATTGGGAGCATCAGTTCAGTTCAATTAGGAGCATGAGGAACCACAAACTGAAAGTTAGGCAGAAACCTGATAATAAACAGGGGTCTTAAAGGTTGTATATGGAGTGTTTAGGCCCCAGGTGTCCACTCTAACCTGCAGCAGCAGGTGACTGCATCTCTTCCACAACTTCAGGAGCCAGGAAGTGTTTGTCACAGAGAAATTGAGTCAGTAAGGTTCCAGAGGCTGAAATTCTAAGCACAAAAGAGGGTGAGTCCTGGACTAATGACAAGGAAATTAAGTGTAAGTCTGCAGAGTACCTACTGAGACTTCAGCCTCTTTGTCAAATCCGCCTCCTGAGCATCAGCAGTAGGGCTCACAGCCCCCAACAGTGTGTAGAGGAACCAGAAATTTGATACAGACATAGAAATTCATAGCACTTGCAATAGAAACATCAGCTTTTCATCCAGTTGGTTACAGGAAGCTCATCAGTTGGCATGCCGCACCCTACATCATTCCAATCAGCTTTTCAGCACCTTACTCACACAGAGGACAAAGATCAATATACTTTCAAGAAAAGCCTCCAACATAGAAGAGGAAGGCCAAAGCAGGCCAAAAAAACTTAACAAAAGGAATTCAGAGGAAATAGAGATAATACAGAGTGAAAATATTTAAATAAATTTATACTTAATATCTTCAGATAGTTAAGATAATGTTGTAACCTTGAAATAAAGATACATATTTTAAAAAAGAGGAAAAATGAAGTGAGAACACTCTCAGAAATTAATGTCAAACAGCCAAAACATTTTTTAAAAAAGAAAATATATAGAAAATAAGGTAAAAGGATCACCAAGAAAATAGGACTAAAACACAATGAAGAGGCATGTTGGAATTAGAAAATGAAAGAGGATCAGGATTCAGCAAATAGTAATTGAGAGAAAGAGAAAATGATGAACAGTAAATTATTTAAAAGAAAAAAGTACCCAGAATTGAAGGTCATAAAACTACAGATTAAAGAATTTAAGTATGCTCAAAACAATGAACATGGAAAGGACTACACACACACATAGAAAAAAACAATCTGGAAAAATGCTAGTGTATATAGTTCTTTATTACAGTCTAGCTAGTGGAAATGTCAGTTACTCAGATATACACTAGTCAAAATTCCATTGTTCCCAGTGAAGTTTCTTACTGATTATGATTCCTTTATCTACCCTAATGGCTCAGTATTTCTAGTTCTCAATGAATAATAAGGAGTTGGCTGTTTAAAACCTTCCCAGACAATACTGACCTCCCTGTCCAATGTGCTGAATCTCACTTAGAATGAACTCAAATCTACATCTGGCATCCATAACTCACTTTAACACAAATTTGTTGTCAAATTTTAAAACATCCTAACTCTGTGGTCAGATATTCAACTTAGGAAAGTTCTTAAAATCCCCAAACTCATTGAATTTTCACTTCTGAAATCACTTCCTTTCTCATTTCTTGAGAACTATTTGAATATTCTTCAGATGGACTGTATATTCATATTATGGATGTGCAGCAATTCTTTTGGCATCTTACTCAAAACAGGCAGTGAAAAGAATATACTATACATTTTTTCTTACCTGGAAAAATAGGGCTTTCATTGACATCTCCAATAACAGAGACCCATTATCATTTATAGGATATATTGTCCTTCATATTTCTAAAATTATGTTGCTCATAATGAATTTTCAACATGCAAATTTTTATATATCAAGCTTTATCTGTTTCAAATCTAACTCCTTTCATTTACTTTCTATTAGTATCAGATAATCCTAAAATCCCTAACTCACCCAAGAACATGGGAGAAAAGATACTATTCATCCAATATTCTAGGATATTTAAAAGAGATTTAGTAAAATTTATTATCTCAAGTCACCCTTTTTTGAATTGTCCCACTCTGAGTTTTAATACCTAAAGGTGGAGGAACTCTATACAGTTAACAAAAACAAGACCTGGAGCTGAGTGTCCCTCAGATCATTAACTCCGTATTGCAAAATTAAGACTTAAACTGAAGAAAGTAGAGAAAACCACTAGTTCACACAGGTATGACCTAAATCAAATCCTTTATGATTATACAGTGGAAGTGACAAATAGATTCAAGGGATCTGTTAGACAGAGTTCCTGAAGAATGATGAACAGAGGTTTGTAACATTGTACACAATGCAGTGACCAAAATTATCCCAAAGAAAAAGAAAAGCAAGAAGGTAAAGTGGTTGCCTGAGGAGGCTTTACAAATAGCTGAGGAAAAAAGAGAAGCAAAAAGCAAAGAGAGAAAGGGAAAGATATAGTCAACTGAACTCAGAGTTCCAGAGAATAGCAAGAGGGCTAAGAAGGCCTCCTTCAATGAACAAAGCAAAGAAATAGAGGAAAACAATAGAATGGGAAAGACTAGAAATCTCTTCAAGAATATTGGAGATACCAAGGGAAATTTCATGCAAGGATGAGCACAATAAAGGACAGAAACAGCAAGGAAGGACCTAACAGAGGCAAAAGAGATTAAGAAGAAGTATCAAGAATACACAAAAGAACTATACAAAAAAGATCTTAATGACCCGGATAACCACAATTGTGTGATCACTCACATAGAGCCAGACCTCCTGGAATGTGAAGTCAAGTGGGCCTTAGGAAGTTTTACTATGAACAAAGCTAGTGGAGATGATGGAATTCTAACTTAGCTATTTCAAATCCTAAAAGATGATGCTGTGAAAGTGCTGCATTCAATATGCCAGCAAATTTGGAAAAGTCAGCAGTGGCCACAGGACTGGAAAAGGTAAGTTTTCATTCCAACCACAAAGAAGGGCAGTGCCAAAGAATGTTCAAACTACTTGACAGTTACACTCATTTTGCACGCTAGTAAGGTTATGCTCAAAATCCTTCAAGCTAGGCTTCAGGAGTACATCAACCAAGAATTTCCAGATGTACAAGCTGGGTTTAGAAAAGGCAGAGGAACCAGAAATCAGATTGCCGACATCTGTTGGATCATATAGAAAGCAAGGAAATTCAAAAAGGAAAAAAAAATCTCTTTCTGCTTCATTGACTAAAGCTTTTGACTGTGTGGATCACAACAAGCTGTGGAAAATTCTGAAAGAGATGGAATACCAGATCACCTGACCTGCCTCCTGAGAAACCTGTATGCAGGTCAAGAAGCAACAGTAAGAACCTTACATGGAACAACAGACTGTTCAGAATTGGGAACGGAGCATGTCAAGGCTGCATATTGTCACTTTGCTTATTTAACTTCTATGCAGAGTACATCATGTGAAATGCCAGGCTGGATAAATCACAAACAGTAATCAATATTTCTGGGAGAAATATCAATAATCTCAGACATGCATATGACACCACCTTAATGGCAGAAAGCGAAGAGGAACTAAAGAGTCTCTTGATGAGGGTAAAATAGAAGAGTGAAAAAGCTGGCTTAAAACTCAACGTTTAAAAACCTAAGATCATGGAATCTGGTCCCATCACTTCATGGCAAATACGGTAGGGGGGGTGGGGGGTGGAATGGAAACAGTGACAGACTCTATTTTCTTCAGCTCCAAAGTCACTGCAGATGGTTACTACAGTCATGAAATTAAAAGACACTTGCATCTTGGAAGAAAAGCTATGACAAACCCAGAGAGCATATTAAAAAGTAGTGACATTACTTTGCCAGCAAAAGTCCATACTGTCTAGGCTATGGCTTTTCTACTAGTTATGTACAGATGTGAGAGTTGGATCATAAAGAAGGCTGAATGCTGAAGAATTGATGTTTTAGAACTGCGGTGTTGGAGAAGACTCTTAAGAGTTCCTTGAACTGCAAGGAGATCAAACCAGTCAACCCTAAAGGACATCAACCCTGAATACTCACTGTAGGGACTGATACTAAAGTTGAAGTTTTCAATACTTTGGCCACCTGATGCAAAGAGCCAACATTGGAAAAGACTCTAAAGATTGAGGGCAGGAGGAAAAGAGGGCAACAGAGGATGAGAAGGTTGAATGACATCATCAACTCACTTGACATGAGTTTGAGCAAACTCCAGAAGATTGTGAAGGACAGGGAAGGCTGGCGTGCTGCTGTCCTTGGGGTTGCAAAGAGTCAGACACGACTTAATGACTGAACACAAACACCATCTGTTACATCTTAAGCAAATGGCCTGCCGTGAAATCCAGCATGGAATCCTGCCTCGCAGGCTTGATCTGCTATTTAGTTGATGGTTAAGATATCAGATCAAATTCTGTGGTTTATGTATATCACCTCCTGATTTTCAGGGAGTAGAAATGAAATAACTTAGACTTTTCTTTGACAATTTTTAATTTAAAGATAAGTTCTCAAAATTCTCAAGTTTCTAAACATCTGTCCCCTTTCTAAAAAGAAACTACTAACATTAAAAGCATAAGTTTTGAAAACAAAGATGCAGAATACCTACCATGTGATAGAATTTTGATACATTCTTGTATAATGAATGACTAAAAGAAAATGCTGACAGTGAGTAAGTAAAATTACACAAAGCCATTATCTATAAGTTGGCAGCTCCACAGAATGTGGAAGTGACATATCTTTAACTTAATATTCTTTTTTACCTTTTAAAGACTCAGTTAAGACACTTTATTTAACATATACAAAAGGAGACAAGGTGTAGAATCTGTATGTGGTATTATGGGCTGAACTGTGTCACTGCTAAATGTACATGTTGAAGTTCTAAACCCTAGTACCTCAGAATATGTCTGTATTTGGGGGAAAGGTCTTTAAACAGGTAATTAGTTAAAAAAAGGTCATTAGGATGGGTTGTAATCCAATATGGCCCATATATTTATAAGAGGAATAAATTAGAACACAATAATGTTCAGAAGAAAAACCGTGTGAAGACATTAAGATGGCCATGTATAATCCAAGGAGCGAGGCATCATAAGAAACCAAAAATTAAACACCTTGATCTCAGACTAGCCTCCGCAACAGTGAGAAAATAAATTTTGGTTGTTTAAGTCACCCAGTTAATGGCACTTTGTCATGGCAGCCCTATGCAAACTAACCCATGCGGTATAAACTTTAAACCAGAACAAAGAAAGAGATAATAAAATGTTTGACACGATTTATCAGGTTGCGTGTATGCTTAGTCATGTCTGACTCTTTGTGACCCAGTGGACTGTAACCTATCAGACTCCTCTGTCAACAGGATTTCCTAGGCCAGAATACAGGAGTGGGTTGCCATTTCCTCATCTGGGGATCTTCCTAACTCAGGGATTGAACCTGCACCTCCTGTGTCTCCTGAATTGGTAGGTGGATTCTTTACCACTGAGCCACTTGGGAAGCCTCCAGTAGATATAAGTCATGCAAGAAGAAGGTAAGGAGGAAAGAAATAGGCTGGTATGAAAGGCTTTTGTCTAAGAAATATTGTTCAGTACCTGAAGATCTCAATTTGAGGATCTCAATTATAGTTAGACAAAAACTCACAGAACTGGAAAAGATATGAGACTTTCTTCAATTTGCTTTTTTTTTTTTTTTCAATTAATGAAATGGAGGCTCAGAAAGTTGAAGCTAAAAGTTTGTTCAGTGTAAAAGAAAGCTAAGCTCCTAACTCTAGAAATGGGACATGGTTAAAAACTCAGAAAGAAATGCCATACCATTTCCAGAAGCATGACAATTAGAAAGGCAGAAATATCCAAAAACATGTTGGCATCATATCAGGAAAATAGCCTCATAAGACAATGGTTGGTAGTCCCATTTCTTTGAACACTACAATTTTGAAAACCAACCAAAACCTTCAGGTTCTTCCTCCAACTAGCCCTTCTCTCAACTAATTTTCCATTCATTCCAAATTAAAAAAAAAAAAAAAAAAAAGTTGTTTTTTTTTTTTTTAACAAATGATATCTGTCTGGAGAAAGAAGAGTGACATGGGATGACTTTGGGTTGCCAAGCCTGAGGGAACCAAGTGATCCTTTCTGATCAGTAACCATCTTTGTTGGCAGAGATAAACTTCTATACAGAGGGACATATAGGGAAGGAAAATAATTATTTTTCAACACCTAAAAAGCTTTTCATGGGCCCTCTTCCAAAGTTAAATATATAAATCACTGAAGGACTTCTCAGGTGGCACAGTGGTTAAAAAAAAAAAAAATCCATCTCCCAGTGCAGGAGATGCAAGAAACTTGGGTTCAATTCCTGGGTCAGGAAGATCCCCTGAAGCAGGAAATGGCAACCCACTGCAATATTCTTGCCTGGGAAGTCCCATGGACAGAGGAGCCTGGCGGGCTACTGTCCATTGGGTTGCAATGAGTTGGAATGAGCACACACACTCCAATCAAGTCATTTTGTGTCTACTTTGCCATTGCCACAATTCTAGCTGGTTTGGGGTTTGATTCAAAAGAGAGGTAGTCAAATTTGGGTTCAGAGAACAAAAACTTCTTTGTTTTCCAGAAATGTTAGGATGAAGTAATACACCACATTTATAGAAACTTCCCCAAGGAGAGTAGGGGAAAATGGCAGGTTTTCCTCTAAGAAATAATTGCTTTTGGAATGATAAGAGGGGAAGTTACTCTTGCATAAGCATGTCTATCCTGACTGGCTATAATTTTTGGTTTTAGTTTGCTCTTTTAGGTCAGATAGTATAAATCATCATATTCAGACAGTTTAAGTGTGTTCAGCTATAGTTTGATTTTCTGGCATACTAAATCTAACTTAAGTGTTAAAATAAACTACAGCCAAGCTTTACCTTCAAACAAAATCATAAAACTCTATCATATTTGAAAATAAGGAGATTGCTTACCAGCCTGAAAAGATTTGAGTATTGACTTCATCATCTATTATTTCCTGTAGCATAGCATTTATATTAATGCCAAATTCCCAAAAAAGAAATTAAATGAGTCTAATATGAACATATGAATAATGTAATAGTATATAAATTGACTGAGTATGGTCACAAGCAGCTGTCATTCCCTGAGGTTACAAACATACTGCCTACATTATTGTACCCATGTCAGGAAATGATAAATACAGAGCCAGTTCTCATGACTGACTTTGGATCTTTTCTCTCTTTTGGTATATACTGAGTCTAATCAAAGTCTGTTTCTGATCCCATTTTCCCCTGAATTGCATCTCTGATTAAGAAAATATATCTTCCTTTCAAATCCAGATTTCAGTTCTTAATTTTGTCCTTTTCCTTTCCCCTCCCTGCTTTCAGACTTTGAGTTAGTTTTGTTTCCAATTATCTATTCAAAAATGTAATGAGGGTCTGCTCTGCACCCTAACACATGCATATGATTATAGACACACATGTGTATATGTGCATATGCAAGAACATAAAAAACATCTTAAACTCATGAGAACTAGCTTATAAATTTCCAAGCTGCTATCAAGTCTTTTGCATAATAAACAAGACTCTTCATGATTTGGCATCTTCCTACTAATCTATTCTTTTCTCTTCCACTCCAGAAACTCTGCATTGATTGTAGCACCTCTCCTATGCTTGTCTTTGAACATGATCTATAACTTAACTGGAACAAATCCAAATTCCATTTATCCATGGGTTATTCCTTTATTGGCTTTCAGTCTGAGTGCAATAGCCATGTCCTCTGAGAAGCCTTCTGTAAGCAAACCCAAGGGACACATATATTCCCTCTCTTAAGTTTTAATTCTTTGTATCTCTCATCCAGACTATAACCTCCATGAAGGGAATGACCATAAACAGAATCTTATTACATCCTTGTTTCCTCAATCCCTAAGGTAATTCCTAACATGCAATAGGTAGACAATAAGTATCTGATTAATAAACTACCAAAAGAATAAACTTCTCATGCAAAAGTAATTATTGTTCAACTTAGAACACTGAGAGATTATATTCTTTGGTGAAATTCTTTCTGTATACATGAGTTACTACCCAAGCAGGTTCCTAACAGAGACCACGCGCTCTAATGCCTCTTCCAGAAACTGTTGCTCTTGAAAGAAAAAGACATAGTAAGACTTGGTGCAAATTTATTGCTTGAAAATGATGGTCTATAGAATGGATACACATGGTCACAATATAAGTACTGTAATCGAGGTATAATTTACAGTAAATTGAGGCTTTATGAGCTTGTCTAGAGACAGACACTCAGTAAGTCTTTATTTCTACGGTAAATGGATTATATAGCCCAAAACACTGACATAAAATTGGATGTTTGGACCCCAACTAAGGTAGGTGCCTTGGAAATACTAAGGACAATTCCTTAGTGTCTTGAGTAGCAACTTAAAATAATGCAAGTGTATTATCTCACTAGTTTCTCTGTTCTATGTCTCACGTCAAAATCAAGGTATTGGCCAACTCGGTTGGCCAAGCTTATCAGAAGACAAGCTTATTCTGGTTGTAGGCAGAATTCAGCTTCTCGAAGATTAAGACTGAGGTCCTCGCTTCTTTGCTAGCTATCAGCCAAATACTGTCCTTAGCTTTTAGGAGCTCCTCTGTAGGTCTGGTCAGTGGCCCCTGCATTTTAAAACCATCAAAAACAGGTTGAACCCTTCTCACATTTGTGTACTTTTTTGCTTCCTCCTCTCTTTTGACCACAAGACTTTTTTGATTGCCAACTCTCTTTTCTGACTCTTGTGCTCACGTCTCTTCTGCTTCCAACTAGAGGAAGCTCTTTAAGAACCCATCTAAGTAGATTGTGAAGACTTGGATAATCCAGGATAATCTCTTCATTTCATGGTATGGAACTGCCAACTCATCTGACAAGCCCCATTTGCCACATACTACAAGAAACCTGTTTACAGGTTCTACAGACTAGGACACCAGCATATGGGGAAATTTTCTGTCAACCACAGTGCCAATTCAATAGTATAGCTTTAAAATATTTATTGTCCATTTACTTACAGGAGCAAAGAAAACAACCAATTTTATACTAAAAGTGCACATTTGGATTTATTTATTATTTTTTCTCCTCTGCCCAAAACAGGCAAGGCGGGAACAAACAAAATATTTCCTATGTTTTTGTTCTTTTTGCATTTCTTCTGCAATTCTAGCTAGTTCATTCACAGATTCAGATTTAAACATCATGCATTGGCAATTATGGACTTTTTCTCTGTGTTTACCTACTCAAGCACATACACAGAGGTATGAAAGCTGTTTATAAAATATCCTTTCACAGTTTACTGTCTGTGTATTTCTCTTTGTTGGTTGGTTGTTAAATTGTCATGCATTAGGCAATAATACAAAATAAAATAGCTAAACCTTATGTATATCATCTAAAATATCACTAGTCTGTCAGACATGTGGTCCCCACTTCTTCAGGAATTCTGTTTGTATAAGCGTCTGCTGCAGATTTTAATTGCAAACCTGCTGAATTTATGGAAAGGACTATTTTCGTTCAGATGTGTATCAACGTTCCCAGGCTAGCAGTGTTCCTCGAGGCTAGCACTGTGCTAAGCCCATAGTCAGTGCATATTTGGTGCTAATATATTTATAAAATGAAAAAATGAGGAAAAAGTGAAGAGCATGAATAGGGTCACACGAAGCAGAAGAACAGATGCAAGTTACATTTTCTTTCTTTGTCATTAAAAGACCTAAAACTTAATGTAAGGTATCAACTCACAGATTCATCATAAAGTAAAAATTAAGTAAGTTGAAAAAAAACAAAATTAAGTAATTTGTATCTATGTATTAATCGAATGTCTTTAAAAAAGTATCCAATGCCTTGTGGGAAAGGCCTTTAGGAAAAGATTTAAATGTTAATGTTTTCCAATTATATACCTGAAAGTTGAAAAAAACCTCCAACAATGAGTTAAATACTTTACCTGTACTGAAGGAGAATGACTAAGACCTCATCCTACCATATTGGTCTAGGGAAGTTGCAGGCTAGTTTTAAAGGGTTCAGGGAGGACGGGGCCAGGTTCCTTAAAGAAGGACACAGAAATACAATAGCTAGCATAGACTTACCAATTTCCTCAGTCTTTCTCTAAAAAGGTAATTATAACTGAGGAAAAGGTTTACATAGAAGTTTCTGAAAGATGTTGGATAAAAGTCTGAGTGAACACAGTTAAATACACAACTACCCCATGGTTTGTTGTTTTTTTTTTTTTAAGATATTTTAGCAGGGATGCAGCTTTTCATGGGCCAATGAGTCAGAAGAAGATAAAAGATAATAAAAAGCAATCTACTGAATAAAATTAAAGACAATTAAATGATATTATGGATAATTCAGATACTAGGAAGTTAGCGTGTATAGATTATTTATATGACAAATGGTAGAGATAGTTTTAAATTAAAAATTTGTGGTCCCATGACTGATAAATTTCAAATAATCTTTGATAAGAATATTCTCATATCTGAAGTTCTTTATTAAAGTTCTATTTTGTCTTTCAAAACTGGTTTAGACATTAGATATCATATCTATTTTAAAAAGCATTTATTTATTCAACAAATACTTAGCCCTTATTCAGGTTTACTATATCAAGATCTTATAGACTCGAGGCAGAATACAGACCATAAATATAACAATAAGTAAATGATATATAGCATGTTAGAAGGCAGTATGAGCTATACAGAAAAGAAAAATTAAACCAATTTAAGGGATGTCAAGAGTGCTAGGATAATGAAGTAGATGTTTAAAACAATAAAAAAAAAAAGAGTGCTAGGATAAAAAGGGGGTCTACACCACTGGAAAAATAAATAAATAAATAAAGAAAGAAAGAAAGAAAGAAAAAAGAAAAACCTAAAAAAAAAAAAATAATAATAAAAGTTAATTATACAAAGCAGAAAAAAAAAAAAAGGGGGTCTACAATTTTAAATAGGATGGTTATGGCAGGCCTCAATGTACAGGTGACATGAAGCGTGGTGAATGTCAGTGATGTAATTATTGATAAGAAAGAATTCTAGGGGAAGAAACGACTAAGGCAAGGTTGGGAAGATGAGAGCATGCTGGTATGTTGGAAGGAAGTCAGGAGTCTCAGTATGACTATCACAGGGTGACCAGTGGCAAATGAAAAAGATGAGGTCAGAGAAGCAACGAGAGGCCCGACCCTATAGCTGTTTTGTAGGGCTTTTAAGGACTTTGGCTCTGCATGCAGGAAGTAGGGATCCATGAGAGGACTGTGAGCCAAAAGTGCTGTGACCTGACTTCAAGTTGATTTCCTTGAGCTCAGTGTTGGTAACAGACAGCAGAGGAACAAAGACAGAAATAGGAAAACCAGTTAGGAAGCCATTGTATTCAGACCCTAGAAGTAGAAAAGAAACTGATAAGGTTACACTACATGTATTTTGAGACTTATCCCAACATGATTTCCAGACAGCTAGTGTATGTGAGAGAAGGAAAGGCTCAAGGCTCAACTGTAGAGTTCTACAGTTCTAGTCTAAGCAACTTGTAATATGCTATCAACCAAAAGGGGGAAGGTTGCAAATAGAAAAGATATGAGATGAAAAAACAAGAGCCAATTTTAGACATGTTGAGTATGAGACACCTGTTAGCTGGCCGAGCAAAGAGGGGAGGTAGTTGTATATATGAGTCTAAGATTTTAGACTGGGGTTTGGTGCAGAGATATACATTTGGTAGTCTTCAGCATATGAACAGTATTTAAAGATGTGAGATTGGATGTGATTACATAGTCAGTAATTGAAGAAGAGAAGAGGACCAGGAACACACATCAAAGTACTCCAGCACTAAAAGAGTGGGAGATGAGGGAAAACTGGTGATGAAATCTGAGAAAGAACAACCAGTAAGGTGGAATAATTCCAAAAATATATTGGGAACTGGAACATGAGAAATGGAAATATATTAAGAAAAGCAGTATGATCACAGTGATGGGTCGCACAAAATGAGAACTCTGCTTTGAAGCAGTGTAGACATGATCGGTGACACCGGTGAGAGCCATTTCGGACAATTGAGCGCAGTGACAGCTTGACTCGGATGAGGTTAAGAGAGAAGAAGAGGTGGAAAATTGGAAACACTTTAAATAAAGGAAGCTCCTACAAGTTTGGCTGCAAATTGGGAAAGAAAGAAGAATCTAGTGAGAGAAATAGAAGAAAACAACTGAACAAATAAGGGGCACAGTTTCAGCGCCCCCCTTCTGCCCCATGGAAAGAAAAAAGAAAGAATGATGGAAAAGTCCTTGTCACTGGATGACACTGACTTTGCTATTTAGATTTATTACTAAAACAAAAAGAACAACAAAAAAAGCTGTTTGCACATGCACATTGAACCATATCACTTTGTAGTAGTAAAGAATCTTCAAAGTTTTATATTCAATACTCCTTATTTCATAAGTGGGAACTCTAACACCAGACAGCAAAATCATTTGTTCCAGAGCGGAATGTATGACAAACTCAATAGCAAAATCTAAGTCTCTTGGCTCTCATCTCTCTTAGTGATGATATTTATTTAAATAAAAATACAATAATTTTAATTGAATATATTTGACACATCACATTGTGTACATTTGAGGTATAAAATGTGTTACTTTGACACATTTATATATTGTGATATGTAATATGGTTGCCATTGTAACAATGTTTACTCCATTACACATTGTTGTCCAAAATCATTATATTATGCATTAGATTCTGATGGCTTATTTACTACTGACTGCAAGTTTGTACCCTTAAATAACATCAGTTTTATCCCCCCACCTCTTGCCATTTTGATGTGTTTTTTTTTTTTTAATGAAGTTGACTTACAACCGAAAAACAAAAAGAAAAGCAACAAATTTTTAAAGAGCAAGGGAAACAGAGAGTAAGGTGGGAGTAGGAGGATGCGAGTTCACTTCCTCCCATGAATACATCAAAAAATACATCAACATGTGTATCAATTCTCACTGGAAACAAACTAGAGAACTACAGAAAGATTCTTGTACAATCAAGGCTGTAAGAAAAATCAATGCAAAATCAGGGAGGAAGGGAAGAGAAGAGATCAGCTCCTCCTCTGTGACCCCTGGAGGAAACAAAGAAGATAGTGGTGGGGAGATTGTGCAGACAGAGGTCCTCCCTAGGGAGAGAGCAGTTGGAGCTACATATTGGGAAGCCTAACTCTGGGATCCAACACTGGAAAGATGAGTCTCCTTAGCTGGTTAGAAAACCAGTGGAACGAACAGGAGGGCTGTAAGAAACCTAGATTCCACTTCTAAAGAGCACACAACATTTGCTTATTCCCAAAACAGGGCAGAGAAAGCAGGTTAAAATTATACAAGACTATGGTCAGTTTCCTGTGACTGCCCCCACGCATGCCCCAGCCTAAAATGAGCACCGACCCAGGACTGGTTTGCTTAGTGATTTAGTTCCACACTAACAAACCCAAAGTTAGTAGAAGGAAAGAAATCATAATATAGAGCAGACATAAATGAAATAGTCTAAAAAACAATTGAAAAGATCAGTGAAATTAAGAGTCAGTTCTTTGAAAAGATCAACAAAACTAATAAACATTTAAGACAGTCATCAATGAAAAAGAGGGAACAAATCAATAAAACCAGAAATGAAATAGAAGTTGTAACAAATAAGACAGAAATTCAAAGGATAAGACATTAGCACAAAAAATAATATGCTGATAAAATGATTAACTGAGAAGAAATGAACAAAACCCTAGAAATGTAGAACCTTCCAAGACTGAACCAGGAAAAAATGGAAAATATGATCAGACCAATTACCAGTAAAAAAATTGAATTGGTAGAAAAAAATTAAAAACCCAACAAGTAAATGTCCAGGACCAGATAGCTTCATCAATTCAGTAGCTCAGTCATGTCTGACTATTTGTAACTCCATGGATTGCAGCATGCCAGGCTTCCCTGTCCATCACCAACTCTCTGAGCTTGTTCAAACTCACGTCCATCAAGTCAGTGATGCCATCCAACCATCCTGTCCTCTGTCGTTCCCTTCTCCTCCTACCTTCAATCTTTCCCAGCATTAGGATCTTTTCAAATGAGTCAGCTCTTCACATAAGGTGGCCAAAGTATTGGAGCTTCAGCTTAAACATCAGTCCTTCCAATGAATATTCAGGACTGATTTCCTTTAGGATGGACTGATTTAATCTCCTTGCAGTCCAAGGGACTCTCAGGAGTCTTCTCCAACACCACAGTTCAAAAGCATCAATTCTTCGATGCTCAGCATTCTTTATAGTCCAATTCTCACATCTGTACACGACTACTGGAAAAACCATAGCTTTGATTATATGGACCTTTGTTGGCAAAGTAATGTCTGCTTTTTAACACGCTGTCTAGGTTTGCCATAGCTTTTCTTCCAAGGAGTAAGTGTTTTTTAATTTCATTGCTGCAGTCACCATTTTGCAGTGATTTTGGAGCCCAGGAAAATAAAGTCGGACACTGTTTCCATTGTTTCCCCATCTATTTGCCATGAAGCGATGGGACCGGATGACATGATCTAATTTTTTGAATGTTGAGTTTTAAGCCAGCTTTTTCACTCTCCTTTTTCACTTTCATCAAGAGGCTCTTTAGTTCCTCTTCAATTTCTGTCATAAAGGTCATGTCAGCTGCATATCTGAGGTTATTGATATTTCTCCTGGCAATCTTGATTCCAGCTTGTGCTTCATGCAGTCCAGAATTTCGCATGATATACTCTGCATATCAGTTAAATAAGCAGAGTGACAATATACAGCCTTCATGTACTCTTTTCCCAATTTGGAACCAGTTCATTTTTCCATGTCCAGTCCTAACTTGCTTCTTGACCTTCATATAGATTTCTTAGGAGGCAGGTAAGGTGGTCTGGTTTAAGAATTTTCCACAGTTTGTTGTGATCCACACAGTCAAAGGCAGTAGTGTAGTCAATGAAGCAGAAGTAGATGTTTTTCTGGAATTCTCTTGCTTTTTCGATGATCCAACAGATGTTGGCAATTTGATCTCTGGTTCTTCAGCCTTTTCTAAATCCAGATTGAACATCTGGAAATTCACGGTTCCTGTACTGTTGAAGTCTGGCTTAGAAAAATGTTGAGCATTACTTTGCTAGTGTGTGAGATGAGTACAATTGTGTGGTAGTTTGAGCATTCTTTGGCATTGCCTTTCTTTGGGATTGGAATGAAAACTGACCTTCTCCAGTCCTGTGGCCACTGCTGACTTTTCCAAATTTGCTGGCATATTGAGTGCAGCACTTTCACAGCAGCATCGTTTAGGACTTGAAATACCTCAGCTGGAATTCCATCACCTCCACTAACTTTGTTCATAGTGATGCTTCCTAAGGCCCATTTGACTTCACACTCCAGGATGTCTGACTCTAGGTGAGTGATCACACCATTGTTGTTATCTGGGTCATGAAGATATTTTTTGTATAGTTCTTCTGTGTATTCTTGCCACCTCTTCTTAATATCTTCTGCATCTGTTAGGTCCATACCATTTCTGTCCTTTATTGTGTCCATCTTTGTAGGAAATGTTCCCTTGGTATCTCTAATGTTCTTGAAGAGATCTGTAGTCTTCCTCATTCATTGTTTTCCTCTATTTCTTTGCATTGATCACTGAGGAAGGCTTTCTTATTTCTCCTTGTTATTCTTTGGAACTCTGCATTCAAATGGGTATATCTTTCCTTTTCTCCTTTGCCTTTTGCTTTTGTAAGGCCTCCCCAGACAACCATTTTGCCTTTTTGCAAATCTTTTTCTTGGGGATGGATTTGATCACTGCCTCCCGTACAATGTTATGAACTTTTCTGTCCATAGTTCTTCAGGCACTCTATCAGATCGAACCCCTTGAATCTATTTGCCACTTTTACTTATAATCATAAAGGATTTGATTTAGGCCATACCTGAATGGTCATGGAACATGGAGCAATGGACTTGTATAATGGACATGGAACAGAGGACCTATTGAAAATGGTTGTGCCTGAATGGTCTAGTAGTATTCCTTACTTTCTTTAATTAAATATGAATTTGGCAATAAGCTTCATAGGTGAATTCTACCAAACATTCAGACAGAAGTTAACACCTATCCTTCTCAAATTTTTCCAAAAAATTATACAAAAAAGAATGTTTCTGCTCCTCCTAAAAGGCCAGCATTAGTCTGATACCAAAACCAGACCCCCCAAAAAAATTATAGGCCAATATCACTAATATACACAGAGCAAAAATACTCAAGAAAATATTAGCAAACAAAATCCAACAATACATTAAAAAGATAATGAACCATGATCAAGTGGTATTTATCCCAAGGGTTTAAGGAAGATTCAATATCTGCAAGTGAACCAACATGACACATCACATTAACAAATGAGGAATAAAAATCATAAGGTCATCTCAATAGAGATAGAAAATTTTTTGAAAAATTCACCATCCATTTATGACAAAAACTCTCCAAAAAGTGGATATAGAGGGAACATACCACATCATAATACAGATTACACATATTAAGCTCACAGCAAATATCATACTCAACAGTAAAAAGTTGAAAGTACTTTCTCCAAGATTAGGAACAAGACAAGATCCTCACTCTCACCACTTATTCAGTATAGTGCTAGAAGTCTTAGCTGCAGAAATCAGACAAGAAATGAAAGGAATCTAAATTGGAATGGAAGAATTAGAACTGTCACTGTTTGCAGATGACTTGATACTACACTTAGACAATCCTAAAGATGCCACCAAAAATTATAGAACTGATAAAGGAATTTGGTAAATTTACAGGATACAAAACTAATAATAATATACAAAACTCTTCTATACTTCTGTATGCTGACAATGAAATATCAGAGGGAGAAATTAAGGAAACTATTCCATTTACAATCACAAATGGAATTCTTTCTTTACAAAAAGAATAAAATTCCTATGAATCGATATAAGGAGATAAAGGACCTGTACTTGGAAAACTATAAGGACATTGATGAAAGGAATTGAAGAATTTCCAAACAGATGGAAATATATATCATTTTCATGGATTGGAAGAATTAATATTGTTAAAATGAACATACTACCCAAGACAATCTGTAGATTCAATGTAATCACTATCAAAATGTCTATGGCTTTTTCCAAGGAGCTAGGAAAACTGGACAGCTTCATGTAAAGAATGAAATTTTAACCTTTCTTCACACTATATATGAAAATAAATTCAAAATGAATTAAAGACTAAATATAAGACTGGAAACCCTAAAACTTTTAGAAGATGGCATAAGCATAACACTCTTTCACATAAATCACAACAATATTTTTTGAAACTCCCGCCTCAGGCAAAAGAAACAAAAGCAAAAATAAACAAATGGGAGTTAATTAAACTTAAAAGCTTTTGCACCACAAAGGAACCCATTAAGAAAATGAAAAGACAACCTTCTGAATAGGAGAAAATATTTATAAAAGTATAACTGATAAGTTAATTCATACAACTCAATATTAAAAAGCCTGATTATAAATGGGCAGAAGACCTGAATAGACATTTTTCCAAAGAGGATATACACACAGTCAATAGGCACATGAAAAATGCTTAACATCATTAATCATTAGAGAAATGCAAATCAAAACCACCATGAGATATTGTCTCACACCTGTCAGAATAACTACCATCAAAAACGTCATAAATAAGAAATGTTGGCAAGGATGTGGATGAAAGGGAACCCTTGTATACTGTTGGTGGGAATGTAAACTCATGCAGCCACTATGGAAAACTACATGGCAGTTCTTCAAAAAACTAAAAATTGAACTACTATATGACCAGCAATTGCACTATTGGTATATATTCAAAAAAAACAAAAACTCTAATTCATGTACCCCTATATTTTTAGTAGCATTATGTATAATACACAAGATATGGAAGAAACCTAAGTGTCAATTACACAAGAAAGATTTTATGTGTGTACATACACACAGACACACACACACAAACCCACACACCTACATACATATAATGAACTACTAAGTCAACCATATAAAAACCAGAAATTTTGCCAGTGGCAACAACATTCATGAATCTGGAGGGTATTTATGCTTAGTGAAATAAGTCAGAGAAAGTTAAATACTGCAAGCTATCACTAATATATGGACTATAAAAATAAAGCAAATGAATGAATATAACAAAACAGAAACATATTCACAGATATATACAACAAACTAGTGGTTACCAGTGGGGGAAGGGGTGGGGGTGGGGACAAGATATATGCAGGAGATTAAGAGGTAAAAATTACTATGTATCAAATTAATAAGTAACAGGGATATATTGTGAAGCACAGGGAAATGTAGCCATTATTTTATAATAACTTTAAATGGAGTATAATCTATAAAAAATATTGAATCACTATGTTGTACACCTGAAACTAATATAATATTATAAATCAGGTATCCTTTCATTTTTTACCTTTTTAAGTTAGAAAAATTATTAAAAACAAAAAACACAAGCAAGAACATGAACAAATATTTTTCCAAAGAGTTATAAATTCCCAAATGGCACAAAAAATGGTATCCATCATTATCTGTCATTAAGAAAATGCAAATCAAAACCACAATGAGAGACCATTTCACACCCACTGGGGGACTTTAATCAAGAAAATGTAACATAACAAGTACTGGCAAGGATGTGGAGAACTGAAACTCTCATAAATTACTGATGGTAATACATAATGGTACAGCTGCTGTGAAAAACAGTCTGGCTGTTCATCAGAAAATTAAACACAGAATTACCATGTGATCCAGTACTTCCACTTCCAGATATATTTTATTTCAAAAGAAATGAAAACATATGTCCACACAATAACTAGGACCCACATTTTCATAGCAATGTAATTTGTAAGAGCTGAAAAGTAGAAATAACCCAAATGTCCATCAGTGGGCAAACGACTAAAATTATGGTATTTTGGTATATTCAAATAATGGAATTTTATTCAGATATAAAAAGAAACAAAATACCAATATATGCTACAAGTTGGGTCAACCTCAAAAACATTGTCTGAAGTAAAAAAGAAAAAAAAGTCAGATACAAAGGCCACATATTATGTGACTCCATTTATATGAAACATACAGAATAGGAATATCTATCAACATATAAGGCATATTAAAGAGATAAGTGAGGTATAGAAAGATGGGAATATAGAGCAATTACTCACAGCATATGAGAAGTTTTTATGGGATCAGGTAAAAGTTTTGAAACTAAAAAGAGCTGGTGTTTATACAGCATCGTGAATATACTAAATACTACAGAGCTGTACCCTAATGTCCACTGAATAGTACACTTTAAATGGTTAAATGTATATTATACATTATAAAATGTATATCACATAAATGTCACCTAAAAAAACTTCTTCTGTACAGTAACATCAATATGGTAAGTTTAAAAAAAAATTTAGTGAAAAAAAAATAATTCCCATGGAACAAGTAATACCTATATAATACAACTACCACTTTGAGTAAGAGGGGAAACTGCCAATTTATTATATGATGCTAGGAAAAGCTTACTAGCGAACCTCAAATGGACAATACAAGATAAGAAACTGTTAGAAAAATCACATTTAAAATATATATTAATAGAGAAAATATTAGTAGATTTGAGTACATCAGCTAATTAAAATTTGCCTCATAACTATAAGAATTCTTCAAAAGGCTCATTTATCAACCTGACATAACTCAGGAAAGAAACAGTGATCATGAATATTAACGAATAAATAAATATTAATAAATATTAACGAAAGTAAAACATAAAAATTTAAGAGAGTGAATTTTAAAAGAAAAGGAAAGAACACCCCAGAGCAGTGTTTAAATTTAAAACTATAAATAAATATAATTGAAATGCCAGAGTCCTACTGTATAATACAGGGAATTATATTCAATATCCTGCAATAAATTATAATGGAAAAGAATATGAAAAAGAATATCTAAATGTATAATTGTGTCACTTTTCTGTATAGCAGAAATTAAATATAGCATGGTAAATCAACTATACCTCAATAAAAAATTTTTAGAAAGTAATCAGAAAGAGAAGATGAAAAAAAACAGAAAAAGAAATATTTAAAGAGATTATGCTGACAATTTTCCAAAATTATTAATAAATATTAAACTTTAATTATAAGAAGCTCAGAAACATGAAGTAGGCTTTTAAAAAAGAAATTGACACAGAATGATTTTGGCTGAAAATCAAACACAGAGAAAACCTTGAAAGAAGTCAGAGAAAAAGAAATGCAGAAGAATTTAAGCCAAAATTACAACAGACTTATTAAATCTATAAAGTTGGAAGCAATGGAGTGAAATCTTTAGAATGAAAAAGACATAAGCTATCTACAATTTTATACACAGTGTAAATATTATCAAAATTACAACTTCTGCTCATCAAAGACACAGTTAAGAGAATGAAACAGCTAATGGGAGAAAATATTGCATATCACATATTTGATAAAGGACTTTGCTGTTGCTATTCAGTACCTAAGTCATGTCCAACTCTTTGAAACCCCGTGGACTGCAGCACTCCAGGCTTCCCTGTCCATCATTATCCCCTGGAGTTTGCTCAAATTCATGTCCACTGAGTCAGGAATGCCATCCAACCAACTCATCCTCTGTCATCTCCTTTTCCTCCTGCCCTCAATCCTTCCCAGCATTAAGGTCTTTTCCAGTGAGTCACCTTTTTGCATCAGGTGGCCAAAGTATTGAAGCTTCAGCTTCAACATCAGTCCTTCCAATGAATATTCAGGATTGATTTCCTTTAGGATTGACTCGTTTGATCTCTTTGCTGTCCAGGGGACTCTCAAGAGTCTTCTCCAGCACCAGAATTCAAAAGAATTAATTCTTCAGCATTCAGCCTTCTTTGCAGTCCAACTCTTACATCCATACATGACTACTGGGAAAACCATAGCTTTGACTAGACAGACCTTTGTGAGCAAAGTGATGTCTTTGCTTTTTAATATGCTGTCTGGGTTTGTCATAGCTTTTCTTCCAAGGAGCAAACATCTTATAATTTCATGGCTGCAGTCACCATCTGCAGTGATTTTGAAGTTCAAGAAAATAAAGTCTGTCACTGTTTCCATTTTTACCTATCTATTTGACTATATAGACCTGTCATCAAAATGATGTCTCTGCTTTTTATACACTATCTAGGGGCTTCCCTCATAGCTCAGTCAGTAAAGAATCTGCCTGCAGTGCAGGAGACCTGGATTCGATTCCTGGGTCGGGAAGATCCCCTGGAGAAGGAAATGGCAATCCACTCCAGTATCCTTGCCTGGAAAATCCCATGGACGGAGGAGCCTGGCAGGCTACAGTCCATGGGGCCACAAGAGTCGGACATGACTTAGCAACTAAACCACCAAATCACTAGGTTTGTCTAGCTTTTCTTCCAAGACGCAAATGTCTTTGAATTTCATGGCTGCAGTAACCATCTGCAGTGATTTTGGAGACCAAGATAATAAAAGATGCCACTGTTTCCACTTTTCCCCATCTGTTTACAGTGAAGTGATGGGACCAGATGCCATGATCTTAGTTTTTGAATGTTTTAAGCTAGTTTTTTCACTCCCTTCTTTCACCCTCATCAATGTATGCAAAGGATTCTCAAAACTCAATATTAAGAAAAGAAACATCACTCATTATTAGAGAAATGCAAATCAAAACCACAATGAGGTACCATTTCTTGCCAGCCAGAATGGCTGCTATCCAAAAGTGTACAAGCAATAAATGCAGGAGAGGATGTGGAGAAAAGGGAACCCTCTTACACTGTTGTGGGAATGCAAACTAGTACAGCCACTATGGGGAACAGTGTGGAGATTCCTTTAAAAACTGGAAATAGAACTGCCATATGACCCAGCAATCCCATTGCTGGACACACACCCCGAGGAAACCAGATCTGAAAGAGACACGTGCATCCCAATGCTCATCGCAGCACTGTTTATAATAGCCAGGACATGGAAGCAACCTAGATGCCCATCAGCAGACGAATGGATAAGGAAGCTGTGGTACATATACACCATGGAATATTACTCAGCCATTAAAAAGAATTCATTTGAATCAGTTCTAATGAGGTGGATGAAACTGGAGCCCATTATACAGAGTGAAGTAAGCCAGAAAGAAAAATGCCAATACAGTATACTAACGCATATATATGGAATTTAGAAAGATGGTAATGATAACCCTATATGCAAGACAGAAAAAGAGTCACAGATGTACAGAACAGATTTTTGGACTCTGTGGGAGAAGGCGAGGGTGGGATGATCTGAGAGAATAGCATCGAAACATGTATATTATCAATTGTGAAACAGATCGCCAGTCCAGGTTTGAAGCATGAGACAAGTGCTCAGGGCTGGTGCACTGGGAAGACCCAGAGGGATGGGATGGGGAGGGAGGCAGGAGGGGGGGTTCAGGATGGGGAACACATGTAAATCCATGGCTGACTCATGTCAATGTATGGCAAAAACCACTACAATATGGTAATTAGCCTCCAACTAACATAAATAAATGAAAAAAAGAGAAGTCAAAAAAAATTTTTTTTAAAGAGTAAAAAAAAAAGAAAAGAAACAATCCAATAAGAATGGACAAAACAGAAATAACCAAGGAAGGCAAATTTATGGCAAATAAGCACATAAAAGGATGTCCATAGTCATTTTGGAAATGCCAACTACAGTGAGATACCATTAAACACTTCTTACAACAGCTAAAATAATTTTTTCAATCTGATGATATAAAGTGATGACAATGATTTAAAGCACTTGGGAATCTTATATCATGGTGGCAGGAGTGCAAAATAGTTCAAGATGAAAAATAGTTCAGGAGTTTATCATAAAGTTAAATGTACAATTACCATATGATAAAGTAATCTTTATGTTCACTCTATAAATGTATACACAAATAATGTTATTTATAATCACCAACAATTTAAAATAAGCCAATAGTTCATCAAGTATGGAATGGGTTTAAAAAAAAACTGTGATCTATTCACAGAATAGACTTCAACATAGCACTAAAAAATATCAAATTACTGATACACATAATACGTACAATTGCAGCAGAATCCTACAAGTCTTAAGAAACACATACAGCAAGAACTGTTGATATATAGAATAATTGTCACCTCCCAAAAGCCTTTATACCATTTTGTAGTAAATTCACCCTCATGTTCAACCCCTAGTACACAAACCTGCTTTCTATCTCTATAGTTTTGTCTTTGCAAGAATGTCACATAATGAAAGCAAACAGCATATAGCCTTTTGATTTCTTGCACTTAGTTGTATTTGAAATTCATTCACCTTTTAGCAACATTATAAATATTTCCTGACTTTCTTTTCATATATTTTTTAAAGTCTCTTCTTTTGGTTTCCATGTTACAAACTCCCAGTTTCCTTTCTATCTCTTAGTGCTTTTTTAACAAATCTTCTTTGCAAGATCCTCTTGCAATATTGAACTTTTGCAATTAAACTTTAAGACTGAAAATCAGTTCTGAGCACATTTTTTTCTGTATCTACCCGCTTTCATTAGGGTGAGAATATTTTGTCCCATGATTTTGTATGTTATTTATATGCTCATAAGTCACAAGTTTATATCTCCATACCATAAGTCCATATGTTTCCATCTAATAAATCAAGATCCTATTAGCTCCTCACCAGAGCACTGACTGTCAGAGCAAAACTGTCTTGATTGGGAGTTTAACCTTCCCTTCTTTAGGGTTCTTTCAATTAAACCCTTAGCTAGGTTCTGTTTTCTCTACTCCTCTCAAAAGCAGTTGGACTTTCTTTGGATAGACTCCAAGGAAGCCCTCTATAATTCTCCTTTTTTGGTTATCTGCATTCAGAGCATCAGTTGAGCATAGTAATAGCCACCCAAATCTTATGTTATTTTAGCTTCCATTTTCCCACGTTTCTCAGATGTCTGTTATATGGAACCAAATGATGGATTCCCCTACACTGCTATGCCATCCCAGTGCACCACCAGCAAAACTTTCAACAACTAGATGGCTATGCCAGAGCCCTGTGTTCTACCTACCACCAGTGATGGGATCATTAATGTCAGATTCTAAGACAGTCTTAGCATGCAAGGTACTTACCAGATTCTTTTGGAAGCAGTATTTGTAGAAAGTAGGCATGAAAAAGGGGAGAAGTAGGGCCAACAACAGTGTTGGCTAAGCCCATGAGGAGCTGTGGAGCTATATGCATCTTAAACTTTGTCCTCTTTTGGAATAGGATGGCCAGCTTTTTATTAGTCACTGATGTGCATACTCCCACACCCCCAGAAGCTGTGTGTGATGTGGTTTTCTGTATGAATATCTAAAGGAATTGACAAGTGAAGGCTGTCTTCTGTCAGCACTTTCATAGCCAGGGCAACAAGTTCTTCATTAAAGGGGGATCTGGGTGGTCAGTCTCAGTATATACCACAATGTTCCAAACCAAACTTGAAATTCAACCAACACCCTCCCCCAAGTATGACCCTTCTCCAGTCTTTCCCTTTCCAGGAATCCATCCAGTAGTTCTAAAACTAGATACCTAGGAGTACCTCCTAATGTCTTCTTTATTACCAGTCACCCACAACATAGATTAGCATTAAGCGCAAACATTTTAACCTCCAAATTATGTCTTACACTCTCCCCATTTCTCTTTTAACCATTGCGACCACCCAGCCTAAGTCACAGTCATCTCACCTGGAGAATCCCTAGACTCCTTGCTAGTTTTTCTGTTTTCTCTCTTGCCTTTTTTCAACCTAATCTCCACATACAAGTCTGTCTAAATTCTGTGAAGCATACATTGGATCATCTCACAACCCTGGCTTCAAACCTTCAAGAACTTCCACTGACTGGTTCAAAATTGGGAAAGGAGTACATCAAGGCTGTTTATGGTCACCCAGTTTATTTAACTTATATGCAGGGCACATCATCCAAAATGCCAGACTGGATGAAGCACAAGCTGGAATCAAGACTGCCAGGAGAAATACCAACAACCTCAGACATGCAGATGACACCACGTAAGGGCAGAAAGTGAAGAACTAAAGAGCCTCCTGATGAAGGTGAAAGAGGAGCTGAAAAAGTTTGCTTAAAACTCAACATTCAAAAACTAAGATCATGGCATCTGGTCCCATTACTTCATGGCAAATAGAAGGGGAAAACTAGAAGCAGTGACAGATTTTATTTTCTTGGGCTCCAAAATCACTGCAGACAGTGACTGTAGCCATGAAATTAAAAGAAGCTTTCTCCTTGGAAGAGAAGTTATGACCAACCTAGACAGCATATTAAAAAGCAGAGACATTACTTTGCCAACAGAGGTCTGTCTAGTCAAAGCTATGGTTTTTCCAGTAGTCATGTATGGATGTGAGAGTTGGACCATAAAGAAGGCTGAGCACCAGAGAATTGGTGCATTTGAACTGCAAGGAGATCAAACCAGTCAATACTAAAGGAAATCAGTCCTGAATATTCATTGGAAGGACTGATGCTGAAGCTGAGCCTCCGATATTTGGCTCTTTGAAGATAGGAAGAGCCAACTCACTGGAAAAGACCCTGATACTGGGAAAGACTGAAGGTAAAAGGAGAAGGAAACAACAGAGGATGTGATGGTTAGATAGGATCACTGACTCAACTGACATGAATTTGAGCAAACTCCAGGAGATAGTGAAGGCAGGGTAGCCTGGTGTTCTGCAGTCCATGGGGTCACAAAGAGTTGGACATGACAGCAGCTGAACAATAACAAAATATAGAAATTAGAATTAAATACACATGCTTTCACATTTACCACTAGGCTTTTAGTATCGATACCCTCTCTAATCTCCTCATGGGTCTCCCTCTCCATTATTCACCATGCTTCAGTCATACAGAATTCTTTCAGTTCTTGGAAGCTACTGAGAATCTGCCATAAATAAAACATTTTCCATTTTCCTTCCAACCTCTGGTTATTTCGCCTGGTGAGTTCTTTGTCATCCTTCAGGTAACCTTCTTGCTATCTTCTCAAATGGCACTTTATTGACTTGCAGTGACAATTATAATATACATTTGTGGCTGTGTAGCATCTCTTTTATATTAATGGCAATTGTTAAAATGTAGGAGATTTCCATATTTAAAAATTCTGCCTCTTTAAGGCAGTTATCACAATTCAACCTCCCAGCTATAATGGCAGCTAGAGTGCATATCTGTGACCCAGAGTCTGTCCGTCCTTTGCACCAGAGTGAGTCTTACACTGAGAAGGGACCAACATGTGAATCTGGGCTCTCTCTAACTCACCTTTCAAAAAGAGGTGACAGAGGTCACAGGTCTTTGGGGCAGTAATTGTAGTTATCCTGACAACCCATCTTGATATTGATCCTGGATCCCTAATTTTCCTAAAGACTCTGTAAACCATTTTTATATGTCAATAAATTCCTTTCTTTCTAGAACCAACCACAGGGGATTGAGTTCATTGCAACCTAACATTTGTCATCTCCCAGTTAAGGCAATCTGCTCTATTATTCTCTATCTCAAAACTCATTTTGTTTCCTTCATTTCATTAGCAATCTTGTAGTCAAGTCTGTGTGTTGTCTATCTTCTCTACTAGATTATAAACTCCCTGAGGGCAGAGTCTCTGTAGTTTTTAACTCAGAACCACATATGAAGTTCCTTTGTTGGTTCACTCAACAAACTTTACGGAACCCTTCCTATTGACACAAACACTAAAGAATATAACATTAATAAGGTATGAAAGCGCTTACATCATAGTTGGAAAGACAGACATAGAAACTGATCATTAAAATCTAATATGGCCAATATACTGGTTAAAATTGTCAAGGATTTTTATAGGTTTACCAAAGAGGAGCATTTCATACAATCTATGGGAGGAGGGTGGAAGTCAGATTAAGAAAAGACAAAGAAGCAGCAAAGAGTAGGAGGAGGAGTTTCAGGAAGAATTCTTGAAAGATGTTATGCCAAAGCTTCAAAGTGTGAGGAAGAGTCTGTAAGGTGAAAGGATAGGAGATGGAGGATGGTGGTGAAAAAAAGGATTCTAGGCAAAAGCTGAAGGTCCCACAGTGAACAGCTACATGGTAGTGAAAGGGGGACCTTTCACAAGAGGGAGGCAGGAAAGAGGGTACAAGGTGTGGAAGAGACTGGAAAGGAAGGCACAGCTACATCAGGGATGGACTTAAGCTCCAACGGAAATTTCTAAAATTATGCCTAAATTTAGAAAAGGATCACAAAAGAATGTGAAAAAAGATAAAAGGAGATTAGTTTGAGTGATTTTATTTATGTCAACATTCCTTGTTCCACTATTTTTTCAATTAAGTTTATAAAAATTCTTTTCCAACTGTCTTCAACATATACTTGTCATGTCTCTGTTGTGTATTTATCAGCACTGCTATATCATTTATATGATATTAATTACAATATGCACATTTGACTTTTGTATGTATATTGTTTCTACATATAGGCTACATTTCAGAAGTAAACACTGTGTTCATCTCTTCAGATCCCCACGATTTTAAACACCTCTGTGAGTATGTATCAGCATTTAATAAATGCTTATGGAAAGAATGGGTTTTCCTGGTAGCTCAGTGGTAAAGAATCCTCCTGTCAATGCCGGAGACATGGGTTCAATCCCTGGATCACGAAGATCCCCCCTGGAGAAGGAAATGGCAACTCACTCCAGTATTCTTGCCTGGGAAATCCACTGGACAGAGGAGTCCAGTGGGCTACAGTCCATGGGGTCACAAAGAGTTGAATACAATGGAGAAATTGAGCATAAGCATGACAAGTATGGAAGGAATATGCAAATCATACTTAGGAAACTTAAATGTAAAAAGAACCCTTCCCTTTTCTATGTGTAATATTCACACAAGAAGTTCAAAATATTTCACTGCAATCTGGTCTACTTTGTAGCCTTTATCTACAAAACATATTTTTAAGTATAAACTATCCAGGTGGTAGTGATGTCCATCAGTACAAACACATCTAGCTTTTACAAACGATGAAACTCAAAGACTGAGATTATCAAATCGATTCATAATCCTACCAGGATTCACATACATTTCCCCTCCAGCACCCAGACAAACCACTTTTCTACATAACCTTCTCGTCCCTTAACTCTCAATGAAAACATCCTTTAGGCCTAAACTACAGGGTCCTTGCTTCATATTCCAGGAGGAAGGAGGTTTCCAAAAGATTCTTAGCAGTGGCATGCAAAAGCGGAGTGCAGTGGGAACAGTAAAATAAAAAATATCATTGGCTGATTAAGAAAAGAAATAACTTCTTACCATCCCCTATTCATTCTTCACCCTATATAGTATCTGGATCAAAAATGCTCAAATACAGACTGGCGAACAGGTTTTTATAAACATATCACCAACAATGCTAAGTGTAGACTGAATCTTCCGAGACTGCATCTTTATAACTCTTCTCTATCTTTGTTTCTCAGGGCCATGTGGGCCTGTTCTGCTTTCAATGGGTTAATTACCAAGGAAGCATTTTTCCTCTGTGGTCTAGACATAGAAATATCCAGATATTGTTTCCCTTGAAAGGCAGCCATCCTGCTGAATTTACTTGATCACCAATTCCCATGTTTTTTTAAGGCCAAATGGGGCTAAACACAATTTTTGAAGATTTTTCCCTCTCCTTTTTTTTTTTCACCGATTAACAACTTGTTTGTTTTCGATTGAGGATGCTTCCAGGCAAACAGAGGGAAAGAGAAGAAAATTCTTTAATTTTTAAGGTGGGGAAACTCGAGAATGATGGCTTTGCTGTAGCCAAAAAGAAACAATCTTTGGAACTAATATATAAGCATGAAAGAAAAAGTTACTCAGTATTACATAATTTTAGTTGCATGAGTACATAAAACGGATTTTGAGAATAATATAATTTTCTTAACTGAACCCAAAGGTAGGTGTCTATTATAATCACAGGTAGGCAGAGAATAAGAGAAAAACAGAAAACTCAATCTTTGAAAAAAACCTTAATGCTAACATTATTATCACTATGACCTTGAATAAGTCACTTATTTGAGCTTTTGTTTCTACAGATATAAACTAAAAGATTTGGGTGGTTTTTTATTTATGATCTTCCCATCTCTCTAAGATTTTTTGACCTCTTGTGATTCTCAGCTTATAAAATTCTACCTGGAAATAGCACTGACTCCTCGCTTATGTCCCCTGCCCCTGATCCCCTGCCTCACCTCTATTTGGAGACATGATCTGCTTTCTTCTGTGGGAGTTATATAATAAATGTGAAGTGAAGACAGCTGAGCCTGCTCTGAAACCATGATAAATAGCCCCAATGTCCTGATTGCGCCTTCCCTGTTGGAAGCCAAAGAACTCCATACAGACAAAGGAAGGATTAACTGGGGCTCAGCTGCGTGCGCCCTGGCATAGGGCTGGGCACATGCTGGCCATGTGAAGTTACCCTGAGACATCTCCTGTTTGGGAGGATCTGGACAGCCCCTCTGCCATTATAGTCTCAAATTCCCAAGGCCCAGAGACCCCCGGTGCAGCCACAACAAGTCAGGGTGCCAGAAATAGTGGTGAGTAGCAGGAATCTAACCCTGACACTACCAGAACTGGGTCCAACTCTTCACAACTCGGGCAACTCACTTGGCCCCAGCACTGTTTTCTCCCTCCTCTGCTAAAATAGCCAAGGCTGTGATTGCTGATGCCCAGTAGTAATATTTCCATTCTAGGCCAGGAGCTGTGAAAAATATGTTTAAAAAATGCAAAAGAGTCAATATGATTAATGTTCTTAAAAACTGAGTATTTTTTTTTTAGTGTGAAAACATCATTAAAGTGACTGGAGGCACTGATAACTTTTGGGTGTTCTCTGACTAAAGGGACATACCGCCCCTATCCCCAGCTGACATGAAGCCAAACTCTGTTCAGATACCAGAGAGCCGTGTGGGAATAACACAGGCTGAATTGACGAATGACAAGAACCTCACCCCTCACAGGCCAAACCCTGCACTGGAGAGGTGTATTGAACCCTCCTCAGAGTCCCCAGACCGGGCCGTTCGTTTCTTTCTGAAACACGTGTTCCAACAGTATTAGACACAGTCTGGAAACAGCTACACATTGCTGAATGATGAGTTCTGAGGTGAAGACTTGTCAGTAGTATGGTAATGTGGATAAAAGACAAATATTTTATTTAGTGGTAGAATTGTCTGGAACTTAAAAAGACACGACAAAATCTGTGACTGCATCTGAAGTTAACAATCAAGGCTTTGTGTCTAAATCACTGTCACAGAAGACAAACAACCCTCTTTGTTTTTGTTTTTTTTTTCTTGCTGCATGTTAGATGCCACATTAAAGCATACTAAACTAGCAGTTTCAGCCTCAGGGACAGATTTTTAATGCAAGACTCCTCACACCAGATTGCATTCTTCAAACATCTGGGGGGTATATTTTCGAGTTCTATCTCCCCAACCTAAAAAAAAAAAGTTTCAGTATCTAAGCATATTTTAATTCTATCTCATTGAAGAAATCCATTGAGTGAACACCACTTATGTGGTTGGAGGGACTGACTGATCCCTTTTGGGCCTCTGTGACTAAAGGGATGTGCCACCTGTGTCTCCAGCTGACATGAGACCAAACTGCTCAGATACCAGCAAGCCACGTGGGGATAACAAAGGCCGAGTTGACAAAGACAGGAACGCCACCTCTCACAGGCCACATTCTGCACTAGAGAGGTGTACCAAGCCTTCCATGGAGTTACACAGATTGGGCCTCTCATTTCCTTCTGAAACAGGTGTTCTGACGGTATTAGACACACTCTGGAAGCAACTACATATTTCTGAAGGGAAAGACTTCGTGGGTGAAGACTTGCCGGTAGCATGGTACTATGCTGTATTCTGTTTTGTGATGACACCACAATGTATTGGTCCATTCTACTCTTGCAGAAGAATGCAAACTCAAAGAGTTTTCAGCTCTTTACTACTATGAGCTACTGCTTAGGGTTATTGAGATCATTTAGTTCATGGCTTCTGAAGAAGCTGTGTACACATTTCTGTTGGTTATGTATGTAGGTGGGATATAACATACTGTCAAGCTGTTTTCCAGCGTGTGTGTATGAATTTGGACCTCCAGCAGCAGCGCCTCACGGCAACAATACCTGCTGCTTCACATCCTCCCAGCACTCAGTATCCTCCATCTTTCTGCCTTAAACATTCTAATAGATGGTGTGGTATTGCTGCATGGTGGCCTCTAGCTTGCACTAAAGGAAATCAGTCCTGAATATTCATTGGAAGGATTGATGCTAAAGATGAAACTCCAATACTTTGGCCACCTGATGCAAAGAACTGACTCATAGGAAAAGACCTTGATCCTGGGAAAGATTGAGGGCAGGAGGAGAAGGGGACGACAGAGGATGAGCTGGTCAGATGGCATCACCGACTCAATGGAGATGAGTTTGAGTAGACTCTGGGAGTTGGTGATGGACAAGGAAGCCTGGATTGCTGCAATCCATGGGGTCACAAAGAGTCAGACACGACTGAGCAACCGAACTGAACTGAACTGATAAATAATGAGGTTGACGTTTTTTCTAAGCTTATTAGCTCTTTGACTATCTTCTAAGATTCTGTTCAAGCTCTGTTTATTTTTCTATTAGTTTAATCTGCCCTTTTTCTTATTGATTTGTCAGAGTGCTTTTTTGTTCTGGATAGGAGTACTTTGAGTCTCTTAAAGAGGGTCTTAATTTTGATACAAATTGAATTACTACTTTTGTTTTAGAATTAGTTCTTTTTGTGTCCTATTTAAAAGTCTTTGCCTGCTTTGAGATCATCAAGATCATCACCTGACTTTTCTTCTAAGTGTTATTATTTTCCTCTTATGTTTAGATATATAATCTATCTTAATTTGATTATTTTTATATGGATATACAATTGACCCACAGCATCATTTATTGAAAAGACTGTTCATTCCTTGCTGCACTTTTTTCATATTTTTAAAATCATAAGTTACTATACATGTGAGTCTAATTCTTGACTGCCTGTTCTATTTCACTCATCAGTTTGTCTATCCTATCACCAAAGCCACACTATCTTACTATAGTTTCATAACAAATTTTGATATCTGGCAAGTTCTTCAGCTAAGTGCGTCTCGAAAAATGCTTTGGATATCCTTGGCTCTTACATTTCCAAATTTTATTTAACAAAAACACATTGATATTTTTGACTAAGATTACACTAAATTGGTAGACTCGTTTGGGCAGAATTAATATCTTAGCGATATTGAGTCTTCCGTCTGTGAACAGGGATTTGTTTAGATTCTCTTCATCTGCTCAGGTTCTGTGTAATTTCTCTCAATAATGTTTTGTAGTTTGATGGTAGAAGTGTGCACATTTTTCATTACATTAGTTGCTAGGTATATGGGTTTTTTTAAATTTTATTATAAATGACAATGTTTTAATTTTCCATATTCTTCTGGTATTTAAAATATTTATAAAATTATGCATGCTATCTTATATTTAGGGGCATTGCTAAATCTACTTGTAAATCCTTGTTATTCTGTAATGTGCTGCTGTGATGAATCTAATGTTAAACCACACTGGCACATCTGAAATAAACTCTCCTTGGTAGCAAGTCAGTATCCATTTTATTTACTAGATTGACTTTGTTAATGTTTTCTTTTTTTTTCCTGTTTTTTCATTTATTTTTAACTGAGGGTAATTATAACATTTTGCTGGTTTCTGCCGTACATCAACATGGAGCAGCCAGAGGTATACTTGTGTCCCCTCCCTCCTGAACCTCCCTCCCCATCTCCCACCCTATTCCACCACTCCAGGTAGTTACAGAGCCCAGTTTGAGTTTCCTGATCATACAGCAGATTCCCAATGGCTATCTATTTTACATATGTTAGCGTATATTTTCCCATGCTATGCTCTCCATTTGTCCCACCCTCTCCTTCCTACCCCGCCCCCCCCCGCTACTGCATATCCGTAAGTCTGTTGTTCCCTACGTCTGCATCTCCACTGGTACCCTGCAAATAAACTCATCAGCGCCATCTTTTTAGATTCCATATATATGTGTTAATATATGATATCTGTTTTTCCGACTTACTTCACTCAGTATAACAGGCTCCAGGTTCATCCACCTCATTAGCGCTGACTCAAATGCATTCCTTTTTATGGCTGAGGAATATTCCATTGGGGTCCCCTGGTGGCTCAGATGGTATGGAATCTGCCTGTAATGAAGGAGACCTGGCTTTGATCTCTGGGTTGGGAAGATCCACTGGAGAAGGAAATGGCTACCTACTCCAGTATTCTTGCCTGGAGAATCCCATAGACAAAGGAGCCTGGTGGGCGACACTCTACCAGGTCACAAAGAGTCAGACACGACTGAGCAACTAACAAGGAACAATATCCCATTGTGTATATGTACCGCAGCTTCTTTACCCATTCATCTGTCAACGGACACCTAGGTTGTTTCCATGTCCTAGCTATTGTAAGTAGTGTTACAATGAACATTGGGGTACACTGTCTGTTTCAATTTTGGTTTTCTCAGGGTATGTGCCCAATAGTGGGATTGTTGGGTCATATGGGAATTTTATTTCTAGTTTTTAAAGGAA
This sequence comes from Cervus canadensis, assembly GCF_019320065.1. Lineage (NCBI taxonomy): Eukaryota > Metazoa > Chordata > Mammalia > Artiodactyla > Cervidae > Cervus > Cervus canadensis. The sequence continues at coordinate 39,758,273 of NC_057412.1, forward strand.
TCGTCATACTGTCTTCCATAGAGACTGTATCAACTTACACTCCCACCAACTGTGCAAAAGGGTTCCTTTTTCTCCACACCCTCTCCAGCATTTATTGTTTGTACATTTTTGATGGTGGCCATTATGATGGTGTGAGGTAATATCTTACTGGAGTTTTGATTTGCATTTCTCTAATGACTCTATACAGTCAGCAAAAACAAGACCAGGAGCTGACTGTGGCTCAGATCATGAACTCCTTATTGCCAAATTCAGACCGAAACTGAAGAAAGTAAGGAAAACCACTAGACCATTCAGGTATGACCTAAATCAAATCCCCTATGACCATACAGTGGAAGTGACAAATAGATTTAAGGGACTAGATCTGATGGACAGAGAGCCTGATGAACCATGGACGGAGGTTTGCGACATTGTACAGGAGACAGGGATCAACACCATCCCCATGGAAAAGAAATGCAAAAAGGCAAAATGGTTGTCTGAGGAGGCCTTACAAATAGCTGTGAAAAGAAGAGAAGTGAAAAGCAAAGGAGAAAAGGAAAGATATTCCCATTTGAATGCAGGGTTCCAAAGAACAGCCAGGAGAGATAAGAAAGCCTTCCTCAGTGATCAATGCAAAGAAATAGAGGAAAACAACAGAATGGGAAAGACTAGAGATCTCTTCAAGAAAATTAGAGATATCAAGGGAACATTTCAGGCAAAGATGGGTTCGATAAAGGACGGAAATAGTATGGACCTAACAGAGCAGAAGATATTAAGAAGAGGTGGCAAAAATACACCAGTTGTATAGAAGAACTATACAAAAAAGATCTTCACGAGCCAGATAATCACAATGGTGTGATCACTCACCTAGAGCCAGACATCCTGGAATGTGAAGTCAAGTGGGCCTTAGAAAGCATCACTACAAACAAAGCTAGTGGATGTGATGGAATTCTAGTTGAGCTATTTCAAATCCTGAAAGATGATGCTGTGAAAGTGCTGCACTCCATATGCCAGCAAATTTGGAAAACTCAGCAGTGGCCACGGGACTGGAAAAGGTCCGTTTTCATTCCAATCTCTAAGAAAGGCAATCCCAAAGAATGCTCAAACTACTGCACAATTGCACTCATCTCACACGCTAGTAAAGTAATGCTCAAAATTCTCCAAGCCAGGCTTCAGCAATACGTGAACCATGAACTTCCAGATGTTCAAGCTGGTTTTAGAAAAGGCAGAGGAACCAGACATCAAATTGCCAATATCTGCTGGATCATTGAAAAAGCAAGAAGGTTCCAGAAAAACATCTATTTCTGCTTTATTGACTATGCCAAAGCCTTCGACTGTGTGGATCACAATAAACTGTGGAAAATTCTGAAAGAGATGGAAATACCAGGCCACCTGACCTGCCTCTTGAGAAACCTGTATGCAGGTCAGGAAGCAACAGTTAGAACTGGACATGGAACAACAGATTGGTTCCAAATAGGAAAAGGAGTACGTCAAGGCTGTATATTGTCACCCTGCTTATTTAACTTATATGCAGAATACATCATGAGAAATGCTGGGCTGGAAGAAGCACAAGCTGGAATCAAGATTGCTGGGAGAAATATCAATAACCTCAGATATGCAGATGACACCACCTTTATGGCAGAGAGTGAAGAGGAACTAAAAAGCCTCTTGATGAAAGTGAAAGAGGAGAGGGAAAAAGTTGGCTTAAAGCTTAACATTCAGAAAACGAAGATCATGGCATCTGGTCCCATCACTTCATGGGAAATAGATGGGGAGTCAGTGGAAACAGTGTCAGACTTTATTTTTTAGGGCTCCACCATCACTGTGGATGGTGACTGCAGCCATGAAATTAAAAGATGCTTACTCTTTGGAAGGAAAGTGATGACCAACCTAGATAGCATATTAAAAGCAGAGACATTACTTTGTCAACAAAGGTCCATCTGGTCAAGGCTATGGTTTTTCCTAGTGGTCATGTATGGATGTGAGAGTTGGACTGTGAAGAAAGCTGAGCACTGAAAAATTGATGTTTTTGAACTGTGGTGTTGGAGAAGACTCTTGAGAGTCCCTTGGACTGCAAGGAGATCCAACCAGTCCATCCTAAAGGAGATCAGTCCTGGGTGTTCATTGGAAGGACTGATGCTGAAGCTGAAACTCCAATACCTTGGCCACCTCATGCGAAGAGTTGACTCACTGGAAAAGACCCTGATGCTGGGAGGGATTGGGGGCAGGAGGAGAAGAGGTTGACAGAGGATGAGATGGCTGGATGGCATCACCAACTCGATGGACATGAGTTTGAGTAAACTCCGGGAGTTGGTGATGGACAGGGAGGCCTGGCATGGGGTCGCAAAGAGTTGGACATGACTGAGCAACTGAACTGAACTGAACGAGTGATGTTGAGCACCTTTTCATATGTCTGTTAGCCATCTGTATGCCTTCATTGGAGAAGTCTCTTTAGGTCTTTTGCCCACTTTTTCACTGGGTTGTTTGTTTTTCTGTTCTTGAGTTATATAAGCTGCTTGTATATTTTGGAAATTAATCCTTTGTCAGTTGTCTCATTTGCCATTATTTTCCCCCATTTTGAAGATTGCCTTTTACCTTGTTTATAGTTTCCTTTGCTGTGAAAAAGCTTTTAAGTTTAATTAGGTTCTACTTGTTTATTTTTACTTTTATTTCCATTACTCTAGAAAGTGTGTCAGAGGATTTTTGCTATGATTTATGTCATAGAGTGTAGACTTTGTTAATATTTTCTTAATTTTGCATCAATGTTAATGAAAAAATTGGTTTATTATTTCTATTATTATGTCTTTCTCAATTAAAGATCTCTTAAATGTGCCTCTTGAAAAGCATTACAAACTGTCCCCTATTTGTGTGTTCTCTGGAAGAATCTGTATAATATTATTGTTATGTCTTTCTCAAATGTTTGGAAGAATTCACCAGTGAAACTATCTTGGCCTAAGAATTAGATTATGAAAACATTCTATTCAGGAATCAAAGTTTTAAAATACATATCTGATTTTTTAAATTTTCTATTTCATCTTATGAAAAAATTAATAAGAGAATTTTGAATTATTAATCCATTTCATCCAAATTATCAAATTTATCAGAGAAAAATGTTTATAATATCATCTCATTTGATGTACTATGATCTGTACATTTTCATTTCTGAAAATTTGTGGCTTCTTTTTTCTACATCAATCATGTGATAAGTTTATCAATTTTATGAATTTTATCAAAATACCGACTCTTTGTTGATTTCTCTTTATTATTTTATTTCTGCTCTTTATTATTTCTGTCCTTTTATTCTTCTTAGTTTATATTTGCTTTTTGTTATCTTGCTTCTTCAGTTGTAAGTTTAAATAAATTTATATTTAGCTTTCTTTCCTTTCCAAAATGCCGTTGACCCTCAAACAATGAAAGGGTTAGGTGAGGTGATGATCAAAACCATTCCAAAGAAAAAGAAATGCAAGAAGGTAAAATATTTATCTGAGGAGCCCTTACAAATAGCTGAGAAAAGAAGGGAAGTGAAAGCAAAAGGAACAAGTGAAAGACACACCCATATATATGCATTAGTATACTGTATTGGTGTTTATCTTTCTGGCTTAGAAAGATGGTAATGATAACCCTATATGCAAGACAGAAAAAGATACACAGATGTATAAAACAGACTTTTGGACTCTATGGGAGAAGGCGAGGGTGGGATGATTTGAGAGAACAGCATCGAAACATGTATATTATCAAGTGTGAAACAGATCACCAGCCCAGGTTGGATGCATGAGACAAGTGCTCGGGGCTGGTGCACTGGGAAGGCCCAGAGGGATGGGTGGGGAGGGAGGTGGGAGGGGGGATCAGGATGGGGAACACATGTAAATCCATGGCTGATTCATGTCAATGTATGGCAAAAACCACTACAATATTGTAAAGTAATTAGCCTCCAACTAATAAAAATAAATGAAAAATTAAAAAGAAAAGAATAGAAAAGAAAGACACGCCCAACTGAATGCAGAGTTCCAAAGAATAGCAAGGAGAGATAAGAAAGCCTTCCTCGGGTGGAGAGGGAGGTGGGAGGGGGGATCGGGATTGGGAATACATGTAAATCCATGGCTGATTCATATCAATGTATGACAAAACCCACTGGAAAAAAAAATAATAATAAAAAAAAAAAGAAAGCCTTCCTCAGTGATCAGTGCAAAGACATAGAGGAAAACAATGAATGGGAAAGACTAGAGGTCTCGTCAAGAAAATTAGAGATACCAAGGGAACATTTCCTGCAAAGTTGGGCAATAAAGGCCAGAAATGGAAAGGACCTAACAGAAGCAGAAAAAATAAAAAAGAAGTGGTAAGAATACACAGAAGAGCCATACAAAAAATATCTTAAAACCCAGATTACCACAGTGGTGCAGTCACTCACTTAGAGCCAGATATCCTAGAGTGTGAAGTCAAGAGGGCCATAGGAAGCATTACTATGAACAAAGCTAGTGGAGGTGATGGAATTCCATTTGAGCTATTTCAAATCCTAAAAGATGATGCTGTGAAAGTGCTGCACTCAATATATCAGCAAATTTGGAAAACTCAGCAATGGCCACAGGACTGGAAAAGGTCAGTTTTCATTCCAATCCCAAAGACAAGCAATGCCAAAGAATGCTCAAACTACTGTACAATTGCACTTATTTCACATGCTAGCAAGGTAATCCTCAAAATCGTTCAAGCTAGGTTTCAAAACAGTATATGAATTGAGAACTTCCAGATGTTCAAACTGGACTTAGAAAAGGCAGAGGAACCAGAGATCAAATTGCCAACATCCACTGGATCATCAAAAAAGCAAGAGAGTTCCAGAAAAATATCTATTTCTGCTTTATTGACTATGCCAAAGCCTTTGACTGTGTGGATCACAATAAACTGTGGAAAATTCTGAAAGAGATGGAAATACCAGACCACCTGACTTGTATGCAGGTCAGGAAGCAACAGTTAGAACTGGACATGGAACAACAGACTGGGTCCAAATAGGAAAAGGAGTACATCAAGGCTGTATATTGTCACCCTGCTTATTTAACTTGTATGCAGTGTACATCATGAGAAATGCTGGGCTGGATGAAGCACAAGCTGGAATCAAGATTACCAGAAGAAATATCAATAGCCTCAGATATGCAGATGACACCACCCTTATGGCAGAAAGTGAAGAAGAACTAAAGAACCTCTTGATGAAAGTGAAAGAGGAGAGGGAAAAAGTTGGCTTAAAGCTTAACATTCAGAAAACTAAGATCATGGCATCCGGTCCCATCACTTCATGGGAAATAGATGGGGAAACAGTGAAAACAGTGGTTGGCTTTATTTTGGGGGGCTCCAAAATCACTGCAGAGTGTGATTGCAGCCATGAAATTAAAAGACGCTTACTCCTTGGAAGGAAAGTTATGACCAACCAAGACAGCATATTAAATAGCAGAGACATTACTTTGCCAACAAAGGTCCATCTAGTCAAGGCTATGGTTTTTCCTGGCATCATGTATGGATGTGAGAGTTGGACTAGAAAGAAAGCTGAGAGATCAAGAATTGATGCTTTTGAACTGTGGTGTTGGAGAAGACTCTTGAGAGTCCCTTGGACTGCAAGGAGATCCAACCAGTCCATCCTAAAGGAGTTCAGTCCTGGGTGTTCATTGGAAGGACTGATGCTGAAGCTGAAACTCCAATACTTTGGCCACCTCATGTGAAGAGTTGACCCATTGGAAAAGACCCTGATGCTGGGAGGGATTGGGGGCAGGAGGAGAAGAGGTTGACAGAGGATGAGATGGCTGGATGGCATCACTGACTCAACGGACTTGAGTTTGAGTAAACTCCAGGAGTTGGTGATGGACAGGGAGGCCTGGCGTGCTGCAATTCATGGGGTCACAAAGAGTCGGACACGACTGAGCGACTGAACTGAACTGAACTATTTATCTCCCTAAGCTACTCTTGAAGTGAAGTGAAGTCGTTCAGTCGTGTCCGACTCTTTGCGACCCCATGGACTGTAGCTCACCAGGCTCCTCTGTCCACGGGATTCTCCAGGCAAGAATACTGGAGTGGGTTGCCATTTCCTTCTCCAGGGGATCTTTCTGACCCAGGGATTGAGCCCAGGTCTCCCTCATTGCAGGCAGATGCTTTAACCTCTGAGCCACCAGGGAGACTGCAATCTACACTTAGGAACACCCATTGAGTTCTTAACTTTAAAGTTTTCTATTTTAGATTATTTATGTTACTTTTTTATACAGAGTATTATTTGTTGAAGAAAATCTTCATACTTTCATCTATTCTTCCCATCTTCTCTAATTTATTTAATACATCAATCATAGTTATTTCAAAGACCTTCATGATAACTCTGATAGCCAGATTATCTACTAATCTCCCACTAGATTCCAGCTTTTTCTTCTTGATCATCAGTCATATTTTCATGTCTTTTTTCATGTGTAGCAATATTCTATTGCATGTCAGACACTGAGTATAAAAGAAATGAAGAGAATCTGAATAACACTATCTTTAATCAGAAAGGGTCTCCCCTTTTCTCTGTTATGCAGCTCAGGTAAGAGGCTGATCATTTTATCTAATCAGTAATTTACATGAGTCAGAGCTGGATTACAGAATAAGAATCAATTTACTTCTGTTCGAACCCACTTCCTTGGGCATGGCCATCTGAAGCGTTCTGATAGAGAGCCAAACTGTTCTTTTTATCTTTGATCATGAAATACTTTAGGATTTCCAGCTTTGCCATTCATAAGTTTCCAGCCCAGCTCTTCCGCATCCACTCTAGACAGCTTAATAATCTAGCAAATGTCTTGATTGAGAAACTTAGTGAAGTGATTAAGGCAGGCCCACTCTCCCTGGAGTGGCTTAGATTTCACTTTGCCTTTTTGAAGATTTTGGATTTCCTTCATTATCTCCAGTGCTGCTACAGATCTCCAGAACTAGCCTGTGTCACATGGGGTAAATTAGCCAAGCATTTGAAGAAGCCCCTGAAGTTTCCAATTTGCCTCTCTAGCCTCCTACAACTGCCAAAACAACAACAACAATTTGCTGGTTTATTTTTCACTTAGAAGTGGGTTCATGCTTAAATTAACCCAATCTGCAGCCATGTCACAAATCAGTTAAATTCCCCAAAAGGAAAAATCCCCAGGATCCAGCAAATGTCCCTAAGGGTGGGGTGGGTGGGGGATTCAGCTCAGTTTTTAATCTTCTTTCCCCATGGCAAGGTGGCAGAGCTGGGAGGGTGGGGGTGGGTAGTGAGGGTTGGGTAATGAGTGAACTGATTAACCAAGTATTTTTCCACTTCTACTTGGTAAACCAGGTTCTAAGACCTTAGAATTCCAAATGCTGAGTATTAACCATTCTTCATTTCAGGTGTGGCCAGAAGAAACCAAGGTTTAACAGGAACAGGTTAAGTTACAGTGAACAAAGAGCTTATAGAGATAAGAATAAATTATGTTAATCTTTTCTTCTTCATCCTTCAGCATTATTATCTGGTTCCTGCCTACACTCAACTAAAACTTCACTCTCAACTGTTTTCTTTCTAATGACCATTTTTCAAGCCTTGCTTTTATTTACCCTTCTATAGAAAGAACCTCATGTAGTGTCCCAGAGACATCAGAATTCAAGGACAATCACTAGCTATTTCATTTAGAAGATACTACCTATTTTATATGACTTCCCTTGTGGCTCAGACAGTAAAGCGTCCACCTACAATGCAGGAGACCCAGGTTTGATCCCTCTTGGGAAGATCCTCTGGTGAAGGAAATGGCAACCCACTCCAGTACTCTTGCCTGGAAAATCCCAAGGATGGAGGAGCGTGGTAGGCTACAGTCCATGGGGTCACAAAGAGTCAGACACGACTGAGCGACTTCACTTGGTCACTTCACCTATTTTATTGGTATTATCCATCTTAAGTGAAACATGGAGTACATATTAAGATTATGGTTTCATCCTCAAACAAAATGCTCATTACTATAGCTTATGTTAAATTGAAATATATCATAAACATACTCTAGCATATAAAGCCTACATCAAAAAGAAAAAAGAGAGAGAGAACATGTATTAACTGAGGCGTTCAGATTTTTTTTTTTTTTAAGCATATAACTACAATGACTGAAATGTTTCCAGGTTGCTAATGCATTCTGGATCATGGTTATTAGTTTATGCTTGCTTTTTTCCAAAGGTATTTATCATCATAACATGAGACAAATTGAACTCACTTAATAAAACTTTAGACCATAGAGCTTTTGGCTCTTTTGACTATCAAAAATTATCTTGTTAAGATTGTTAGCAATACTGAGATGGCATAAGAACGGAAAAGAAATTGCATGCCAACTCCGTTCATTTTGAAAGCTTTCAGCACTGGGTTACACAATGGAAAAATCTCAAGGACATTCCCTCTGTCCATGTGTTTGTCATGATTACATGGAAGTCAAGCACAACTCCAACAAATGAATTGGACTCAAATGCTTTGGAGTTAAAATATTGGGTATGTGGAAAAGATTCCCTGATGGGAGCTGGTATTATCATGAAATAACTTTAAGATCAGGAAAGGAGATTCGGTGCTTGAGTCAAAGTAGGGCGCTACCAATAAATGGTAACCAATAAAAGGTTTAACATGGTAATTCACAAATTCATAAACTGAGAGTAAACAATATTTTTTCTAAGTGTAGGTAATGCGGATATTCCATAAGTAAAAATGTTAGCCTTTTTTTTTTCTTTCAATCACCCTACTTAAAGTCCACTTAGGATGGACCACAAACTCTTGGCAATGGCCTATAAAGACCACCAAGGTCAAGTTCCTATCCATTTTTGTAATTTGACCTCTCCCCAAACATCCTGCATTTCAGCTACTTTAAATCACTTGATATTAAAGGTGTAATGCTAATTCTCACTTAGTACTAATTGTTTCTTCTACCCAGAATTTCTTTTCCTGCCTTTCCTTCTTATGGTGAGAAATGCCATCCTCAGCATGAATTCTTTTCTAAACTCCTGACCACAGTTGGACACTTTCTTTCTTCTTGTTCTTACAGCATTCTATTCATACACGTCTTATAGCCTCCACCTGATTACTCTCTTTAGCTTTTACATCCTTCTAGGGAAGAAAAATATTCTAAGAACACTGACTTCCTCAATACCAGTGGTGGTGGTTTAGTCACTCAGGTGTGTCTAGTTCTTGCAACCCCATGGACTGTAACCCACCAGGCTCCTCTGTCCATGAGATTTCCCAGGCAAGAATACTGGAGTGGGTTGCCATTTCCTTCTCCAGGGAAATCTTCCCAACCAAGGAATCAAGCCTGGGTCTCCTGCATTGCAGGTGGATTCTTTACCAACTGAGCTACAAGGGAAGCTTTAATACCAGTACTTTATCTGAAACATTAAACAGCAGTTAATAAATGTAGAGGGACCAAAGAGACACAGAGGGTAAGAAGGAAGGAAGCAAAGAAAGACTTTACACTTTTTTAATATGACCCCCAAAATATCCAGAATCTAAATTTTCAATTAGTAAGCTCATAATACTATTTTAAAAGATTAAGTGTCCTTAAATATTCAAAATACAGTGATATAATAAAGAAGGGAATTTGTACATAATGTGCAGGCTTATATATAACCAATGACATTTTGGTCTCCTTAATTTTATTTTGCCTTCCTCCAATGAGGCTTCATTTTCTATTCTGTTCATTTCCTGATCAGGATTTCTTTACCCTCTGTGTTGCTTTGTTCCTCATCTCATTTCTTAGATTCTTTTTCTCTGTACAATGATGGCAGATGGTATGGATTTTAGATGCCTGGTGAGAAATAATTCTGTAAAGCATTATCAATTATTTATCTTTATTACTACTAAATATTGTAAACTTAGAATTAGAGTTGCTGACATATTAAAATGATATGGGTTGATGCCATGCCAAATACAACTTCTGTTTTCTGAGACAGAGTCAAGGACTCATTAAAATCTTGATATACTTCAGACATGCCCAGGGATAAAATAACTTAATCTTTCTATGACAGTTATATAGTACTTATGAGTCACAAAGCACTTTATCTGCAATATCCATTTGATTCCTTATCTTTCAGGGCAGGAAAACTCAGACTCCTAGAGGATAAATAGTGCACACATAATTACTTAGCCTGTAAATTGCCAAGTTAGGGCTTAAAACTGGTTTGAGTTTGTGTTATATTTTTTAAACCACAGTTATCTTCTTGTACAGGCTTTCCTGGTAGCTCAACTGCTAAAGAAGCCACCTGCAATCCTGGAGACCCCAGTTCGATTCCTCGGTAGGAAAGATCCCCTGGAGAAGGGATGGGCTACCTATTCCAGTATGCATGGGCTTCCCTGGTGGCTCAGATGGTGAAGACTCTACCTGCAATGCAGGAGACCTGAGTTCAACCTCTGTGTCAGGAAGATACTTTGCAAGAGGGCATGGAAACCCACTCCAGTATTCTTGCCTGGAAAATCCCCATGGACTGAAGAGCCTGGCAGGCTACAGTACATGGCGTCTCAAAGAGCCAGACACGACTGGCGACTAAGCACAGAACACATCTTCTTGTACATACTTCTTCCCTGGCCCCCTCTCAATTTGCCTACCCCCAAAAGAGTGATACTCTGAGTGCTGACTGATCACCTGGCCCTTTACACTTGGCTGCTACATCTAAGCTTATTTTCTGCCTATGAAGAAGCCAAGATATCTGAAGTTCAGGTTGAAGTCTAGATGTCTCTGTGAGATACAAGGACTTGAATGAACTCCTTATTGAACGCACTTCAGCATTTGCTGGATTTAGGTGGATTAGCATGAATTAAAGCTTAGTTTGGTAGTCACTAGCTTGCACAAGACTTTTATCCATCAGAGGGCAGACAGAATGATATTGCAATCACAGAAAACTAACCAAACTGATCACATGGATCACAGCCTTGTCTAACTCAGTGAAACTATGAGCCATGCTGTGTAGGGCCACCCAAAATGGGACGGTCATGGTGGAGAGGTCTGACAAAACATGGTCCACTGGAGAAGGGAATGAAATGGCAAACCATTTCGGTATTCTTGCCTTGAGAACCCCATGAACAGTATGAAGAGGCAAAACAATAGGACACTGAAAGATGAACTCCCCAGCTTGGTAGGTGCCCAATATGCTACTGGAGAACAGTGAAGAGATAACTCCAGAAAGAACAAGGAGACAGAGCCAAAGAAAAACAGTGCCCAGTTGTAGACATGACTGGTAGCTCAGTGAAGTCTGATGCTGTAAAGAACAATATTGCGTAGGAACCTGGATATTAGGTCCACGAATCAAGGTAAATTGGAAGCAGTCAAATAGGAGATGGCAAGACGGGACATCGGCATTTTAGGAGTCAGTGAACTATAATGGACCAGGAAGGGGGAATTTAATTCAGGTGACCATTATATCTGCTACACTGGGGAAGAATCCCATAGAAGAAATGGAGTAGCCCTCATAGTCAACAAAAAAGAGTCTGAAATGCAGTACTTGGATGCAATCTCAAAAATGACAGAATGATCTCTGTTCGTTTCCAAGACAAACCATTCAACATCACAGTACTCCAAGTCTATGCCCCAACCCCTAATGCTGACGAAGCTGAAGTTGAACAGTTCTATAAGGATGTACAAGACCTCCTAAAACTAACACCAAAAAAGATGTTCTTTTCATCTTAGGGCACTGGGATGCAAAAGTAGGAAGTCAAGAGATACCTGGAGTAACAGGCAAGTTGGGCTGTGGAGTAAAAATGAAGCAGGGCAAAGGCTAACAGAGTTTTGCCAAGAGAACACACTGGTCATAGTAAACACCCCCTTCGAACAATTCAAGAGACAACTCTTGAGTTCATCATGGACATCACCAGGTGGTCAATACTGAAATCAGTTTGATTATATTCTTTGCAGCTGAAGATGGAGAAGCTCTATAGAGTCAGCAAAAACAAGACTTGGAGCTGACTGTGGCTCAGATCATGAGCTCCTTACTGCAAAATTCAGACTTAAACTGAAGAAAGTAGGGAAAACTATTAGACCATTCAGGTTTGACTTAAATCAAATCCCTTATGATTATACAGTGGAAGTGACAAATAGATTCAAGGGATTACATCTGATAGACAGTGTGCCTGAAGAAGTATGGAAGGAGGTTCATAACATTGTACAGGAGGCCGTGATCAAAACCATCCCCAAGAAAAATAAATGCAAAAAGGCAAAATGGCTGTCTGAGGAGGCCTTACAAATAGCTGTGAAAAGAAGAGAAGCAAAAGGCAAACAAGAAAAGGAAAGATATTCCCATTTGAATGCAGAGTTCCAAAGAAGAGTAAGAAGAGATAAGAAAGCCTTCCTAAGTGCTCAATGCAAAGAAATAGAGGGAAACAATAAAATGAGAAAGACAAGATCCCTTCAAGAAAATTAGAGATATCAAGGGAATATTTCATGCAAAGATTGGCACAATAAAGGACAGGAAAAGTATGGACCTAACAGAAGTAGAAGATATTAAGAAAACTGGCAAGAATACACAGAACTGTATAAAAAAGATCTTAATGGCCCAGATAACAACAAAGGTGTGATCACTCACCTAAAGCCAGACATCCTAGGGTCTGAAGTCAAGTGGGCTGTAGGAAGCATCACTATGGTCAACGCTAGTGGAGGTGATATAATTCCAGCTGAGCTACTTCAAATCCTAAAAGACAATGCTGTGAAAGTGCTGCACTCAATATGCCAGCAAATTTGGAAAACTCAGCAGTGGCCATAGGACTGGAAAAGGTCAGTTTTCATTTCATTCTATTCCCAAAGAAAGGCAATGCCAAAGAACGTTCAAACTACCCCACAGTAGCAATTATCTCACATGCAGGCAAAGTAATGCTCAAAATTCTCCAAATAGGCCTCAACAGTACATGAAACAAAACTTTCAGATGTTCAAGTTGGATTTAGAAAAGGCCTCGGAACCAGAGATCAAATTACTGACATCCACTGGGTTATACAAAAAGCAAGAGAATTCCAGAAAAACATCTACTTCTGCTTCATTGGCTAAGCTAAAGTCTTTGACTGTGTGGATCACAACAAACTGTGGGAAATTCTTCAAGAGATAGGACTACCAGACCACCTTACCTGCCTCCTGAGAAATCTGTATGCAGGTCAAGGAACAACAGTTAGAACCTGACATGGAACAATGGACTGGTTCCAATTTGGGAAAGGAGAATGTCAAGGCTGTATATTGTCACCCTGCTTACTTAACTTATATGCAGAGTTTATCATGAGAAATGCCAGACTGCATGAAGCACAAGCTGGAATCAAGATTGCCAGGAGATATATCAGTAATCTCAGATATGTAGATGATACCACCCTTATGGCAGAAAGCAAAGAACTAAAGAGATTCTTAATGAAAGTGAAAGAGAAGAGTGAAAAAGCTGGCTTAAAACTCATCAGTCAAAAAAACTACAATATTGTAAAGCAATTAGCCTCCAACCAATAAAAATAATTGGGGGAAAAAAAAAAAAAAAAAAAAAAAACCTAAGATCGTGGCATCCAGTCCCATCACTTCATGGCAAATAGAGGCGGAAACAATGGAAACAGTTACAGATTTTATTTTCTTGGATTCCAAAGTCACTGTGGATGGTGACTTCAGCCATGAAATTAAAAGAAGCTTTCTCCTTAGAAGAAAAGCTATGACAAACCTAGACAGCATATTAAAAAGCAGAGACATTCTTTGCGAACAAAGATCCATATAGTCAAGCTATTGTATTTCCAGTAGTCATGTATGGATGTGAGAATTGGACCTTAAAGAATGCTGAGCACCGAAGAATAGATGCTTTTGAACTGTGATGTTGGAGAAGACTCTTCAGAGTCCCTTGCAATGTAAGGAGATCAAACCAGTCAATGCTAAAAGAAATCAGTCCTGAATATTCATTGGAAGGACTGATGCTGAAGTTGAAGCTCCAATACTTTGATCACCTAATGCGAAGAACTGACTTGTTGGAAAAGGCCCTGATGCTGGGAAAGATTGAAGGCAGGAGAAGAAGGGGATGACAGAGGATGAGATGGTTGGATGGCATCACCAACTTGAGGGACATGAGTTTGAGCAAGACATGGATGTTTGTGATGGATGGGGAAGCCTGACGTGCTGCAGTCCATGGGGTTGCAAAGAGTCAGACACGACTGAGAAACTGAACTGAACAGTATTAATCAAATGTTTTTAGTTCCCCTTTTGGGAAATTTTTGTAGGGTTAAACCCTACACTTGAAACTAGGTATGGCCATGGCAGAAAACTTCACCAGTGAAATGTGAGCAGAAGTGATGTGTTACTTCCAAGTAGGCGCTTTATGAATCAGAGTATGACCTGTGCCCCATCTTGATTTTGGAGGTGTTTTTTTTTTTTTTTTTTTTTGGCTTTTTTTGAATAGACAATCTGATAGTGTTGACATGAAGCCTCCCCTACCCATTTAAGACAAGAAACAAATCTTTCCTTGCCCTCAGTTCAGTTCAGTTCTGTTCAGTCGCTCAGTCGTGTCCAACTCTTTGCGACCCCATGAACCACAGCACACCAGGCTTCCCTGTCTATCATCAACTCCTGGAGTTCACCCAAATTCATGTCCATTGAGTCACCCTACTCCCACACAAAAACAAACCTGTTGATACAGTGGACATGTAATGTGAGCAAATATTTAAAACTTCTAAACTGTTAAGAGTTCTGATCAAGCATAACTTAGATAACTTAGCTTATCTTAACTGGTATACTTACTATCATATGTTATTCCAATTCAGTGGTAATGCTGAATGTAACATGTTAATGGAGTCTTTTTGAAGCTATGAAATGTGGGTGTGGACAGTTCTTAATTAAGACTATTAAACATTCAAAGGCTCCTTGCTAGCTTATTGCTAATAAGCTTTTCAACAAGTATTGCCGTCTGACACTGAAAAATAAACTAGTGGAAGAAATAATTCCAAGGATAGTTATATGCATAATGATACCTATGGGGAGGGATAGGAATGACTGCATTTATGAGAACCTTAATCTTCCTTTTCCCCTCACCCATCTCAGCTTCCTCCAGAGATCACAGTTTCAAGACCAAGTCTCCCTTTTGAGACAAGCTAGATAATTCTTCCTTTAGAGACTTTCAGTTCAGTTCAGTCGCTCAGTCATGTCTGACTCTTTGCAACCCCTTGAATCGCAGTATGCCAGGCCTCCCTGTCCATCACCAACTCCCGGAGTTTACTCAAACTCATGCCCATCGAGTCGGTGATGCCATCCAGCCATCTCATCCTCTGTCATCCCCTTCTCCTCCTGCCCCCAATCCCTCCCAGCATCAGGGTCTTTTCCAATGAGTCAACTCTTCACATCAGGTGGCCAAAGTATTGGAGCTTCAGCTTCAGCATCAGTCCTTCCAATGAACACCCAGGACTGATCTCCTTTAGGATGGATTGGTTGGATCTCCTTACAGTCCAAAGGACTCTCAAGAGTCTTCTCCAACACCACAGTTCAAAAGCATCAATTTTTCGGTGTTCAGCTTTCTTCACAGTCCAAATTTCACATCCATACATGACCACTGGAAAAACCATAGCCTTGACCAGACGGACCTTTGTTGGCAAAGTAATGTCTCTGCTTTTTAATATGCTGTCTAGGTTGGTCATCACTTTCCTTCCAAGGAGTAAGCGTCTTTTAATTTCATGGCTGCAATCACACTCTGCAGTGATTTTGGAGCCCAAAAAGTAAAGTCTGACACTGTTTCCACTGTCTCCCCATCATGGTCAACAAATGAGTCTGAAATGCAGTACTTAGAGACTTTAGAAAAGTACTAATCTTGGCAAACTCTTCCCGGGTAAACAGAGGGAGAGACGTACTCTGTTATTGCACTTCTACTCTCCTCCAGCCTAGGGGAGTGGGGGCTTCATTTCACAGATTTCAGGGTACCTTTGAGCTTTCTTAGTCTCAAATGGCAATCCCAGGCGAAAGATGCCTGTGGTGAATAATTTGAGAATTCATTCATAGACTAAGCAATTTCCAGTTCTGTACATGATGACCACTCAGATCCAAGCCAAATCTTGTCCACACATGTGCTGGCAAGGTTTCCTATCAAAGCACGAAGACTATTTGAGCACAGCTAATGGTAGAGTTTGGCCAAAATTTGTTTTAACTTAATTTCTGTGTGAATTTTTCAACTGAAATTTTACCCTAAAGAATTAGGGTTGAATTTCTGAAGATGAAATTTGAGTAAATGAGAACTGTACACAGAGGTGTGCATTGACCCTGGTGGCTCAGAGGGTAAAGCGTCTGCCTGCAATGCAGGAGACCTGGGTTTGATCCCTGGGACAGGAAGATCCCCTGGAGAAGGAAATGGCAACCCACTCCAGTATTCTTGCCTGGAAAATCCCATGGACAGAGAAGCCTGGTAGACTACAGTCCATGGGATCCCAAAGACTCGGACACGACTGAGCGACTTCACTTTCACTTTCTACGTAAACAAGAATTAATCCAGTGCGTATGTACAGAGTAGGTGTGGTCATCACCACCGTCAACATTGGGTTATCATACCTCATATAAATTGTAATTTGTTATACTCAAGTTCAGAATGGTCTGTATCCTTTGATTTCCACTTAACTTTTTTCCTCCAGGTCAGAAATGCAGAGCTAAGAATTTGTTCGAGAAAGAAAAAAAAATACAATTTAGTTAGTAATAGGAAAAAAATAAATCTTTAAAACCTATTAAATGGAGTAAGTTCAAACAAAACAAACCTGACAAAATTTTCTCATCTCTTGGATGACTATGAATAAAAAATGAAACATGATTTCAGTTAGTTTGGTCTATTCAGTTCAGTTCAATTCAGTTCAGTCGCTCAGTCGTGTCCGACTCTTTCTGACCCCCTGGCAGCATTCCAGGCCTCCCTGTCTATCACCAACTCCCAGAATTTACTCAAACTCATGTCCATTGAGTCAGTGATACCATCCAACCATCTCACCCTGTGTCATCCCCTTCTCCTGCCACCGCTCCAAGTTTGGTCTATATGTTTAGCTAATTTAATGACCATCAATACATTTTAACAGCCAATGGCTTAGGTATGTTGGCATACTCTAACTCTTTTTCTTATCATTACTCTTTTGTACAGGTAAAGACAGAAAAAATTAATTAAGGGCCAAGATTTTCCTAGAAAGGTCTATGTTTTGGTAATATATTTTAAAAGCTCCATTTTTAGACTTGGGCAGTTTTAAAATGCTAACACCTTTTAATCACGTTTACTACATTTTACATATTTTTTAAATATGGCAATAGGTTTTTTAAAGAATTCTATAGATTACATCAAAATATGATTAGATCTGATTATATAAAAATCTAAATAACGTCCACATTTGAGACAGTGATTCATATTCTAAAAGCCTCAGGGGTGGCGAATAATTGATAAAAAGGCAGAATGAAGACATAATGGTAAGAAAATCACAGGAATAATTTAAACTACCTTTCAGGCATACTATCCCTTCCTAAGTCTCTTGAGATATACACTTTTCATACTCTGAGAGGGGAAAAAAAAAAAAGAAAGGAAACCACATTCATCATCTTTTCCAGGAAACAGCTCTGCAGATTCTCTTTGCTTGTGGCTACATCACTTCTGCAACAGCTGGGCGTGTGGGTGGCACGCATCAGATCTGCCAGTTTCCAGACTGAACCTAGGCCTCCTGAAGCTTTACGGGACTTCCCGGCTCTGTGGGGGGTCCGGGGCTCCTGTCTAGGCCTTGGGATGGAGACAGGGTGCGGTGCGTGCAGAACAGGGGAAACACCTGAGAACACACGCCTGGCGTCTGCGGAGACCACCGGTGTGTAAACCGCTTTGCGACAAGGCTAATTTCAAAGGGAAGAGGAGCAGCCATTTCCCCCTTCAGCTCCAACCCTCCACACAGCTGCTACTCTGGGTTCAGGATGGAAGAAAAACAAGGGAGAAGTGGGACTTTCTGCAGTGGTTTGGCTCCTTAGAAGCAGGCCTAGTGGAAGGAGCGCCTCCAAGGGAAGAGCAGGCATCTTCTCCGCGCATGCCCTCTACTCCTCGGCGTAGGCTGTTAAACTGTTCTGCTGCTCCACCCCGTACCACAAAGGTTGACTTCTCGCTTAGCCAAAAAGTCGTCTGCAGTCTGGGACACTCTCCAGCGCAACTGTCCCTCCTGAGCTGACAATGCAGTCCATCCTTGCAGAGTCTCTGCTTCCCTCCACTGCACAGTCTAAGGAAGTAGACGCTGTGGTCGGCGGGGCATTGGAAGAGAGCAGGGGAGTCCCACCCAGTCGTGGGGACCCCAAGTGATACCTGGCACTCCTGCTCTTGTTCACTGACCACCTCCCATCACCTCTAGGCAACGCCTGACCTCAGAGGGCGTGTATTCGGAAGTGGGTATCGATGAATATTAGAGCCATGTGCCCTCTCTGAAGCCCTAAAATTACACTTTAGTTATGAATGTAGCCTCCACTTTCCCAGAGAATGTATGCACCCATTCTCTGAGGTCTAGTTGTCTTTGTTCTCACATCTGGATTCCAGTCTCCCTTCCAGAAAAGAGACAGGAGAGAAATACGTGGAGTGTGTCTACCCTGTGGAGTCTGTGATGGCTCCCTAAAAGTCTGCAAAGGCAAAGGTAACCGAAAAAATGTATCACAGGTTAAGGTTTCTCCTGGTGGCTCAGGCGGTAAAGTATCCGTCTGCAATGCAGGAGACCCAGGTTCGATCCCTGGGTTGGGAAGATTCCCCTGGAGAAGAGAATGGCAACCCACTCTAGTATTCTTGGCTGGAGAATCCCATGGACAGAGGAGCCTGTAGACCCATAGGATCGTGAAGAGTCGGACACAGCTGAGCAACTAAGCATGCATGCATTGCCTCTCCACCCCATTAATGTAATGCTCGGAAGGAAGTATTGACTTGTGTCTCCCTGGGCTTTGCCTTTCTGCCTTTTGTTTTATGATCTTATTTGGTTCTAGTTCCTAGTTATTGATGCTAGTGAAAGGGAAGAAGAGGTGGAGAAAAAGAGGGGGAAAGATAAACAGGGAGAAAGATAAAGAGAGAAAGGAGGAGGGAGAGGGAAGAGAGAAAGCAGAAAGTACTTGTGAGATTATAAAGTTCCTCCAAAACCATCAACTCACATGAGCTTCAAAACAACCTGTAGAAGAAGATATTTATTTATCTGCAAGTTATCAGTGAGGAGACTAAAACTCAGAAGGATTCACAAAGTAAAATTTAGTAGAAGCAGACATAAAGCTTAATGAGATGCAGTTTCAGGACCTTTCGAAACCAAGAGACCAGACTATGTTTTAACACATGCCTGGTCTTTTCTGAATGTCAGAGGTCACTTGCTTTTTATCCCAATGCTCATTTTAAGTTTTGACAGCATCTAGATTAATTTTAAAAGGATTTCTTTAAGGTCCCTGGTCTCCTCATGTGCCTCTAATCCCATCAAAACTAAACCTGGTAACTTTGATTGACCTCATATTGGATCATTAGAGAAGGCATGGGTCCCCAAACCTTCTCTTCTAGCCCTTCCATGCCAACTCATGCCTTGTGGGAACCTAACTTGCCCTGCCTCAGCTGCCTATGAATGGGGCTCCAGTTCACACCAGCTCTCCCCATGTGCCTGGTTTTGCACACTCAACACGTTGGTGATACAGGTAGGCAGGGCAGGAAGGAGTGAGAGCATTCCCTTGGGATCTGTGTGTTCATGGGCACAGCACTGAATGCTCCCTTCAGCCCAGAAACTAAAAGCCAGTCTTTTAAAACAGAAAGTAAAGGCTCTTATTTTCCAAGCTACTTAGAAGAAGAATGTAAGTGCCAGCAGCCCAGGCTGCCAGTAGGGCCACTGGAAGTTACCGGGACTTGCAGAGCAAGGCTGCAGTGTTTTCAGCTCCTGGAGAGAGGGCCAATGCAGGCCAAAGAGTCTGCAAGAGGAAGGGAGGAAGCAGGAATGTGTCTCTCAACAGCATGTTTGAGAACAAGCAGTTTCTTCCCCAAAGCCAGCTGTGAGACTCTCAAATTGTGTCTGAGGAAGAAAAGGGCAAGACAGAGAGAGAGAAAAGTGAACTACTAGGAAAAGCAGATATCTCTTTGGGAGTTGGGAGGGCAGCAAAAACACTGTCTACTAGTTTGTTAGTCTTGGAAGCTGCATAACTGTGAATCTGACCATAGTCAGGGTTTCTAAGGACCTGCTTCTGAAAAATGTGGCAAGAGTTTAACCTGAAATATGGACTGTGGAGGGCTCTGGTGTGATCTAAGTCAGAGGAGACTGAGTTCCTTATCTAGGTCCCTCAGTACACAAGGTCCATCAGATGACATCCTGACTATTTTGGTCCTTGCTCACAGGTTGTCTTTAGTTCATGGGAGAAGTTGGGGGAACATGTCTCAAACTGGATTGGAATCTCTCAGGAAGAAGGTCTAACTAAGACTTCTTGTCTCTCTCAACTGCAGCCTGAATAGTGTTCTGAAGTACAGGTGGTAGATGAGAAGCCCCTCATTGAGAAAGGAGAGGTTTTTGCCAAGCACTCCTCCCAGGCCATAGAAGGTAGCTTCCTCTCAGCTACTTAGTATTCTGCAAGAAATATCACCTCTTATCTTCACACCCATGGGAGCTGTCTCGTTTAGGAAGGTCTTTGGTTGCAAGTAACAGAAATCCATTTACAGCAGCTCCAACAGAAGCAGATGTATCTTTCTCACCTAACAAGATCTTGGATCTAGGTGGGAGCTGGCATTGATTCAGAAGCTCAGTACCATCAGGGCTACCGTCTCTGGGATTCTCTTACCTTTTCCCTCTTTCATGGTCACAAGCTGACTGATGGAAGAATGGGTAGACTTGTGGTGTTGTGGTGTATCTCTGTATATATATTAGAACATTATTTAGCCTTAAAAAGGAAGGAAATTCTGTCATTAGCAACAATTACATGAAACTGGAAGATGTGACGCTAAATGAAATAAACCAGACACAGAAAAGAAAATACCTCATCATCTTGCTTATGTGTGAAATCTACATAAAAGCAGGTAATAACTTGGCTACAAAAGGCAGGAAAATAGGGGTGAATGAGGAGACCTTTGTCAAAGGGTATAAGGCTAAAGTTATCTAGGATGAACACGGTATATATATATAATGCCCAGCACGGTAACTGTATTAGTAACATTGTACCATATACTGGAAATTTGCTAAGAACATAGATCTCAGGCATTCTGACAGCAAAAGTAATTATGGTAACTGTGTACGGTGATCCATTTATTAATCAACCTAACTGCAATAGTCACTTTAGTATGCCTATGTATATCAAAACATCATGATGTAGACCTTAAATACATATAATTTTATTTAAGATGGTTGCTGCATCACTGGGCATTAGGCTATGGTCAAAGTAGGAAAACGGGGACAGAGCAGTGTCCTCTGTGATAATCTCCATTTGTCCAGACAACAGCTTCCCTAGAATTTCCATCACACCTCTGTGTGTGTCCCATTCAACACATCTCCATCACGCAGCTTTACATGGCATGAAGGGAACCTAGGGAGGTGACCATTTAACTGGAGGCTCTGCCAACCCAAACAAAATCAGGCTTCGGTCAACTACAAAAGGAAGAAGTTACTAGGGCTACAGCTGACACTACCTGCCACACCCTGAGCATAGCACTGATCAAACTGCCCTGAAACGTTCTGTTTCTATCCGGGTCTCCCCTCCCACCGGGATTAACAGCGCCTGGCAGACGAGTGGCCCAGTCATTCTTGTATTCCCAGCACATGGCACATTGACTGGCACAAAACGGACTTAACAAAAATAACTTAAGCTCAAAAAAAAAAAAAAAAAAATACTGGCTGAACAAAACTCCAAAAATAGAGAGGTAAAAGAATTTCATTTAGATTCATTTCTGCGTGCACTTCTCTCTTTAAAGATAACAGGAAATATTGATGTGAGAGAAACATCAGTTACCCAAAAGATAAGACACTCCAGGAAACGCGTTTATAATGCTACTTAGTTGTACACAGTTTCTAGCAAAAATACAATGGGGTAGGTAATAATAATGAGTCTCCATAATGGAAAATTTCACACTATATACAGGAAGAAGATCAAACCAGTCAATCCTAAAGGAAATCAATCCTGAATATTCATTGGAAGAACTGATGGTGAAGTTGAAGCTCCAATACTCGGGCCACCTGATGTGAAGAGCTGACTCACTGGAGAAGACCCTGATGCTGGGAAAGATTGAGGGCAAGAGGAGAAGAGGGTGACAAAGGATGAGATGGTTGGATGACATCACCAACTCAATGGACATGAGTTTGAGCAAACTCAGGGAGATAGTGAAGGACAGGGAAATCTGGCGTGCTGCAGTCCATGGGATCGCAAAGAGTAGGACACAACTTAGCAACTGAACAACAACAATAATATCTTTACAAGGTAAGTATCACTTGCCTCATTTTAGAGATGCTAGGAAAGTGGTACAGTGTCTCAGAGCTGCAAGTGGTAAAACCAGAGTATGAACGCGAGTGTATCTGTCTTTCTCTACTGTCTGTCTTGCATGAGGGGTGTCTGGCACCCTCACTTTTCTCAAGGGAAGCACCAGTGCTGGCAGGTCATCTAAATACAGGGCTTCCTGTCTCCAAAGACACCATTCCATCTTTCCTCTCTGGCTCCCTCAATACTTCCGCAGGCAGAGAGAGCAATGCTGTGCTGTTGAAGGCCCAGTGGTATTGCTGAGCATGAGGAAAGGCTTATTTTTTTTCCCCAGAATCCATGATAAACCTAGAAAAAGAGAGGAATCCAGAACGGAGCAGGCCCCTCTGAAGCCAACTCCATGCAGCACGTAAACCTAGACCTACATGCAGGACAGAAACTTCTATCAATTCTTCTTTCAGGCAGCAATCTGACGCCATTGGGCTGACCAGGAGGAAGAGCAGAGGTGTTTATGTGTGTGCCTTTGGACTACCAGACGAGGCATGTTATGAATTTATATCAACTCAGATGAGAAAGCATAAACAAGAATGAAATGGATACATTTTGGCTTATGATTTCAAGTTGACCACAATGATCTGCAAGTGACTACAATTCCCCTGGCCACCACCTCTCTAACAGATTAATGAAGCTTTGTTCCAGGAGCTTGGAGTCAGGTATGCCTCTGTAGGGAAATGTGATATTTCAGACCTGACTTACGTAAAAGCCAATATCACACAGCACAGACTTTGGACAGAGTCTGTGCATGTGTCTGAAGCATATCGGTTGCATTGCTTATGGAAAATACAATACAGATGAGGTTCTTCATCAAGAAAGCAGAACCTAATTCAATAAAGTCTACTCATGCCATTCAAGAACAGTTTTCCGTGGGGATTTCTGGATGCCCAGGGGCTGGGGGACAAGCCCATCCAACTAGTGTTCATGGTATGTGCATAGTCATTTCTGAGACTATGTACAAAATAAGGGTGGAGTTGGAGGTGGTGAAAAACTTCAGATAAATCACAGTGACCAGAACTGTTCTGTTTTTTAAGGATCTATAGTTCAGCAATCGGATACACACTGAGGTTGTATAATCCTTTGGATGGAATAAGGGAGTTCTCCAGGATACTGCAAAAAGTATTCTGAGCCCTTCAGGCACAGAGACTGTACGTTTTGGCTGGGGTATTAAGCTGGGATTTAAAGCCAGAATTACAAGCTCAAAATGAGAGAAAAGATGAACTAGGGTTGTCAGAAATTGTCATCTTATTCTTCATATTTTCACCAGTATAACAATTACACATTTCAACGATGATTTTTTTTTTTTTTTTTTGGATTGGTATCAAATGGATGACTCAGGAACCTCACATTTTGGTTTACTGAGAATAAGTAAAACAATTGAGTACTCAAATAAGAGTACACAATTTGCAATCAGATAAACACTAGGAAAGAAAGAAAGACCTATTGTGTGGGGATGGGAGTCTCTCATGGGCTAGACATCACTTGTAGTCTCAATGGGCCCTTTGCCCAAGTCCACGTGGCCAGGCCCTCCTGGGCTGGTCCCCGGGACGTCTGAGGCCATGACATCTTGCCATGGTTCCCCAGCTTTTTGTGTCTGGAAATCTCTCCCAGTCAACTCTAAACCAGAGGTAAATTCTAAAGTGGGTCATCTGGGGAAAGAGGTGGTTACCCTCGAATGCACTTATCAGAATCTCCACGGTCTGGAGCTCTTGGTTATGGCCAGGGAAGAACAGGCTGGCAGGCTGGGAGTAGGAGGCCCTACCTTGAACTCTGTCACTTTTTGCAAGGAAACCATTATTATATAGAAGAAAAATGACTAGCTTGGGCTTTTAGCATCTACTCCTGCAAGTGCTACTAAAGAGCCCATTTATTATTCAAGAACACATGGCGGGTTATGGGAATAGAGGACAGAGACGGGCCCAGTAATGCCTACGTTACTGGAGAACTCCCAGCCCACCCTGTATCCCAGTGCAACCCAATGAAACCACTGCAAATGCAATGAGAAAAGGTGTTGTGGGGCTGCAGAAACCACAGAGAATCTACAGCAAAAACAAAGTTCTTAATTTCCTTTGAACTTTTAAACAGAAAAGTATTTGCTATTGCAATCAGTGAGGACATGGAGTAGAAAAAAATGGACAAAAATTTATATCAATACATTTAACAGAGAAATAGTCTAGTTGTAGTAAGCTTGTATTTCCTTGTTCATTTATTTTAAAATTGAGAACTAAGTAACCCTTTCAAACATGAAGGGAAACAGATGAGAAGAACAACTGATAATTATAATGAAGTACTATATTCTGTCACATACTTTCACATGTTGAGAATAAATTAAAGAATAAAGATATATTAAGTATTATGACAAAAAGTATTAGGTTGGTCAAAACATTCATTTGTGTTTTTCCATATGATCTTAGGGAAAAATCCAAACAAACTTTCTGGCCAACCCAATACAATCTACAACCTTCACATGATATGTTCTACACCTAACCTTGGGTGCAGTATCCATCTGGTCCTGCAGCCCTGCCTCTGAGAACACTAGCCCCATACAATCAGCAGCAAGGCAGGGCATCAGAAGAACCAAAGAGTTTGGAATGGAAATAGAAACTTCATGTGCAGTTGAAAGCTGAGAAATGGAAGCTGTGCGATGTGTGATAGGCATTTTGCAGGTCAGATTTCTCTTCCCTCACTCATAAATACAGTCATCACATATTGGGGTAATAATAACCCACATGTCTATAGCTCCTACAGTGTACAAAGAACTTTCCCATATGTGATCTCATTGAATCAGCAAGTGACTCCATTCTCTGTAAGAGTTTCTAGAATGAGAAAACGTATATGTGAAACAAAAGATGGCTTGTTCTCACCTAAGGCTCTTCTTTATTAACAGTAGGTCAGTAAAAGCATGCCTGGGATTCCAAAGACAGAGTCTGGGGAAGCTGGACTGGGAAAAGGGAGCAGTCAAGCAAAGGTGAGATTTGAGACAAACTCAGGCTCCAGCCTGACCCCTAATGGGAGCTCAGGAATAGAAATGACACTTCAGAGTTTGTCCCCACCAGAAACACAAGGACTGAGCTCTCCTATTCCTGCAGATACGCTCACCGACAGACGGTTCACGGGGATTTGGGGGTGGGGAACATCTGTCCCAGGCACTGCCGCTGTCTGCACATAGAAGACTCCAGAAGGGAGTCACAAGTGAGGAGCGTTAGAAGAAGCCCAACGCACAGAAGAGGGAAGCTCACAGACATAAAGAGAAAACAGGATTCCAGGGGATCTGGGTTCAGTGATGATACCATAGTCTCTGGGTTTGGCTCTGTGGACAACAGATTTTGAAAAATAATATTAAGGCTAAGCATTCAAAATTGCAGGCCAAAACTATTGGAATGTATACAAAAAGTACCTCACAGTGTCAGAGTGAAAGGCCGTAGGAGGAGAAGAACCAGGACCCCAAGGAAGCCTTACTCTATGCATGCATTGAAAGGTGGCTTAAAATAGAAAACTTTTGAGCAAATCCCAGGGTCCTAATAAGGTCAGCACTAAGTTCTGACTATTACTGACCAGCCGTGAGACTTTGGACAAGTCATTTCACATTGTTGATTTGTGAACATCTTTTTAACTGGAGGGACAGGAGGAGAAGGTTACAGTGATGGTTTATGTTTATTCATACGTCTATACTGTGCCAGGTTCTAAAATTCACCTGCATGATCTCACAGTGCATTGGGTGTCACTTTCTGTATTTCATAGGTCACACAGCTAGTGAAAGTTCAGAACAAAATATGTCTGCGTCTAAGACTGAGTGTTAAATTATTCCATTATTACTTTTCAGAGAGTGTCTGGAGTTCTACCGTTTAACCCAAAGTACGTACAGAAAGAAGGGCCTAGAGTATACCAAGATACAGACGGGGCACTGTTCCAACTCTGCATAACTCCTGGGGGTACTGATCATCGCCTGCATCCCCTATCCAGAATTTTACATAATTGAGATGTTCCACAAAGGCCCAATGAAGAAAGCTAATGCCAATGCTTCCCAATGTACTTAACTAATATCTTGGCATCTTTGTTGTATGGATTAGCTTCGAAGAACATAACTGAAATGTCAGGGCCAAATGACTTCACTAAAAGCTAACTTTTTGCTTAAAAAAAAAAAAAAAAAAAAAGCCTTTCTTTTTGTTGCATGTTACTCAGAAGTTGCTGACTAAGTAATTCTTACTACGTTTCAAAACCATTGTTTTCCCTAAGTTCATGGGTCACTTCTTGTCCATAACAAAAGACTTCAGACCAACCTGAAAATACATATCACCTTAAAAGCTTGGCTATTTATGATGTTGGGGGGAGGTGCTTTGTTACCTCACACACACACACACACACACACACACACACACACACACATACATCATACAGGCAAAGGATCTGTTTGAAGCACTACCCATGACTTTGGCCTAGATTAAGAGCCTGAAGAATAGCATGCAATTGGAGTTGTACAGAAGTGAATATCAGATAGAATTAACTTTATCAAAGGAGCTCAAAATACCTTGACATGAAGACCCACTTTCACATTATGGGTACATGCTTCCATTATAGAAGTTATTAAGTTGTCATTATCTATTTACAAGGGCTTCCCTTGTGGCTCAGCTGGTAAAAAAAATCTGACTGCAATGCAGGAGACCTGGGTTCAATCCTTGGGTTGGGAAGATCCTCTGGAGAAGGGAAAGGCTACCCACTCCAGTATTCTGGCCTGGAGAATCCCATGGACTCTATAGTCCACACAATCAGAGTTGACACCACTGAGTGACTTTCACTTTTTTTCATCTGTTTACATAACAAATTGATGGTCCTTTGGTAGCTCAGACAGTGAAGTGTTTGCCTGCAATGCGGGAGACCTGGTTTCAATCCTTGGGTTGGGAAGATCCCCTGGAGAAGGAAATGGCAACCCACTCCAGTACCCTTGCCTGGAAAACCCCATGGATGGAAAAGCCTCATAGGCTACATTCCCTGAGGTCAGTCGGACATGACTGAGCAGCTTCACTTTGAAAGTAAAACTCCTTGAGGGCAAAAGAGCCAAGACTCAGGTCTCTGTGTGTCCCTGCGTCCTCACCCCAGGCCTCGAACATGTGGCCACTCACTATTACAGAATGAATGGGGGTAGGACTGAGCGGCATGGAGCGTGCTCACCCACCTCCTTGAGTAGTAGACTAGTCAAGTCACACAGCTGCCTGAGGACCCACCAAGGCTAACCCATCCTGTGAAAAGGGGTGCCTTATCAGAGATCTTAAAATTAGGACTTCCCTAGTGGTCCAGTAGTTAAGAATCTGCCTGCTGATGCAGGGGGCACGGGTTCAATCCCTAGTCTGGGACGATCCCAGGTGCCATGGAGCAACTCAGCCTGTGTACCACAACTACTGAAGCTGGCATGCCCTAGAGCCCATGCTCCACAAAGAGAGAATCCACCACCATGAGAAGCTCAAGCACTGCAATGAAGAGTAGTCTCTGCTCACTGCAACTAGAGAAAGCCTGCATGCAATAATGAAGACCTAGGATAGCCCTGCAAGATTAATTAATTAAAAAATTTTTTAAAGAAATCTTAAATGTCAAGGTATGTGTATTATATTGGGTAGGGCTAGCAGTGTGTATTTTTGGATCCCAGGCTATCCTTATTCAAATTCAAACATAGAATGGATGCTTTTTTATCCTACATGATTTTCAGATTCCATGTATTCTCCTATTAATTCTCCCCAATCCACCACTCGCCTCAAGATGCACTCTCAGAGTTATATTTCTTAGCATGAGGTTTAGATTAAAATGTAAATCCCTATGGAATAGGTAACACTTTAATTATAGTTATCAATAATTTATACTTTAGTATGGAATAGATAACATTTTGATTATGGTCATCAATAATTTATACTTTAGCGTGAATAAAAACTCCCACAGTAGAATTTTATTAAAAGACTCTGGGGAAGTTAAGGGATCAATAAATAAAATGAAAACAGAATTTCTTTGAAGACATACTGTCCCCTCTTCGCTGACCAGCCTTGGACTGGTCTTGACTGCAGCCAGGAGGTCTTCCCCTGCATTCACCTGTTGTCAGCAGGACCAAAGGTCTTTCAGATACGGGAGCCCAGACGTACTGTGACGGTTCTTCACATACAGAGACTGCGGTCATCTCCTCCTCAGTTTGGGGAATCACCCGAACATCATTAGATTCAGAATAACTTAGCAAACCAAAATCTTAGAGAGCACAGACCACACACACATGGCCCAGTCCCAAGTCTTCAGCTGTGAGTCACGGAAGGAGTAAGTCACAAACTGTAGCAAGTTATGTAGTGCTCTGGAGCCTGAGAACCATGAGAGTGGGCTTTGCCACCAAACAATTAGTTGTGCATCTATAAGGTTTTGGTTTGGTTTCCATAAGTGTTAAAAAAAAAATGGTGAGAAATATTAAGATATTACATAATCAAATGAAACTTGGAAATTATGCATTAAAACAATTTTTTTTTTTAGCTTTTAGAACTCCTCGGGGACTATAACTATTTTAAGTTGCACTGTGAGGAGGAGAAATAGAGTTGCATGTTTTCCAAACATATATGAGGTTAAACCCTATTTTCAAATACCATTTCTCAGAACTAGTATTCTACCAGACAGAATTTAGGAACTGCCAAACTGCAAGGCTCCCAAAGTCCTTCCAAACAGTAATATTCTGAAATTTCACCCTATGACTCTGTTGGGTGAGATTTTCTTTGACTTTCTATGACTTTCTTTCCTCTTATCCTAGTAAGGACTTCCACTGAACATTCTATGTATCCAAACTCTGCAGTCTCCAAATGCCAACTTTCTACATTGGTAGTAATTATAGCAGCAGAACAATAGCTAACTGTTACAATGTAATTGTTTACTACTGTAACATAAGGACAGGACTTGGGAGAAGTGGACCGTATCCTCCTGTCATCACGCCTTCTTTCAGGCAACACTGAAAGCATGGGAGGACAACAGTTCCCACTAGAAAATCTCTGAATGTTCTGCCCTTCAAGGTTGTCTAAAAAAATATAAATGCTTAATGACATACTTAGAAAAGAAATTCTGGAATTCCAACACCATTTTTGTGTAAGAAAATAACAAAATCCTTTGTTTTGTGTTAGCGGTGTTGTAACTAATTAAGGGGGAAATTAGCTGCCAGTTTACATGAAGAGGCAGGCCTGTTCCGCTGACATCTTTGCATCCACAAGAAGCAAGCTGATGGTCTGATGCCTGTGGTGTGGTGTTCAGCTCAGCCTCTGCCGACTGGGACTCATTAGCCAAGGGTTACAAATATGTAACCAGTGCCTTTTCCAGATCTTCTACCGCAAAGTGAGTACCAGGGTGTCTGTCGCCTGCCTCGAAGGCCTGGGTCTGAGCCACTCAGGATGCTCCCAGCTGCTCAGCCTGAAGCCAGGATTTTCATGAGATGGGCTCCCTTGCATGCAGCACATGCTACTGTTGTATAAACGCTGGTCCTTTCTTCATTAAGAGGTAGGAAAGGAGACAAACATATGAATAAACAGCTACTTTTTAATTTTCACTTTTTAACTTTCCTAATGTTTAATAAACAACTTCTTACTCTACTTGTACTTTCCCTAAGGTTGAGTCAACACACAGTCCAAGTGGCTTTGGAAATTAAGTAAATACTGCAAAGGCTTGTTCTCTTAATGGGAGTTTGTCCCATTCTGTGCTTTGGGAGTCTTATTCACAAGCAACATTAACCAGAAGAGCCCCAAGTAAACACAGAAAGCCACATGCAGGGTCCAAGGGCAGGGTCTAAGTCTCACTGGGCTGGAACAAGTCTACCTACAGGCAGCTCTGAGCCGTCTGGGCCACAGAGCCTCTCACCAGGCAAGATGCCCTCCTCAGTCTCCTAGCTGTGCCCTTAGTGGTGCTCCTTGAGGTCAGAGGGCAATAGCACGTTGACCATCTCTAGATAGTTGCTATTACTGTGGACGGGGATTTTTGCAGAAACTAATGCCTGTGGTCAGTGAATTTTATTTTGGCTGGCCAAAAATTAATTCTGCTATTTCACTAATACTTTGCTGATTATTACATTTAATAGTTACACTGGACACATCTGTAGAGTCTTCTAATTTTCATGAAACATTGTCCTCAATCCACTTTTCTGTAGAAGGAAAGGAACATATATTTTCCAGCACCATGAGTTTTAGTTTCACTTTCCATGTCATAATCAATCACTAAGGTTTTTTTGTCTTTTTGTTGGTCTAATCAGAACTATATTCTGAAGAATTATCATCTTCTGGGACACTAGTATATATATATGTCACTCGGACAATCAGAGAAAGTCTCTGTATAAAATTCACCAAAATATTCTTCTTCACTCAAAACTTCACAATCCATCATTTTTTAAAATTTTACATTTGTAATATACTTGAGGTTGAAACAAAAGGCTAGTGGAGCAGAATATGAATGATAACAACAATCACAAGCTGTATAATGAACCCTTGATCTATTTGAAACTCTTAACAATTTTGCACAGTGATATTAATTTTATCCCTCTCCTAACAATGTGTTGATATATCTCTGGTCAATAACATTTGGGCAATAAAAGATGTATTAATACGTTTCCAGTCAATAATGGGTTAAAATCTCCAGATGTTCCTTACCTCTCATTTACCTATCAGATTAAACCAGCTCCTTAAAAGAACTCAGAACAGGAGGCCATATCTTGGGGACATGGTGGTGGGTGAGATGGTGGTGGGTGAGATGGGGTGGTGGGTGAGATGGGGTGGTGGGTGAGATGGGGTGGTAGGTGAGATGGGGTGGTGGGTGAGCTGGGGCCTTGACACGACCTGTGTGACAGAGAATGGCAGGGATCTATTCACAAGAGCTTCTCACTGGACATTCACATCCCCCAGAGTTCTGACCAACAGATCAGAGCAGAGAGATATTAGCGTGTCAAAGAATTCCAAAAGGGAGCTCAGAAGAGGAAGTAGTCAGCCAGCATCACAAACTGCTGGGAAGAGCATCCCAGAGAAATATGAATGCCTCTGACAAGCTCAGTCCAGGCCCCCATGCACGGTCTAATGAAAAGTTTTCTATTCAAACAGGACACTATCCACAGTCTCAAAATTGGAAGAGAAAGAAAGAAAACAGTAAAAACTATAAGTCACAATCACTTTATTTAGCTCCCCTGTATATCCTGGAGACAATATCCATGTTTTTTCTCAGCAAGCAGAAGTCCCACACACCAGAGCTGTGGTCGGTTCAGTTCAAGGAGAAATTCATGCCCAGGGACAGTGACTTATCTTGTCCCCAAAAAGAGAAAGGAAGGACAGTATGAACAGGATTAATCTGCATTTGGCTGTTAAGCGTGCTAAGTCACTTAAGTTGTGTCCGACTCTTTGCAACCCTATGGACTGTAACCTGCCAGAATCTTCTATCCATGGATTTCTCCAGGCAAGAATACTGGAGTGGGTCACCATACCCTCCTCCAGGGGATCTTCCTGACCCAAGGATGAATCTCTTAAGTCTCCTGCATTCCAGGCAGGTTCTTTACCACTAAGACCACCTGGGAAGCCCTGGCTGTTAAGAGAGAGGTGAAAATTAAAAGCAACAATTCATGTTTGGGAGGCATCATTGCAAGGAAATTAATTGAAAAGGTAAATACACTGAAGATCCAGAAGCTTCTCCTAGTAAACTTGTGGAGAGGAAAAGAAACAAACACAGCTGAGCCCAGTGGCCGTGTTTTCCTCCAGCTAAGACTACCTTCTCAAATATCACCCACTCGTCCTCAGTAGTGAGAACTCCAAGCCTTGGCGGTTCTGTAGTTTTGCCACAAACTTTATTTCTGAGAAGCCAAGACCAGCAGAAAACCTAACTGCACGTTTTCTTTTTTTTTTTTGAGAGAGAGAGCCTTGAACTCCCATCACAGAAATTTTCTGAGGACAAACAAGGTAAAGTAGACTTGAAAATAGGTATTTAAAAGAATCAGAACATCCATGATATTCAGCCTGAACTGCAGCTACATTTCAACAAATAAATACGTAAAATAGATAGAGAGTCTAACTACTGGGACCAACAAAAACCTTAAGGGAGCTCAAATGCATGACCTTAGGGGAAAACCTAAGGGCTACTTAAATAAGCCTCATTTTAATGAACCGTAGCATAACTGATCACTGATGCACCCTCATAACTGCATATTTATACTCCTGTCTGCTGGTAGAATAGGTGGCTGGGCTTTTGTTTTGCTTTATCCAAGTGGAATGCATTTCTCTAGGAGCACAGCATATCTCAGACCTGGGTCTGGATGGAGCCCAAAGAATGTGAGATCAGAGAGTGCCTGAAGTTACCAGATAATTGCCAACAGGCAATAAAGCTTTTGATTCTGTAAAATAAAGAATTGGACTAGATGAACTCTTAGGAGTCTTCCAGTTTGAACATTCTGTGATTCTATGATTCCACCCCACATTCCATATTCATTGACAAACAAGGAAAATCTGATCTGGACTGGTGGTTTCTGAGACCTCATGATTCCATAAAGGACCAGGAAAATGTGGTCATTCCAGACACATTTAATTTGTGTATATTTCATCATTGCTGAGCCTTCCCAAACATTAAACTGGGACTGGGGTTCAGGGGCATTTGAAAAACATCACAGAAAGGTCCTGGCTATTTGGTTTATGTTATATTAACCTAAGGGAGAAATAGTAAAGATTCTGCACCATTCTTAACAGGTGACTAAAATCCTGAAGGCAACAATGAGATCTATACTGGAAGACTCTGAAAGAGGAGTCCTTGAGGGAAGAGCTTGGAAAGAACTCAGAATGTTCAGTCTAGAAATTTTGTGACTACAATTCATGGTATTTTTGGCTAAGGCTGACTGTATGTTAGGAAAATTAAAATGACTTTGTTTTTCAAAAATGAAATGTATTCTTCAGTACCAGAAACAGACATAGAGAACAGACTTATGGACATGGTGGTGCGGGGGAGGAGAATGGAGAAGATGAGATCTATGGAGACAGTAATATGGAAACTTACATCACCATATGTAAAATAGACAGCCAATGGAACTTGCTGGATGGCTCGGGGAAATCAAACAGGGCTAGGTAACAACCCAGAAGGGTGGGATGGGACAGAGAAACGAGGGAGGCCCAAGAGGGAGCTGCCATGTGTATACCTATGGCTGATTCATGTTGATATTTGGCAGAAAATAACAAAATTTTGTAAAGCAATTATCCTTCAATTTAAAAAAAAGAAATGAACTGTAAAAAATGAAATGTACTCCAATAACAAGAGCAAAGAAGTTATACATCCACTTGTTAAAATTAAGGTTTAATTTACATCCAGAAAATTCACCCATTGTAGTTAAAATTCTTTAAATTGACAAACACACATGATCATGCATCACGACCACCATAATCAAGTTAAAGAACAGTTCCATCACCCAAAAGAATTCTCCCTTGCCTCTTTGTTGTTAATCCCTCCCTCATTGTCCAGTCATTGGCAACAACCTATCTATTCTTCTCTTATGGTTTTTGCCTTTGAAAGAATGTCATATACACAAAATTGCATAGAAGTCAACCTTATGAGCCTGGTTTACTTACTTACATGTTTAGCACAATAAATATAAGCTACATCATGTCATACTTGTATCCATAGTATATTCTTTTTTATCACTGTGTAGTATTCAACTGCATGGTTAGACCACAGTTGAGAACCATTTGGGTTGTTCTCAGTTATCGACAATTACAAATAAAGTCACTATAAACATTCCCATACAAGTTTTTGTGTAATGTAGGGTTTAACTTCTCGAGAACAAGTACTTAGGGAATGAGATTGCTAGGTCAATATACTGAGTGAATGTTTAACTTTATAAGAAATTGCCACACTTTTCCATAGTGGCTGAATCACTTGGCATTTCCACCAGCTTTGTTCTAGAGTTCAAGTTTCTCTATGATCTTGCCCACACTTGGTAAGATCAGTGTTTTTCTTTAAGAATTTCTAATAAATGGGCAGTGATATCTCATATGGTTTTAATTTGAATTGCCCTAATGACTAATGAGAGCTGGACTGTGAAGAAAGCTGAGCGCCGAAAAATTGATGCTTTTGAACTGTGGTGTTGGAGAAGACTCTTGAGAGTCCGTGGACTGCAAGGAGATCCAACCAGTCCATCCTAAAGGAGATCAGTCCTGGGTGTTCATTGGATGGACTGATGCTGAAGCTGAAACTCCAATACTTTGGCCACCTCATTCGAAGAGCTGACTCATTGGAAAAGACCCTGATGCTGGGAGGGATTGGGGGCAGGAGGAGAAGGGGATGACTGAGGATGAGATGGCTGGATGGCATCACTGACTCGATGGACATGAGTTTGAGTAAACTCCGGGAATTGGTGGTGGACGGGGAGGCCTGGCGTGCTACGACTCATGGGGTCGCAAAGAGTCGGACACGACTGAGCGACTGAACTGACTGACTGACTGATTGAATGACTAATGATGTTGAACGTAATTTCATATGCTTATTTGCCATCCATCCATATATTTCTTTGG
Source organism: Cervus canadensis (assembly GCF_019320065.1). Lineage (NCBI taxonomy): Eukaryota > Metazoa > Chordata > Mammalia > Artiodactyla > Cervidae > Cervus > Cervus canadensis. The sequence goes on from NC_057412.1 coordinate 39,793,180, forward strand.
TGAAGTAACTGTTCAGATCTTTTGCCCAATTTTAACTGGGTTATTTCCTTATTGTTGCTTTCCATCATTATTTTATATTCTGGATATAAGTCCTTTATCACATATGTATGTGACTTGAAACTATTTTCCCCCAGCTTGTCTTTTCATTATCCTAACAGTGAATTTTGAAGAGTGATAGGGCTACTTTTGAAGCCCACAATTTATGGCTGAGAGATAAAGCAGAAATGGTAAAAGCTCATAATTCTTATTTGACCCCCATCTTCTCTGCTGAGAATGCTCCCTAGAATGAATATTAATCATGCAAACACTAGCAGAAGAGGATTGAAACATCCAATGTTTTAATAAACTTTAATAGAATATCTTGTTCTCTAAACAAGAACCCATGATTCTGTTAGAGGGAATGCAAATACGAGGTATGCCAGTGAGAAATGGGAAGACTAGCAGAGGAGCCAGAGGACTGCAGACCCACCAAATGTCTTAGTCCCAAAACAGAGGAGGAGATGGAAATAGCACCTAGCAAAGGACCCTGCACACACAGCAACGCTGACGAGACTCCAGCCTCGGGAGATATGGTGAGGACACGGACAATTCAGTTTCTACTTGGAGTTGGCATGAGTTCATGAACAGGTCACATCAAATCCACCTACTTTTTCTACTCTCAGGCCAAAAATACATGGTAGGTACAGCACATATGATGTCTACATTTTACAAAGTGTTCTTTAAATAGCTTAGTTGATAATGTGGGGAAATGGGAATGAGCTGGTCCTTCATTAGTTACATTTGCAGTTTTTGAAGAAATCCATGCAATGGGTCAGTGGAAAGCTAGAGAGAGTTTGCCTTGGTTCTCTCACCCCAAATAATTTTATCAGTGATTCACACAAAAATATGGGAGGTAGGCATTCTAAATTTGTAGAAAGCTGGAAATGATTATAAATCCATGAGTGATAATGATTTAGGAACCAATAAAGACTAAAAACATCTTTCCAAGTCAGGCTGAATATAATGAGTCTTAAAGGGGATAAATGTAAAGTCCTGAACTGAGGTCTAAAAACCAGTTTGTTTTGGGTATTGAAGGATACAGGGCTTAATGCAAAGAGGTAAGAACATGACTTATGGTTTAAGTCAACAGAAGCCTCATGAGGCAACAAAGAAATATAATGTCCAAAATTCCTAACATGCAAGCTTGAGAGACACTGATGGAAGTGTATCATTTTAGAATGAGGACAGCTGATGGTTCTCTTGGGGCACACCCGGAGTTTGTGTCCAGTCTAAGGCACTACACCCTCCCCTCTCCTCCAGCAAGAATATGAACTGGATATAGACCTGGAATATGTTCTAAGAGCAATAGTTATTCATTCATATGATGTAAGCAATGACCAAGAAAATGGGAAATCCTGGACATGTGAGGGAAGAAATAAAGACTTTGTGAGCTTATAGTTGCCGACACAAAATAGTGAAAGGTTTGCAAGTGACTGACGAAACAGAATTGCTCAAAATAACCCCAAAGGGGTTATAACCCCAGAACTAAGACCACGGGGAGAAAAGTCCAAGCAGCAGAAAATCTCTGAATTGCTGCTCAAATATAGAGTGCTTGTTTTGAAAGTTAGTGATTCTCTTTTTAAAAGGAGGCATTCAAGAATAAACCAGATTATCTACAGGAACAGATGTATATAAAGGAGATCACAAACTACAATAAGTAGATACATAAAATAACTATGAAGGTCTTATCTGAGTTAATGAGTATGTGTGTCAATGATCATATGATCCTTGTTTGAATGCTCACTTTTTTGAAACTTGGGGAAAAGGGGAAAATTAACAAATATGTGGCAGGAACTGGGACTCAGAGCTACAAAAGAATATTTGGAATCAATTTGGAAATGCTTCCAAGAAGTTGCATTTGGACTTTTGGTTGCTTTTGAATTTTGTGTCAAACTGAAAATTAGATTTTAAGATTTTATGAGTTGCAGAGATATTAAATTTTTTACATGATTTCTTCTACTTGACATTCCTAAGAAATCATAAGCAACTGAAAGAACAGTAATAAACAAATACAATGTTAAATAGGGCAAGAATTTTTTCATTAGATATAGTGGAAGCCATCTAGAGTTTTGGCAAAATTATAAAAAGAGAAAATAAACATGTGGAAGGGGGAAAAAGTATACTTCATAGCTGGGCTCAATATTGATCAATATAGTAATAATTCTCCAGAAATAAACAGTGGGGAATTAAGAATAACAAGAATTGTCATAAATGGTATAATGGGCTGCATACAACAAAAGACAATAAGCTGAAATAACAAAGAAAAAATTATAGGGATACACATGATCAACAGAAATATTCACGGCAGGGAAACTGAAAACCACCAAAATCCTGTCAATACAGTTAATCATGTGCCTTCTCTAAAAAAGTGTCGGCACTACATTCTTCCAGGAAATCACCCCAGAATCAGGCTGCTCTGAGTCCATTTAACCAGAGTTCAACTGGTTAAATGGCTAAAAGCAAACAATAAATTCAGAAGCTGAAAAGTTCACCTGTTCTGGGGGTGGAAAATGACAGTGACAGACCCAAAGAAAAAAATAATAAACTGATTAAAATTTTCTAGACTTTTCCTTTGCTTCTTGGCAACACCATTTAGCATAACAACATATTGTGGGATGTATAACACACATATACATATTATAGATATGTATATTTACATATGCAAAGACATTTTTCCTGTTAACCCTGTTTCTTTTACTTTCATTACTCAAATATACATTGGGAATAAAATTGTAGAATTTTCATATATATATGGAGAGCTCAAGCAGGCAGAAAATCTCATTCATGGGTTTTAAAAGTATAAGTAATACCATGACTAGGATCGTGTAGTCATATGGGTTCTGTCTTTATAGCTCAACTAAATATTCTAGTATTCCTTTGGGGGAGTATGTTTTTGGTTGTAATCAAAGTTAGTCTGACACCCAGGAAAAGGAGGTGGTTGTGACAATGATATTTCTTTGATAGATACATATGTAGATCCCTACCACCCAAGTGTCTTCGTATTAGAAATGTTATCATTCTTTTTGGTTAAATATAGTATTCCTCCTATAAATTTCTTTAACAACCAGAGTTCCCAGAAAATAAGTAAACCATTCAGTTCTAAAAGCTAAATGCCAATGAGTTTGTCTACGTCTTTCCTTCCCAGCAAGAAAACAGAAGAGGAACGGAGGAATCTTACATGACGGTGGTCAAGCGGAAGAGGTGAAGGGGCCAGGAAAGGAAGGGTACAAGAAAGTGAAGTCACAGGTCATGTCTCTCACAAACTCCACTTTTCTTTCCACCTTCGCTTCAGTAAACTCTGGCTTTCATAACGATCACTCCCAAAGCATAATACCTTACCAGGTGGCTCAGTGGTAAAACAAACAAACAAACAAAAAATACCTGCCTATGCAGGAGACATAGATTTGATCTCTGGGTCAGGAAGATCTCCTGGAGAAGGAAATGGCAACCCACTCCTGTATTCTTGCCTGGGAAATCCCACGGACAGAAAAGCCTGGTGAACTACAGCCCGCAGGGTTACAAAAGAGCGGGAGATGACATAGCGACCAAACAACAACAACAACAAACACACAATCATTAGCGAAACACAACTTGGTAGAGCTGATTTTACATTAGCAGTGATCAAAGCAAATTTTGTCAAAACCATTAAAAAACGACTTGATCTCCTCCTTTCAGGTCATCCTCAGAAGAATACTAAAAAAACCTCACTGCTGTTGATCAATTCATTTGTTTTTAAAGAAAATTCTGTAAACTGCCTTTCCATCAAGATACCTGCTATAGTATAGACGTGACTCCATGTGGCTTTGTGTAAGAGTGTCGTAAATACCACCTCCTCCATGATGTCTTCTCTGAGTTCACAACACTGCTCCCCCATCATCACACCTTCATGCTCTTCTAGGGCTTTGTCAGCCCTCTCTTAGCACTTCCTTCATTCAAATGACTCATTCAAGTTCATCATCCCAGCTAGATAGCAAACTCTTTTGCATGCCCAGCATCTAGGCTAATACTTGGCACAAAGACATTTGATAACACTTTGATCAAACACCAAAGGATTAGTGTATGTTCCTTGACTATTACTTTAGATTATGAGCTCCTTGACAAAAAGATTTAATTATAGGACAAGGCTGCCCAGCGGTGATGCTTTCCTCCAACTGTCTCCTTTTGGATTACCCAAAATTATTTTTCCTTCATAAACTTAGAAAATTTTCAATCTGTTACCTGACCTTTCGTAAATAGTAGGTTGGTGATCCTGTACCACCAGGAAGATAGATTAGATGACTTATTGGAATTTTCCGGCTTCACTGCACCATTTCAGAAGCATTAACAAGTAAATATTATACTAACTGGCAATTCAGACAGCAGTTATAATTTTAGTCTTCTTTGTCATCACTGCCTTCATTTCATTCTTATGAAAATATCAATGTGTTTTGGGAGGTCTCAGGGAAATGAACCAAACCGATTTAGCTAGAACAGCTCAATCCTCCTTTCTTTTAAGTCCACGTCCTTTTCGTCTGTGGACCAGTGTGGAAACCGTTTCCCTCCTGCAAAGGAGCCTGACTTTGCCAAGCCAAACAGCAGACACAAAGGCAAATGCAGCGGGTGCCCTGGCTCAGCCTCTGGGCCCTACCTTTGAGGACTGGCAACAGGCGACTTCTCCCTCCTTCCAACACCTTCCACATGATGCTCACTGACCTCCAGTGGCAGTTCCAAGTTCTTTCACAAGTCCTCATGGAGGCCAGTTGGATTTCTCTTGCACAGTTTAAATTTCTCCACCTACCTAGTCAAGAAGAAATTCAGAAGTTATGAAAGTTCTGGAATCAATGGCTTCTTTTTTATACAATCGCTGACTGAAATAGCAAAAAACGTTAAGCACCAGTGAATTTCAACATTTGCTTTCAGACACTATTGGATATTTTAAGCATTAATACTTGCAGTCGGATTGAAACACATGTGCAATAATCCAGATATACACTACACCTTTTTCTATAATGTCTGATTCATCTCATCTTTCTCTAGAACCCTGATTAAAGTACAGGGTGGGGGCTGGGAAACAGCTTCTTTTTCCAAATTAAAATCATTTCCTTTGGGTTAATTCAGTCAACTCTAAGTTTCTCACTTTTTTTAGTGAGAACCAACCCGCAACCCCGCTCCACCTTTCCAAAGGTGGCATCTAGGTGCAGGGGAGGCTGACATATCTACATGTCCTTCGTGGCTCTTTTCTTCGCTCTGGAGTATATTGTGCTTGACCTGGTCTTCTTCCTAGGAACCCATCTATGGCATCTGTTGAGCTTAAAGCACTCCCTGGCATGGCACCATTTTAACTTCTGCTGATTCCTTGTCCTGATTTATCACTTAGGTATCTCCTCCCAAAGGCATACAGAAATATTTAAATCCCCTAAAGGCCACACCCAGTCTCTAGGTTACGAACACATCAAAGCTAGCCTATCTGCCTTGATAGGCAGTACTTTCATGGTTGGGACCATGATGCTCCAGAACATGCAGGAAGAATTCAGAGTCTCTAAGGAGCTACCTTCATTATTCTTTGTCCGGGAAGCAAGAAGCAAGCCCTCTACACTGGGAGCCTCCCAAAACAATCTCCGTGTTTCTGCTTCTCACTTCCATTTCTTGGGATTTTCTCCAAGAGAGGAAAACGAGGACAATAACATCTGATTTCTTGTTTCTCTTCCTCTTACCTTCCTGTCTCTGTGGGGAGGCCAAACAAAAGAAAACACAAAAACAAAAAACCTAAGTACCCTGATGGGAACATTCCTTGCAACAGATTCCAACATTTCTATACAATGACTTATAATAAAACCCTATTGAAGTAAGTGTGACAGGTTTGGGTTTTGATATTAATATTTCTAGTGAGGAAGAGTTAGAAATTTAGTAAATCCTCTTCCTTCTCAGGAAAACAAGATTTCAAAACCATCGTATTACTGTGGACTCAAAAAGTCATTTTTGAGGCTCATTCTCAGGGCAAAAAACAGGAACACAACAACAATAACAACAAAACTTTATACTTAATCTTAATGACAGGAAGCCTTCAGAAAAATGTGATTTTTAAAAGAATGAAAAATACAACTGTTACATATTTTCAAAATATTGATTCACTTTCAGATTTTTTTTGATAATGTGAGAAATAACAGAAGTATTATACTAAATCACCCTGTCTCTACAATATGGTTTATTCTAGACAGTTGATAAAGGGAAATGAGACAAAGAATGGCATGACAAACTCCAAGTAAATACAAATAATTTCCCTATAAGCATTTGGATGTGATGTTTCAAAGCAAATCTTTGCAATTTATAAAACAAACTCAACTGACAGATGTAGAGCCTTCTATATGCAATGCATTGGAGACCAAGTAATGAGTAAAGATCACAATCATACTCATTTTCATTTTCTTGCTTGTTTTATGATGATACTATTCCCCTGTCCCTTTTTACTCTTTCTAGGAGGTTTATCTTTTTAATTGGGGTATAGCTGCTTTAAAATGTTTTGTTGTTTTCTGCTGTACATCAAAGTGATCAGTTATATGTATACATATATCCCCACCCTTCCCCCATCTGTCTATCCCATACACATATACCCATACAAACATTTATCTATATCCTATGCTAATAGCAAGGCAATGATAATAGATAATACTTTGCTGTTTTCTAATTCTTATGACAAAACATTCTGACAAGAAGAGGAAGTATTAGTAATCTCATATATATTGTAGTTAATAAAATTGATATTTAATAAGGTTATGTAACCTGCCCAAAGTCACTCAATTAATAAGTTATAAATTAAGACTTAAATCTAAGTCCTTTGACACTGAGTTGGCAACTTCTTCCATGCCCCATTTTACATCTTCTTGTTACCAGAATTTCTCCAAGTAATGGTCTTAATTTACCCTCAGTGGGCCAGGGAACATGTTGTTTGGAACTCTGGGTATGTAAGCCTAAAGGGACAGAAGCTAGATAACTTATTCTAGTATATTCTATGTATACTGCTACCTACCAAATTTGACACTTGTTCCCCGGTATTCTATTTTATACTAATAAAACTGTAGTTTAGTTGGGCACCTGCCTCCCCATCCCCTTTTTCCACAACAGTATATGAAAGTGAAGACCATCTATTTGTGGACCATGTGGACCAGGACAAGCCTAAGGATGGTGGACCAACAGGATAGAAGGGTCCTGGAGTCTGATTCTGTGTAAGCATCCCACCCCTCTGAACTACTTAACTCTCGACTATTAATAAACTAAGAAATGAACTTTAATCTTATTTAAGCCACTTTTATTGTTGATCTCTCTTAGAGCAGCAGAACTTGTACTTCAACATGTTTATCTTCCCAAATCACTCTTTAGCACATGTTCATATTTGGAAACCACAGACAGTTTTCCATTGCCGACAGAGTGATATCCGAGCCTGACAGTCAAGGGCTTTCCCAACCAGGTCCCCACCCACCTCCCCCTCATTATTTCTTCCACTTCATTTTCCTCCAGCCAGATTGATGCACATGCCTCCCTTATCCCTCCTCCCCAAAGATTCTCTCCAGTGAACCCTAATTTCTAAAACCCTCTCTATTCTTTCAGTGCACAGCATACAGCCCACCTTTGATTCCACAAGACTGCACTGTATGCCCAGAAATTGTGTGATCAAGATTCTTTTGATGAAAAAGAGAAGGCAGAAGAGGCACTTAGAGGAAAGGGAAAGAAAAGGAGGAGATAAGAAAGAATAAGAGAAGGTGAAAAGAATGTAGAATGGGTGATTATTATGTGCTGTTGGTGCCCTTAATGACAGGTGGTGGGTTCAAAAAAGACACTGTAGAGCTTTTAAAGCATGAAAGGAAGCCCTGTGGCCATAAGCATGTCTTGTATCTTTCATGAACTTTCTCTTTGTTTATTATTTATTCCTTGGGAAAGCAATTAGGCAAATAAGAAACATTAAGAATTTGGTTTCCATTCATTTACTGAGCTATTTTCTCCTCATGTAGAGTAATTTGAATAAACCACAAATTAATTTTCTCTTCATGATGCCAAAATGTCTTAGAGCATTTTAGGATATTCAGAGTGGCTATTTGAAGCTGTATTTATTTTTCAGGGCAATCTTATTGAAAGTGAAAATCCAAGCATGTTGGTATATTAAAAAGAAATGCCATTCTGTTTTCACTTAGGATTTTGTCTGTTGTTTTCCCCAAGCTGTGTTTTACGTCTTTCTCTAAGTATATTAAATTAGCTCCCTTTTCAGTAAAACTTTATCTGGAATTTTGAAAATGGTAAGGGAGGGAGAATTAGCAAGAGTCCTGTGAAAAAGTGTCAGTTCATTTAAAGGAAGATCATATAAGATGGTGGTTAACTAAACGTCATCAACCTCAACGACAGTGTAAATAAGACTGAACCACTGGAATTTTTCTTCTGAATTCAGGTTTCCATGTCTTTATCCCAACCTGTATTTTTTAATAGTCCAATATTCTTGATGAGTGTACCCTAATGGTGATTACTATACAGAGCAATGTTTCCTCTAGTATTCCACAGGAGCAAAAAGTACTGAAAGTGAAAGTCACGCAGTGGTGTCCAACTTTTTGTGACCCCATGGACTACAGAATCCATGGAATTCTCTAGGCCAGAATACTGGAGTGGATAGCCTGTCCCTTCTCCAGGGGATCTTCCCAATCCAGGGATCGAACCCAGGTCTCCCACGTTGTGAGTGGATTTTTTACCAGTTAAGCCACAAGGGAAGCCCAAGAATACTAGAGTGGGTAGCCTATCCCTTCTCCAGGGGATCTTCACGACCCAGGAATTGAACCAGGCTCTCCTGCATTGCAGGCAGATTCTTCACCAACTGAGTTATCTGGGAAGTACTGTCTGTCCTTAAACACAAAGAACAGGGTTTCCTCTGTCAAACACTGGATCCAAAGCACCCATGTGTGCATCTTCTTGGTACCAGACATAGCTTGAGGTTAAATTTAGCCAGAAGATATTAAGAACCAGCTTGTGAGAGGGGCAGGGTGAGCTTCTTGCTTCCAGTGGCTAGAGAAAGGGCAAGTCCTTTGAAAAACACAACCTACATGTTTTGTTGTGTACATAACAAAGTCTGTCTCAATACTGTTAAACTGGGTTATTTGCATTCCACCCAAATACAGTATCATCAAAAGCAGATTCAAGTCTGTTTTGGATTTATATTTCCCAGGCCCCCTACATTGTTCCATGACTTAGTAAGATAAAATCAGAGGTACAAATAATGGACACTGTCTTCCTTACAAGATTAAAACTTGACTCATGATTTAATACCAACAACTCCTGAAATGATTCACAAGGGACTTTTAGAATAGCAATCTTACACTTGTATCACATTTTATACTTCATATTCATTATTTCATAGTGTGCTATTTCTGTGTGATCGTCTTGTCAAATTTTGGAAAATGTGTCATTTCATGTTGCCAATATTTGTATTTAATACACATTTAATTCAACAAGCACTAACTGAACATCTACTATTTTCCATGCTCATGCCACACTCTAAACATATTTACTAAAATTAGCCAAAACCAAAATTAGGTTTTTTTCATCACAACCTTAGACAAATGGGTCCATTATATCACAGGTCTCATGTCTGTCACCAATAAACTATACTTCCCTATATGGCATTTTCAGTAAAAGAAAGGACATTAAGAATATAGCTAAATCTAGCAAGCTTTGGATGACTAAGATTTTCTTTGGATTTGGCTTTATAAACCAGGGTAAGCTTGGAAGTATTTTCTCCTTGAAGTAGTTGCCCATTTTCAATCACCAAATATGTTATAGACGAGCTCTGATGTCATGTTCCATGTAGATTTGCAAAAAGGAATAGACAGCACTGTTTTCTTTCACTCGAAGAGTATTCTTCCCTTGTACTTTGGATCTGCATTAATGTGGGGACGGTTCCCACAGCCAGAAGCTATCCTTATGTGCCCTCAGCTTTTATAACTACTTGCTGCCCACTCTTCTTGTTCCATAGTCACGCCTTATGGTCTTTCAGCCAACTTTTGTCTCCCAGTTGACTCTTTCCCTGGAATACACCCTAGTCTCATCTTTTTCTCCTAGATAATCTGCTCTTCTCCGTAGACAGTATGTCCAAACAACTCCAATTTGTATTCCATGACTTTTCCAACAACCCACACACCCTCTTAAATGGATGTTTTACTCATACAATCATGATGCTTTTGTTTCCATCGGATTCTCTGTATTGGAGACTTTAGAGTGCGGTTCCCTGGTTTTTAAATCATAGGCTTAAGAGCTGAGATTTATTGGACGCTTGTATTGTGCTAGGAGTCGTGATAGAACTCTTTAGGTTCCCTGACAATTTGAGGAGGTTCCTATTAATCTCGTAATATGGATGAGGAAACATCCTCAGTCAGTTAAATGACTTGCCCTAATGGCTTGCTCATGGTGGAACAAATGTAGCCTTTACCTACATTTCAGCATCGTTCATGGTGCAGTCAGGAGGCCAATGTCTGTACCTGGTAATTCAAGAGGGAGTTAATCATGGGGTATTTGTCCCAAAGTTGTGAGAAGAGCCCAAAAGAGTAAACACGGGAGGAGAGGCAACCAGGACTTTCCAACTACAAGAGGCTGCTGTCATCCCCAGAATTGGTTGGACCAAGGAGGGAATGATGTAACCGGAGCTCAGGAACTGAAGACATGGTAGAAGCTAGAAGCCAGTTGGCTCAGACACTAGAATTTAGGGTCATGGAAGAATAAGCTGTCTGGCAGGAGCTGGAGCTTCACAAGGGACAGTCACTACTAAAGACTTCCCTGGATCAGAGAGGTGAACATAAATGCCATGGATTATTCCTTCCTCTATTCCCAATGTCTCCTACTGTACCTCCCAGTTCCACTTATGGGGAGATGCTGACTGGTGAAGAAGTCTTGGAAATAACAAGAATAACTTCTCAGCAGCACAAAGGGAGCAGAGGCAAGACAGGAAATGGATTTGATAATAAACAGGCAACAGTCTAGCCGACTCCAGAGTCCATGCTGACTTCACTAGGACATGACTGCTGTCCTCCTTTATTTGCAACCAGTATTGAGAGTTGGACCATAAAGAAGGCTAAGCACCAAAGAATTGATGCTGTCAAATTGTGGCACTGGAGAAGACTCTTGAGAGTCGTTGGACTGCAAGGAGATCAAACAAGTTAATTCTAAAGGAAACCAACCTTGAATATTCATTGGAAAGATTGTTGCTAAAGCTGAAGGCCACCTGATGCGAAGAGCCAATTCATGAGAAAAGCCCCTGATGCTGAGAAAGATAGAAGGAGAAAGGAAAGGGATGACATTCAAAGGATAAGATGGTTGGATAGCATCACAGACTCAATGGGCATGAATTCGAGCAAACTCTGGGAGAGAGTGGAGAACAGAGGAGCCTGGTATGCTGTAGTCTATGGAGTCTCAAAGAGTTAGACACAACGACTGAACAACAACAACAATTGATCACCTTGGTACAGCCTGTGGCTGTAATGTACAAGTTATCCACATGTCAATTGAATGATGTCTTTTCTCTGTCCTAATCATGGCCAATCACATCACGCAGTGACTAGAACATGATGGGCACTTGGTGATTATTGGTCTTTCATTCTCTCTCAAACATTGACTAAGCCAATCAAATTATCCATGAGAGTGTAAAAATAAACCTAAGATGCTCACCTCAAGTAACTACATATCAAGAAGAGACATGGTTCTTTCCCATGATTCAAGGAAGGTAGGAGAACAGCATAACTTTTCTATTTTGGCCTTTAGGTGACATTATGTCACAAACTTCATTGCTAAGTGGTTCCATGGCTCAGATGACCAGTTCACCACACAAGCCAAAAAGCTGTCTAGGTAGCCTGGGAGGCCTTAGGAGAGCTGACTGTCCCTCTCGTCTTTTTGAAAATGCCAATGCCACTTCAACACTGTTGAAAAGTCTTGCTCAGCCTCTTCATTACACCAGTGATATTATTTTTGGAATTCATTACTTCTCAAGTGTCCTCTATTTGATCTATTTCACATACACAAGGAATATGAAATCCAAAACCAGCACAGACTGAACTATACTCTTTACTTGATCTTAGAAGTAATTCCCTAACATATGGAAGAGAGAACATTTGAGGAAAATGTCAATGGGTCTGGAGCATCAGAGTGACAAAGCTCCCATCAGTGGATGCTCACCCAAACATATTTAATCCCCTTCATTATAAAAATTACATGAGAAATTTCATAAGAACCATCTTACTAGCAGAATTCTAGGTATTTCCTGTTCCCAAGGGCAGAGAAATACTGCAAAATCAACATTTTTAAATGACATTTCAGTACTGTCTCTCTTGGCTGAAAATAGAAAAAGCAAGAAACACATAAAAACACAAAGAAAAAAAGTTAGTTAAATATTTTGAGCCCTCCAATAGTTGCTTTTTATGTTAAGCATTTAATCCAATTTGTATAACCCAAACAAGTGTGCCCATCCCTGGTGACAACAACATGAATAAATTAAAATAAATACATCTACTTCTTATAAGATTAATTCTTCCTTGATTACTAAAATGAGAGATAATTATTATTTAAATGTGACTTTTGAGTACAACTTGATTAAACTGTTTGGCTATTTGTATATTTTAGAATAAAATTGTATCTGCTACTAGTCATTTGGAATAGTCTTAGATAAGCTCATTTGAACTGATGGCAAATTCTAATGTTTATTAAAGTCTGTGAAATAAATTCCTGTTGAATATGATATTTTTGTCTGAAAGCTGAGTATCAAGCCAGCATAAACTTCAACTCTTCTGGCAGGAAAGAAAAGAATTTCTCTCAATTTCAGACCACCCCTCCTCCAAACCCCACCCCATAACACACACGTATTTTCCTCCATTTTATTACCCAGAAGATTTACTATAGGAAGAGTGGGCTGACTTGGTTTCTGCTCTCAGATCAATTCTTCTCCTCGCCCCTAGGCTGCTCTGAAACAAGGAGGTGCTGCCCCCTGCAGGCTGCGTTCCCAGAGTTCTCAGCTGCCTTTCTGGCTTCAGCCAAGCGAAGGAACAGGTAGAGAAATTGGAAAGCAGGAGAAAAGGAAAAGCCTAGACCTTTCTACTCCAGTCTACATCGCCTGCACAGCTTCATGGAAGGAAATGCCAGATGCAGTTCAAAGTTCCACTGCATGACCCCAACCTCTGAGATCCCATAAAAATTGTATCAAACTATTTAAAGGTACCAAATCAACATGCTGGACACCTTAAACTTACACAGGTTTTATGTTAACACTTGTCTCTTGTGTTATGGCTTCCTTTGTTGCTAGTCTTCGGGTTGCCCCTCTACCTCTTCTTTGGTTTCTCCAAACTTCCATCATATACATAAGCGGTGTTATGCTCTGCTTAGTCACTCAGACGTGTCTGACTCTTTGCAACCCCATGGACTGCAGCCCGCCAGGCTCCTCTGTCCATGGGACTCTCCAGGTAAGAGTACTGGAGTGGGTTGCCATGTCCTCATCCAGGGAATCTTCCCAACCCAGGGATCAAACTTAGGTCTCCCACATTGTTGCTGGATTGTTTACCAGCTGAGCAGCCAGGGAAGCCCCCATATATGTGAATATATATATGTATATGTATATATTATATGTATATATATATATATGTATATATGTGTATATATATATATATGTATATATATATATGTATATGTATATGTATATATGTATATACATATATATGTATGTATGTATATGAAGCCCCTATATATATGCACATATATGTATATGAAGCCTATATGTATATGTGTGTATATATGTATATGTATATATATATAAATGCATGTATATGTATATTTGTGTTTGTGTGTGTGTGTATATATATATACACACATAACCAATTTTATATTGTTTATATATATAAAACCAAGTCTCCTTATTCAATTCCCACTTTTTACAAGACTTTGAGTGGTTTCTATTTCCCTGATTGGATACAGGCTAACACAAATAGTTTAAACCAACGCTGACAAGAATTATAACCCACTGTGCTCTATAACCCCTCACAGAGACTTCATAGAAACCAAAACCCTTGAGAGGAAGTGAGGAGGGAAGCGAGGAGCGGACGGGACAGAAAAGGGAGGAAAGGAGGAGAGCGGAAGGGGAGGGGAGAGAGGGGAGAACGAGGAAGGGAAAGCAGAGGAGGGGAAGGAGAGCTCTCTCCCCACGTGTCTCCGCAGGCTTCAGTGTTGTTCTCTGTAGAGTTACGCTCTAGGCCTTCTTCTTTTTTCATCACTTACTCCAAAATGGAAGCAAGTTTGCCCAACACTGGCCATGATGCTCCCCGCTTCCACGGCAGATTCTCTATGTATCGTCCTGTCATCAGAATGATCCGGGTGCCCCAGAACAGCAAAGACAGCTGAAATCCATGGCTGGCTGACCCACCTGGGGTTCTGTGTCTGAAGCTGTCCCCTCTCTGGCCCTCCTCATGGAGAAGATCTTGGAGTGGCTAAGAGGGGATGTTCAATTGCTTAAAATCACAGCATGACATCCTGGGAAGTACATCCCCAGGCCTGAGCAGCCTCACTTCTGGCAGTGCTAACACTCCAACAGGCTGTCAAGGGAGCTGCCTCCAGACGCCGCCAGGCTTTCTATCTGCAAGGCACCAAATAATCCCTCCCCAGCTCCGCACTTTCCCCTTGAGCTCCAAGGAAGCTCTGCCAGCCAGGATCTCCAAAGCTTGCATAGCCAGATCTTCAGGACTCACTCCTCCGAGGATAGGAATTGCAAGCAGTTCCCTGAATCAAAGGGGAGCTTCCCTGTTGCCTTCCTCAACTCGACCTCATCTTCCTCCCACTTCAAAATGAAACCAAAATGACAAGGGATATCAAGAAATGTAACAAGATCCTCAGCAGCAGTGAGTAATTGAGAAGAGGGAGGCTGTGGAAAGTTATGGAAGATCTAGCATGGGACCTCCATGTCTTTCTGGAAACCGAGAGAGATGAACTTGTACCTACACGTGGTAAATGCTAATACGGCTCTACATGCAGAGGGCTGTGGACCCACATGGAAGGGAGAAGCCAGGCCAGCTGAGGAGGCAGGAAGGTCAGGCCTCTATCCTCACCTCTGCTCCAGCAGACTTGTAGTAAACTCTGAGGGTTCAGAGAAGATCAGCACGTCTCATATTCACTTAAAAATCACATTTACTTTAGCCACAGGGATTAAAGGCATTCAATGGCTCTTTCGTTTTTCTCAGTTTTCTTCTGGGGTTTTGTTGTCATTGTTTTTATGTGTGTTCATTTTTCATGAAAACTCAAGTTCTGGGGAGAAATTTTAAGTATTCTTTCCGGGAACAAATGCTCTTACTGCCAAAATTTCTTGCTATGAGAAGTACTATAAAGAAGAAAGAGTATCTGGGAAAAGAGAAGCTAATTCTGGATTCATGGGCTCAATAATTATTTTTAGATTGATATTTTACAAGGCTTTCATGAAATGTTCTGATTTCCTTTTTCCTGGTAGACTTTTCCACTTTTTTAAAAATGAAGACATCAATATTTACAACTTTCTCCTGGCTGTCTTAATTAAATACAGTGAACACCCAGGCCTTGGTAAAGCCAACGGGCCCTAGTTTTGGACTAGTTGGTTAATTGTGAGATTTAGCACTCACAGACTAGTAGCTGTACTTTGATTCAATGAATTCTTTTTTGTTATTACTATTCCCATTGATGCTGCAAAATTCCATTGAAGGCATAATCTTTAACAAACACATAGCTAGAATGCTTTATTCCTTAGCTGCATGTACATTTAGCTTATGAGAAAGAATGATATTCATAGTAATGTGAGGAACTTCCGGAGGGGTCTCCATGAGCTGAGATTTCCATATTAGTCCTTTTTTGGGGGGGAAAAACAAGTCTAGGTTGCATACTTGAAATGTTTTCAATCGGCAGCTTCACATGCCAAGCTAAATCCGCTTTCTACTTCCCTGGTCAAATCTCTGAGATTTGCTGAAGGACAGTGGACTTTTTCAACTGTGCAGCCCCTTGATGGAGTCAGATGTTCCTATCCTAAGCCGTAAGTCAGTTCACTTGTACAAAACTGGCTGCCTAAAACTTGGACAGCGTTCATTCAGGTGCTTTATGTGGGCTCAACTTCCATCATGCAGCTCGGATTGGGGTGTTTGAAAAATAGCAGGGTCTACTCTGGGGCCATGAGTAAGCCCCTTCTTCCTGTGAAGACCCATACTACGAAAAGTGTTATGAAAATTAAGGACAATAAATAAGCAATAAAACAGCTGTTATTATCATTAATCATAGTATTATGTTTCAAGTAGGAAAGTAAACAATTCTATCAGATAATGGCACAACTGAGAAAATATGCAGGTGCGGACTTAAAGCAGACAATCTTGATGCTCAGGCTTCACCCAAGAACCAGCAGAAATTTTATGGCCATGTTTTGGGAAGTCTCTAGCCCTCCCTGGAAATGCCAGGCCACATTGTTGAAATGACACATTAAAAAGAGGTTTGAAAGACATATAAGAAAGACAATCGACTAGGACCTGCTATACAGCCCAGGGAACTATACTCAATACCTTGTAATCATCTATAATGGAAGAGAATGTAAAAAAAGCATATATGTTTATTTATGTATATACGTATGACTGAATTACTTGGCTGTATACCTGAAACTATGCAAAATTATAAATCAATTGTATTTCAATTTTAAAGGCTCTGCAGTTGAAGAAGGTAAGAATATCATGTAACTGTATGCCTTCAGCCTCCAGTCTGATCAAGTGCAACAGCAGCTTTTCATCAAATAAGAGGAAAAAGAATCCCCTGGGTTACTGATGGAGGGAGTGAAGGCTGTATAGGGTGTGGAAAAAGTGTGGCAGGAGACCCAGGGCAGCATCCACACTCCAGCGAGGTTAAAAAGCAGGGGTCAGGCTGCACAAGATCAACAATATTTTGGAAGGGCTCATCTTGGTATTTACATTTTTTTTTCATCTGTTCTGGCTGATTTTTTAAGCCACCTTCCTACTTTATTCTTAGTTATTTTGCTTCTTGATCTTAATGAGTATGTCTGTAAATTATCTACAGTGATACACATAGTTGTGGGCTGTGTGTGTTAGACAAGGATTATAAAGAGGAAAAAAGTGAGAACCTTTCTGACAACTGTGCACATCTTCAAATAGCTTTCCCAGGCACATGGCTCTGAACTCAGTTTAAACTCAGTAACTGCTCCTGGAACCTCCGCTGAAATTAAGACCCACTCTGCCCTCCTCCCATCATTACAGTTTTTTTGAAAGGGGATTATAATATTTTCCAGCTTTGATGAAAGCTTCCCATTATTACAGACCAGTGTTTCTGGTGTAGATTAACAAGTGCTAGAATTATCCTTTAGCTCTCAGCACAGGTTCAGGTTTGAACTCTGTACAACAGCTTACAATTTGGCAGTAGAAATGACATCACTGAAAGAAATGACCACGGACCACAAACAAAACATTAAATTATGTTCCCGAGGCAGTTTCTGAATTTTCAAGTTTTAATGAGTCATTAATTCAATTAAGATTATTAAAACTGCAGAGGTTTCATTACTAACATGTAACCAAAAATTCACTGTCAAACCTACAGTTTCCTCCAGATGAATCTAAATTATGAAGTTTCAAATGTGTCTGGGCTTTCTGCCATATGAAATAGGGCAGTAACTTGGTTAGTCTCTGTCATATGTTGGGGAAGGGAGGGAAATCGAGATAGAGATGAAAAAGCCATCTAAATGTCAAATTTGAGAATGCATTGGCCAGAGTGAAAAGCATTCAGACAGAATAGATTTAGCTATGTGGTAAAGCTCATTTCAATATGTCAAAGATCTATAGAAAAGTTCAGGGCTAAAAACTATGGATAGATGTTCAGAGCCAAGAAGTGCCTGTTCGTGTAGACTTTGAGCCATAAAACCGTACGTTGATTACATTTAGATAACTTGAGGTTAACTGGAAAAAGAACTTGCTCGATCTGGAGTAAAACCAACAAGTTATTTGAAAAAGAAAAACAAGGAACGACACTGCTCCCACTGAGTCAACAGCCTTAAACATTTTCCCTAAACTTTCAGAAAGAATTTAGACAGCAGTGTCACCAAATACCTGTTTCCATTTTTACGTAAATAGTTAAGCAAAATTCCAGTTGACATAGGACTCAGATCTGTCTCCTAGTAGGTAAGCCCAGGGATAACTGTACCATTAAATAAACAGCTTAGGAATGGGTTAATGAAGAGTGGTTCCTGGTCCACCAGCACAGCACTGCCTGGGAACTAATCAGAAATACAAATTCTAGGGCCTCACTCTGAGTCGATTGAATCAGCTTTGAGGCAGGCCCAGAATTCGTGTTCCACTGTCCTGCAGACATACACTTAGAGATTGCAAAGGGAGGGTGCTTCCACCTCCAATCTCTTCTCTGCAACGGGCTGAAAAGAACAATAAGGAACAAAAAGAAGGAAATTCCATTTAAAATGATAATACCAAACCAAAAACTATGAGGAATACAGTAAGATTTGGATTCAACTGAGCATAATAGATGCATACCTTAACAGACCTCAGGCAGGGCATGGAATTCCACAAAGGAAGTAGACACAGCCTTAAGGCGCCTGACCCATGATTTCTTGTTTGAAACAGTAAGCTGTGGAGAGTGACAAGAAACGCAGGACCACAAGAGGAATAAGATATAGAATAAAGGATGTGGAATAAAACCACATCCATGTTTGCAATTAGTAGGGTGGCAATATAGCAAAGAGGGATGATGGGTGACGGTCAGATGCTGTTAAAAACTGGTTAAGTATAATTAATGAACACAAACTCCCAAAACGTTGCTTCATTGCACAACATACAAACTGAATGAGGATATCCCTGAGGGAAGTAAGCAAAATTCTCATCCCTGGAAGAAATTTTAGAAAGAGGACTGAGACAACATAAGCATAATGAAACTAAATGCTTCCCCCAGCTTACTTCCAGCTTATATCCCCCGGCTCCTTCTCAGACTGGTGTTCAGCACACAGCTAGTCCTGAAAGAACGGCCCCATTTAAAGATGAGAAAAAAATATCAGAAAGGAACTGGCATAAAACCAATACATATATAATTTAAGAAAAAAAAAATTTAAGTAAAAGAGGTACACAAAAATCACATGTAACAATTATAGAAAAAATAGATGACTTCCTCAAATACTTTTCCATGACATTAAAAAATTAAAGAAAATAGTCTTCTAAAAAAAGAAAGTACTTAGAATAAAAGAGAATGTCTTAAAGAAGATAAGCTAATAGTAGGATATTATAAATGAGCTGGCAGATTCAGCAAGGAAACAGTGACTTATCCAGATATAAAGACCACTTTAGAAGCAGAAATTTTCATAATAGATACCACCAAAAATATAGACTGACTTAGGGAGGCCAGTCTTAAGAAAATTAAGTAAAATGATTAATAATAAAGAATTAAAACTCATTAGAGAAAATAATTTTAAAGAAATTAAAATAGATATGTAAGACAAATAAGATCCCACAAGTACATAAAATAATGCCCTCTATGAAGAAAAGAAACCAAATTAGAAAAAAATTAAAGTTGTATTAGAGAAAAATATTTTCAGGTTGTGTTTATAAAAGAATAAAATTTTAATTTAGAGTAAAGAGTGCTAAATTAGTTTAAGAAAGGATTTCATGATAGGAAATATATTGTCTATAATGAAGATCTTCAATTCTGAATCTTTAAGCACCAGATAATACTATCATCAAAATGCATAAGGCAAAAACTGAAAAAAAAAAATATAAAAAAGACATAAATGAATAGCAATTTAAAGACATAAAAATAATCCTTGACAGGTGATAAAAAATAAGTACCAATATAGAAAAAAAAAACTATAATTAATAATGTGGATGTTTTATATATATACATGCATAAACATCAACAAGGTCTTCCCAGGTGGCACAGTTGGTAAAGAATCTGCCTGTCTTCCTTTGTCCACGGAATTCTCCAGGCAGGAATAGTGGAGTGGGTAGCCATTCCTTTCTTCAGGGGATTTTCTGGACCCCAGGATTGAACACAGCTCTCCTGCATTGCAGGCAGATGCTTTGCATCTAAGCCACCAGGGAAGCCTCTGAGATCCTATAAATGTATATCTTCAATACATTTGGATGAACACTGAGAAAATTATGGAACCATAATATCCAACAAGAATATGAATTTGGAACAACTGGGAATAAAGACAATAAAAACAAATCTTTAAGTACAAAAAAAAAAAGAATCTGCCTGTCAGGCAGGAGACACAAGAGTCACAGATCGAACAGAGAAGCTTGGCAGGCTACAGGCTGTGGGGTCGCAAAGAGTCAGACACAACTGAGTGACTGAGCACACACGTGTGCAAATATTAATAAAATTGAAGGAAGTAATTTTTAAGGAAACATGAAAAAGGTATTAAAGTTGGCAGTGCAATAGTCCCTAAAGAAAATCTCACAAGTTCCCCAGTATGAAATAGCATAAGCAATGTTTTATAAGCACAATACATAATATTAGATATCTAAAATAAAAATTAATCTAAGTTGAATACCTTAAATGTATATACTGCTATATGTCAATTATATCTCAATTAAAAATACTAATAAATTAAGGCTGACACAAGCAGAAATGAAATATTTTCACACTTAGGCAGGCAACTGATACAGACAGATCAGGAGATTGAGACCTTGAGGATTCTTGTTCCAATACCCAAGGCAAGGGCACCAGGTTAAAGCCTTTTGAAATAGCTTCAAAATGAAAATAAGGAAGTAAGGTTACAAATAAGAACATTTGTATATGAAATTAATTGCTATCTTATGTACAAATAATAATTCCTTTGAAATATGAGTTAGGAAGTAGAAAATCTCATTTTCAATAGTAATTTTGTCAGGGTCTAGCTAGCAAAATAGTGTCTTATCACATAATCAAATATAGAGAATAGAACAAATTGTGAAGGTATTAGAATAGCTGAAAGAGCAACCAATGTTGTCTAAAAATCAGTAATAGCACAAAGCAGCTAAGGTCCCCAGGCTGGAAGGACAAAAGGAGGGAATGATGTCCTGAGAGCCCCAGACCAGGGTCCCACACGGACACTGAAACTCTGACAGGACTGCCGAGTGGAAGCTAGGACCAAGGATATAGCTGGGCCCACAGAAGATAATCAAGAGGCCACCAGGAGCAGAGGGGTGGAGCAGCTTCTTCCCTGCTCTTTCCCTTCATTATCTTTCCTATGCCTCCCATTGGCCAAACCTAAATGGAAGCCAACGGGCAAAGTTTACATGGAGTCCTACCCTGTGAATGCAAATCCACCGGAAGGGGAAGAAATGGATCTGAAAGCAAATAGAAAAAAGACAAAACAGAGTAACCAGAATATTTTTTTTAATTAAGAAAAAGGGAAAATTAGCTCCATTTCCCACACTGCACTTAAAGGCCTTTAATAGGAAATATGTTATAGGATGGAGAAGGAAATGGCAACCCACTCTACTATTCTTGCCTGGAGAGTTCCATGGACAGAGGAGCCCGGTGGGCTATAGTCCATGGGGTCACAAAGAGTCAGACACAACTGAGTGACTAACACACGTCATAGGCAATGCATGTGTTTATTTATTTTTAAATATGAAAAAGGAATATTATATACATCATTGTATAAATAATATATAATAAAAAAAAATGAGTTTCTTGGTTGCTTCATACCTGCAGTTCCTCTCCACAGAGGCCATTTAAGTTATTTTGTATATACTTGTAAAAATTTTTCATATATATATAGAAATATATTTAAATGCCCACAAGCATAATATACATATTATTCTTCCTCTGGTTTCATTTTACACTGTGTATTGGAAAGCCTGTCATAATTCATTTTTTAAAGTCTCCATTTGATGAATAAATAAGCTGTTTCCAGGTTTTTGTTGTTATGGACAATATATTACAAAGGTGAAGGAATGCTGATAAAACTTCTTGGCTATTGTCTTTACATGTCTGGTATCTGAATTGATTCAGGAAGCATATGCTGGGCCAGGAGCAATATGGCTTAAAAACAGGACCTCAATGGGATATGAGATTTAAAATTGTCACTGGAACACAGAGCTCATTTCATGTATATCTCACAGTCAATGTACTTGTGAGTTATACCCATATGTATGGGAGTGTTTAGGGGGACATGCAAATGTAACCAGTATACACATCTTTACCCCCAAGGCAACAGCACATACCAAATGTTCCTGTGCTTCCAAAACTAAATAAAACCTGATCCTCTGTTTTGGCCAGGCCAGTGCGCTTGCCTCTGAAACTTTTCAGGTTTTGGAAATAGTTTGGTTGGATGAACTTGGACAAAGCCTTAATTTCTGTGGACCTCAGTTTATTCATTATTAAAATGAGAGTATCTATCCGACTCTCAAAAAATTAAAAACTCTACTCTTCTATTACAGCTCTTGCTGTTATATTTTCAAGAGCAAAAGAACAACAACAACAAATAAATACTCCTTTTTTAAAAAAAATGAGTTTCAGAATTAAAGGGAAGAAATCCTGGGAACACATTCCTAATATTTCAGGTTTTTTACATTGGTCTCTTTCTGTAATCCCTTTATTCTTCCTTTGATCCTTGTGAAGCACTGTAGGTTCTTTAAATGTCCTCCCAGCAAAGAAACTAAAAGAATAAAATATTGGACACAGAGCATGAGGCTGAATCTATTGGATAATACCAAAAATTTGTTTTTTGGGTTTTTTTGACTTTTCAAATTTTATATTGGAGTATAGTTGATTAACAATATTATATTAGTTTCAGATGTACAGCAAAGTGATTCAGTTATACATGTATCTGTTCTTTTTCAAATTCTTTTCCCAGTTAGGTTTTTCGAGAATATTGAGCAGAGTTCCCTGGGCTATAAATAGGTCCTTGCTGGTTATCTACTTTAAACATGGCAGTGTGTACATGTCAATCCCAAACTCCCTAACTATCCCTCCCCTCCACCCCTTCCTCCTGGTAACCATAAGTTCAATTTCTGTGAGCCTGTTTTTCTTTATAAATAAGTTCATTTGTATCATTACTTTTTAGATTCTCCATATAAGCAATATCATAAAATATTTCTTTTTTTGATACATCACACTGAGTAAATGTGGAGATTGTCATATCATAAATTTGGACTGCTGTTGCTTTTATTGTCTTCAAAAAGAATAAACTACAATGCGACCTTAAAATAAAAGTTCTATATGCAGTCAATAGCATTCAGGCCATGTGAATAAGGCAGCAGAAATTGCCAAATTTCAGAAAAGATCATAGAATTTTCAAAACTAAGAGTTTATTGAGGATACATAGATCCTATCAGACTATCAGGAAAATTATGAACATTTGGCTTTTTAAAGATTTCAGATAACTCTGAAGGAAGTTGTTTAATTTCCAGTGACATGTAATTCAATTAATAATAAACCAAAAATTTAATCAAATAGGAAATTAAGATAAAATTCTGGTATTTTTCAACACATATCAAAGCTATTTTATCAATTCTAACGGTAAAACTGCCTACATTACCAGCATGGATGATGAAAAACAATGTTGTCATGCTATTAAACACCACTGCCAAAGGACAAAGGTAATCCTGAAGAATCTCTAGACTAGGAATGTGAAAAATGCAGACTCAACTTTGAGACACTGAAGAAAAGTGGTAATGTAGATTTGCTTTTAACAATAAAGTATTGTTAGTTTAAAAATGGTGTCTACATTACATACAGTGTTTTCCCTAGACTTAGCGCATTAAAGAAGTATCTGCATTAAGGAAATATGATAGTTAGCTTAAATATGTTCCAATGATGTACTACTGAGTTAGAAAAGCTAGAAAACTACTATAAGGATATAGAGCAGGCAATCCCAAAGGAGCAATTCATTAAATTATCCCAAGAAAGTCAGGAAAGTTTCCACATAATATGACAAATTTTAAATAAATTTTGAAGAATAAGACATAAATCCCCAGTCACAAAAGAGGGAAAGGAGGAGAGAATGGTAGGTACAAAGGCACTGAGGCATGTTTGGTGGAAAAAAAGGAAAGTTTAGTGTTATTTCTGTAATGTAATATACATGGATAGTAAGAGGAAACCAGGCAGGAATGTAGGGGTGGGACCATAATGTACTGTGAAATTTGAGGTATGCTCAAACACCCTGGTTTCTTTAATAACAAGAAAGCATGGTGAACTATAGAGCCATATGTTTTATCACAGCACATCAATGACCATATGTTAAAGAAATTGGAAAAAAAACTATCAGCTATGACAATGGCTCAAACATTCTCTGTTTCAGTCTTCAGAATACCAGTGTGCAAGATGATGCCAGAAAGTACACTTTCTTTACATTTACATTAGAATAAGCTGAACCTCAGCTTTTCTGGCATCTAAAAAGCATTAGACCATATGAAAACTAATGCCCAATGGGGTAAAATGGTTTTGCTAAATCCATGTCTTTACAATGGTTAATGGATGCACACCCATGAAATATGTAAATAACACAGTCCTAGAGAACCCTAGGACTCTCAAAGTTTCAAGGCCCTTCAGTTTCTGAAACCACAAAGCAGCTTTGATTTCTTTTAGAATCTGTACAGTGTCTGTAAATACATTTCTCCCTTTCCCTACCCTACTGTTATATTCATTCTTACACATACATATCCTGGTTTTGGCCCAATTCTGTGCTCATAGTATCTTCAACATGCTTTTTATCCAACCTGTCCATTTGAATTTTACCCATTTCTTCTCCCACAGTTCAAGCATTACTGAGCATATATAAAAAGCAAGAAATGTGTTGAATGGTATATGGGGTGAAAGGACTAATGCTGAAGCTAAACTTGAAGCTCCAGTACTTTGGCCACCTGATGCAAAGAGCTGACTCATTGGAAAAGACCCTGATGCTGGAAAAGATTGACTGCAGGAGGAGGGGGGGATGAGAGAGGATCAGATGTTTGGATGGCATTACCAGCTCAATGGACATGAGTTTAAGCAAACTCTGGGAGATGGTGAAGGACAGGGAAGCCTGGCACGCTGCAGTCCATGGGATTGCAAAGAGTTGAACATGACTGAGAGATAGAATAAAGCCAAAGTATATTGAACACCTAGAACATACCAGTCACTAGGCAGAGTAGTTCAGTTAGTTGCTCAGTCGTTATCAGATAATTAATTTGGACTCTAGACTCAGAGGTCTGTCATTTTCTTGTCTAGAGATTTCACTCTCATACAACCCTGTTTTCGTCCTCTCCTAGCTCTATACTATGCTTTCACTGGGTTTATTAATATCCTTATGTTTTCTTATTTCCACTACAATTTTTTTTCTTCAAACACTCCTCTCATGGAAACTCAGCATTCTCCCTGGTAATCTCAAAGCCTTAAAAATATATATATAAATAAGGAATAAAAACAGCATCACTACCATCATCATGAAAAGTTCTTCTGACTTGGTTTTTTCACTTAACAAAAGGAGACATTTTCAGGATCAGTTCTCTAGTCCTTCTCAAACACTGGGTAAAAAATAATAAGAATTTTTGGTACAACAAAGGAAGAAAAGGCATCAAGTCAAGAAAGAAGAAGTAAAATTGTCACTATTGGCAAATGCTATGATTTTATGTATTAAAAGAGCACCCCAAAGATTCAACTGAAAAACTGTTGGAACTATTCAGTATAGTATCAGGACACAAAATCAACATTCAGGAATCAACAGCTTTTCTATACACTAAGAGTGAAACATGTGAAAAATAAAACTAGCCATTCACAGTAGCATCAAAAACAATAAAATACCTAAAAGTAAATTTAACCAAGGAAATGAATGAAAACTACAGAATTTTGCTAGGAGAAATTGAAGAAGACACAAAGGAAAAGACATCCTATGTTTATGAATCAGGAGAATTAATACTGTTAAAATGGCCATACTATCCAAAGCCATCTATAGATTCAATGCAATATCATCAAGATACAGTGATACTATTCACAGAAACAGGAAAAACAATCCTAAAATGTGTATGAAACCACAAAAGACTCCAGGTAGACAAAGAAATCCTGAGGAAAAACAACAAAATCAGAGGTATTACACCTCCTGATTTCAAACTGCCTTACCAATATAGTAATAGAGACAGCACAGTGTTGGCATAAAAATAGACCCATAAACCAATACAATTGTACAGAGAGCCCAGAATTAAACTCTGACAGCTGAGCCACCAGGAAAGCCCCTCATACATATGCAGCCAACTGATATTCAACAAGATAGTCAAGAACACACAATGGGGAAAGGCTGGTCTCTCCAGCTAATAGTGTTGGGAAATTGCATAATTAGATTCAGAAGTATCCTTTACCCCATTTGCAAAAATTGATTCAAAATGGTTCAAAGACTTAAACCTGACACTATAAAAACGGGCAATTTCTTTTATTATGACACCAATAACACAAACAACAAAAGCTAAATAAACAAATGGGACCATGAAACTCAAAAGCTTCTCTATAGCAAAAGAAACAAAATGAAGGCAACCTACAAAATGGGAGAAAATTTTTGCAAACCATATACATATCAGATAAAAGGTTGGTATCCAAAGAACCTTATAAAATTCAATAACAAAAACAAACAGAGTTTAAATGGGCAAAGGAAATAGACATTTTTTCCAAAGACAAAATCCAAATAGGCAGCAGGTACATGAAAAGAGGCTCAACATCACTAATTATTAGGTGTTGTATTGTTCAGTTGCTCAGTTGTGTCTGACTCTTTATGACCCCATAGACTGCAGACATTAGGCTTCCCTGTCCATCACCAACTCCTGGAGTTTACTCAAACTCATGCCCATCGAGTCGGTGATGCCATCCAGCCATCTCATCCTCTGTCGTCCCCTTCTTCTCCTGCCCCCAATCCCTCCCAGCATTAGGGTCTTTTCCAATGAGTCAACTCTTTGCATGACGTGGCCAAATTATTAGAGTTTCAGCTTCAACATCAGTCCTTCCAATGAACACCCAGGACTGATCTCCTTTAGGATGGACTGGTTGGATCTCCTTGCAGTCCAAGGAACTCTCAAGAGTCTTCTCCAACACCACACTTCAAAAGCATCAATTTTTAGGCACTTAAGTTAGTAGAGGTAGATAAATACTGTATGATTTCACCTGTAGTATCTAAAAAAGCCAGCCTCATAGGAACTTAGAATAAAACGATGGTTATCAAAGAATGGTGGTGGGGGGAGATAGGACAGATGGTGTTTAAGGTTACAAATTTACAATGAGTAGTAAATAAGCCCTAGAAAGCTAATGCACAGTATAGTGAATATAAATAATATTTTATTATAAGCAAACATAGAGACTAGAATTTAATTATTCCAATCACTAAAAATGAAAGTTTAATTGTATAACATGCTAGAGGTGGTAACCATCACTACAATGGCAATCATTTTACTGTACATAAATGCATCAAATTAACATGCTGTATACCTTAAATCTTGGTGAATTAAATGGCAACCCACTTCAGTATTCTTGCCTGAAGAACCCCTGGACAGAGGAGCCTGGCGAGTTACAGTCCCTGGGGTTGCAAAAGAATCAGACACGACTTAGCGACTAAGTGAGAAGTGAGGACACTCAAATCATGATATAAATATTACACACCCAAGGCCAAGACAGTCATTAGCTCAAGTTGTTCAGACTCCAAGTATTTTCCCTGCTGGGTAAACCAACAAGCCACAGAGATTCATTCAAATTATGAATTGGACCCCCAAATATTAAAACTAACATCAAAGATCAGCTGGTTAGGGTCAAGGGCTTATTGAATATCAACTCCTGCATTTTGGATGATGAAACCGGGCTATCTCAGACTTCAGAAATGTGGTGAGTTAGGTCTTTAGGACACCAGTGTTTGTCAGACAGAATCTGTTTCAAGGATTTGATTGCAAAATTTTGTCAAAAACCAGAATATAGTCCCTAGAGAATTATTAAATTCTGTTTATTCTAGAGTCACAGGAAAGCACATTTCAATGAAAAAAATATTAGTGTTAATAAAAATCAGATAACAAATGGTTCTTTGGAGACTCTGGCGTGAACCATAAGAATCTACAGTATTTCTGCAACACATCAGCTATTGAGACGTCCTGCCTTATTTTGGTCACTGTCATTATGATTCCTCCACTTTTCTGTATTCTTAGAGACTGAAGGATAGCTATGAAAATTTTTCCAGCTAAAAACCCCAAACCAGTGAAATATAGAAATTGACTTGCAATTTATGTCAAGTTTGAAGGCTGTTGGGCAACAAAAAAGATAAAGCTGATAAAAGCAAGCATTGGAATGGAAGCAAAAATGAAAAGAAAGACATTTCCACACTCTCCACAGTCTCAAGAAATGAAAGCAGCTGAAATGAGAACAATTCTCCTTGCTTACCCTTCAGAGACAAAGCGGCAGGAAATTGTGAGATTCCTCCCAGAGCCCCACTTGCGAGGAAGCCCATTTAGCAAATGGTATGAGTTGTGGGATCTGTTGTTATTGGTTTTCTTCCCTGGGAACACAGCACACTGGGGATTCAGCTGTACCACAAAACCGTCTTCTAAACCCTCAGACTTGTCAAGCGCAGACTGAGAGCTACTCCTTACGGGTTTGCAAAGGGCCATAACTCTCCCTCTTGACTCCATTCTTGGCACTATTGAATTGCTAGGAGGCAGCTTTTGAACCTATCAGTCAAGGTGTTCAGGGTTATGGGCCACCATTAACTCAGCTCCTAACATCTGTTCTGTGATTCTGGTGCATGGGGAAACTGAAACTCTCAGAACAAAAGTGACAGGCAGGAACTCAGCCAGGAAGAATCTTCAGGCAGAGAAGCACCCAATATACTGCCTCCATCTTGCTATTTACCAAAATGAGGGCATTCTTTTCATTTTTGACAAAAGTCCCTCTAAACACCAAAAGGGAAAAAAAGAGACTCCAAATAACATACTATAAAAGAAGGATGAAGAAAACAATTTCCAAATGTATATATCTTAGGGGAGGTGGATTTTTTTTATTGTGTGTAATATCTAGTATTTGTTGAGTGCCCGCTGTGTGCCAAGCACTACTCTAAGTAACTTATTTATATTCATTTATGTAATTCCCATAAGAAGCCTCAATAAATCAAATGGTAGATATCAGTATCATCT
Organism: Cervus canadensis; assembly: GCF_019320065.1. Taxonomy (NCBI): domain Eukaryota; kingdom Metazoa; phylum Chordata; class Mammalia; order Artiodactyla; family Cervidae; genus Cervus; species Cervus canadensis. The sequence goes on from NC_057412.1 coordinate 39,822,330, forward strand.
CTGTTTTAGGGGTGAAAGAACTGGTGTGTTACATATCTGAGGTCCCGGAACTAAAAATAGCAGAGCTGTGACTTGACTCCATCTAGGCAGGTTCTAGCACTCAGATTCTTAGCCATTGGATCACAGCACCATTCTTGCTTACTAAAGCCTAGAAAGCCAAACAAAGACATAAACATCAAATTCATATGTTTAAAAACCTCCTGACATTTGCATACTGGTAATTATTCCCACAGGAGTCTGTAATATCCAGTTTTCCCTTTTGGACTCCATAAGTGGACACACAGATCAACTAAAAGGTACTGGATGCAACTTTAGGCTCCTTCTCTTTCACAGACATGGCATCACTGTGCTTTCTAGACTTGGGTGAGAGTGAGAAGGAAGGAGTTCCCATGCTGCTGAAACAACCAATCTCCTGTTGATAAAAAGCTATTGGAGCTTGGAATTGTGCTCCAATTATGAAGGTTCTTCAGAAAAATAAAACCAATAGGAGATGTGTGTGCATATAAATATATACATGTACATATAGTTCATATACATACATCCTATTGAAATACGTGTATACATTTGTGTGGAAATTAATTATGAAGAATCAACTCATGCAATGATGAAGGCTGTAAAGTCCCGCAATCTGCCTTGTGCAAGCTGGAGGAAAGTTGGTGATGTAGTTCTAGTACAAGTCCAAAGGCCCCCAAACCAGGGGAGCTAGTGGTGTACATCCCACTTCAAGCGAGGACAGGAAAAGGCTGATAGCCCCATTCAGTCAGGCAGGCAGAAAGCAAAAGGGGTCAACTCCTCATTCCTCCATTTGTTTGTTCCACTCAGGTCCTCAACAGATTGGAGGATGCCCACCACACTGGGGAAGGCAAGCTACTTTACTGGGTCCACTAGTTCAAATACTATTCTCACCCAGAAACACCCTCACAGACACTCAGATGTAGTGTTTATTCCAAGCACCCTGTGGGACTTCCAAGGTGGCGCATAAAGTTAACCATCACAACTGTTGTATCTCATGTTAATATCATGCTTGACCTGGAGCAGACATTCAGTTACTATCTGATAAGTGAGTAAATTCAGTCACGTGTGTTTATGTTTCATGCAGATGTCATATATGATTATCCATGACCATATCACGCACATGTATCTTTATTTTATTATGAAGAGGATTTTCAGTGATTGTAAGTTCACAGAAAACATAAACATTACACTTGGTAAAATGTTGAAATGGGAGCAGAGAAAAATGTAAACAGTACATTTTTAGGGGAAGAAGGAATGTCTGTTTCAATCTAACTGAAATGTCTGACATAGATTGTAGACTTAAGGAAAAATGGTAAAATATAACATACATGCTATCCCTTTAAGCATTTCTAATAGATTAGAGGCCCAAAATAAATTAGAGGCTCTCATTACAGTTTATATCTGCCAGTTATTTATTAGAAAGATTTACTTTGGTAGATACCATTTTTATGATACCATCTTTACTGCCAACACAGTTTTGAAAAATATAGTCAATTAAATAGGATAATGATTCTCATTGAAGACTGCACCAAAATAGTAAAAAATATATCAGTTGTATTTCATCCAGAACAAAAACAGATTAAATTTACCTCATCCCTGGATGTGGTATTTGGCCCAAATTGCATTTTTGCAGCAGGGTGGAGTTTTGAGATCAAAAACACCAGAAATATTATGCATTTAATGAAAGCCAATCTTCTGGCAAGGAGGCTAAGCACTGTTCTGTCCTATTTCTGAGGAATTTTGGTCATATCCCAGATATCAGAGTATTCTTTATTCTTACAGAACCATAGCCTCAAGAAAGATGAACACTATACCTGCAATAATGTTACATTTAAATGCCAATCATGTTTCTTCATTTGCTGAAATTAAAGTACACTTGAATAAACCAACAGAAAACAATATACATTGAAACCCTTCACGTTGAAAATGAACAGCATAGTTGTCTTTCCAAAAAAAGGAAAGGGGATAATCATTGCCTGTCAAGACTAGCAAATCATTAATGTTTTTAGAGCTAAAAGGAAACCTGGGAAAAAATTTAGTCCCATCTTCTGGTTTCACAAGCAAGGAAACTGGGAATCTAAAAAGTATAACGATTGATCCATAGTCTCACAGCTACTGAAGGACAAAGCCAAGTCCAAGACCCAGGTCTCCCGTGCGTCCTCCATGTTCCATTGTTCCAAGCTGTCTGGCTACGGTGCTGTACGGGCCGCCCACCCTCAGGAGAGTGTGTTCCGGGGCTTGGTGTACTCAGCCCCCTCGTTAGGGTTCTGGGGCTGCAGAGAAGAAGCAAGGCAATGCCTGGAAACTGACTCCAAGTGCCCTGGAGTTTCTTCACAGCTGGTACCAGCTTTATCACCTGGACCCTGATGAGTGTGTGGAAGTTTGGTTTTCTTACAGTTGTGTCATTCACTTGTGACACCCTGTGTCAAACACAAATCACGACCATTTTTGTACTGTTGTATAACACAAAGGGTTTTCTAAGACACTTACCTAAAAGTCATCTTTCACTTAAAATCATTTCAACTTTTGAGGTTTTTTTTTTTTTTCCTGAGTAGCAATATTCACTATATTTGTTCAGGAAACCTCTCTTAACACACTCCCCTTTGTACACTTTTTCTGCATCTTTTTGTTTGTATGTTTTAAATGGTATCTCATCTAATTTTCACGGATATTGTCAAATCTATGACAGAGCAATGCATATGAGAGGCAAAGTCAGAACTTTGGTGTAACAAGGGAGCCGTAAAGGTGTTTACTAATTGCCATGATGCACCTCATCTTGTGATCCAAACTGAACAACCAAATCCAAATTCAGATCCAGATCCAGATCCAAATTCAACCCCCCAGACCAGGAGGGTTGATCCTCATGGTGTGAGGCTACTAAAATAAGTGTTGTCTCCACTAATTTCCTGTCCCTGTAGCCTTTAGATGCCTGGTTCCCTTAAGCACCAGCCTGATACTAGGCCCCTCTCTGTCCATGTAGAAAGTAGATCATCCCTATCTAGAAAATAAATTCCTTGTAGAATAAATGTGTCCATTTACTTGATTACCTTCATTCTACAATAATTTGAAGATTAATAGATATTAAATAATTTACATTAATATATGTAATTATAAAGAGCAAAGGCCCCCCAAGAGTTACAAGTGAATCCCAACACTGTTGTATAATTTTTCATTTTCCTAGAGCTGATGGATGCAGCATTCAGAGATGCGAGAAGCTGGGCATCTGAGGTAATCATCGCTCTGATTGTTTCAACCCTTGGTTTTGTTTGAGGTCCAAGCATCCAGTTCTGGGAACTGAGGGACCTAGATTATGATACCAGCCTGGCTTCTGTGTGCTTTTACGCAAGTCCCTTCATGATCACATGCACTTGATATCCATGAAGAGAACATAACATCTGCTTTTTTTCAAAAATAACATGTAAGCTTTGGAGAACAATGGGAAGAAAATCTCTGGAACATGGAGCTATCAAGATACAATTGTAAATTCCTAGTTCTACCTATTGCATTTTAATAGAAATTCAAATTTCATAAAAGAAAAACTATTTGTAGAGAAACTGAAGTGACATTTATAAGTCCTTTATGTAATGTTTTACAGTTTTGCACATTATAACTCAGTAATAAGCAGAGGGAAAAAGAAACGTCACATATTTTCTCTCATAATATTCAGAGTAGCATATTTTCTTAATAGAATTCTTAGGAGAAATTACTGATCTCTAATTTTATGAAATGACCTTATCCATAACCCATTATATAAAGGTAATATTTAATTATATTATTATTTCCATATTATTAAAATTATTGACAATAATGACAAATAATTCTTGAGAAAATTCTAGCATAAAACTGTGAAACTTCATTCTCTTTTTTTATGTACTCTTTAGTTATTGCTCTAATAATTCAAAACCCAGACTAATTGTTGTGATTCTGGTTAATTCTGTACTTTTCTTCAGTCAAGACTCCACACAAATAATAATTGCCAAATCTTTTAACCTGGCAATATATTTTCAAATCCTAAATTGTTTGCAAGTGTGCGCACTTAATGAATGTACATAAATATCTCAAAAGAAATTACAGCTAATTCAGGCCAACTCAAAAGTAAAGGCCCTAGAGTATCTACACCTGGTATAAGTTTGAGGTTGAATTACACTGACTGGAGAGAAGGAGGGGAGTTAGTCTTTATAAATATACGGAATCTCTCTTATTGAATTCCATTACTATCATTTATCTAATGTGTCAGATCTTCTACTAATCCCTGAACATGGAATTTCCTAGCCAAATTTTCATAACTCCTCTATCAATGAAGGTCTAAAGAAGTTCTAAGAGATAAGTCACACAGTACATTAGAGCCAAAAGTTAAACAGAGTCTTTCTGACCCCACGATCAAGACTTTAATCTCTCAAAGTAAGTAGGTAGATTGCTGTTGTTATTCAGTCATGTCAAGCTCTTTGCAACCCCATGGACTGAAGCATAACAGGGTCCTCTGTCCTTCAGTATCTCCCGGAGTTTGCTCAAATTCATGTCCATTGAATCACATCATGGTAAATAGATGGGGAAACAATGGAAACATTGACAGACTATTTTGGGGGGCTCCAAAATCACTGCAGATGGTGACTGCAGCCATGAGATTAAAAGTCATTTGCTTCTTGGAAGAAAAGTTATGATTAACCTAGACAGCATATTAAAAAGCAGAGACATTATGCTGCCAACAAAGGTCCATCTCAGTTCAGTTCAGTCGCTCAGTCGTGTGTGATTCTTTGCGACCCCATGAACTGCAGCATGCCAGATCTCCCTGTCCAACACCAACTCCCAGAGTTTACCCAGACTCATGTCCACTGAGTCGGTGATGCCATCTAACCATCTCATCATCTGTCGTCCCCGTCTCCTCCAGCCTTCAATCGTTCCTAACATCAGGGTTTTTTCAAATGAGTCAGCTCTTCCCATGAGGTGGCCAAAATATTGGAGCTGAACTTCAGCATCAGTCCTTCCAAGGAACACCCAGGACTGATCTCCTTTAGGATGGACTGGTTGGATCTCCTTGCAGTCCAAGGGACTCTCAAGAATCTTCTCCAACATCACAGTTCAAAAGCATCAATTCTTCTGCATTCAGCTTTCTTTATAGTCCAACTCTCACATCCATACATGACCATTGGAAAAACCATAGCCTTGACTAGACAGACCTTTATTGGCAAAGTAACATCTCTGCTTTTTAATCTGCTGTCTAGGTTGGTCATAACTTTCCTCCCGTGGAGTAAGCGGCTTTTTATTTCATGGCTGCAGTCACCATCTGCAGTCATTTTGGAGCCCAAAAAAATAGTCTGACACTGTTTCCACTGTTCTTCCATCTATTTGCCATGAAGTGATGGGACCAGATGCCATGATCTTAGTTTTCTGAATGTTGAGCTTTAAGCCAACTTTTTCACTCTCCTCTTTCACTTTAATCCAGAGGTTCTTTAGTTCTTCTTCACTTTCTGCTATAAGGGTGGTGTCATCTGCATATCTGAGGTTATTGATATTTCTCGCAGCAATCTTGATTCCAGCTTGTGCTTCATCCAGCCCAGCATTTCTCATGATGTACTCTGCATATAAGCAGATGACCATCTACAGCCTTGAGGTACTCCTTTTCCTATTTGGAATCAGTCTGTTGTTCCATGTCCAGTTTTAACTATTGCCTCCTGACCTACACACAGGTTTCTCAGGGGCCAGGTCAGGTGGTCTGGTATTCCCATCTCTTTCAGAATTTTCCACAGTTTATTGTGATCCATACAGTCAAAGGCTTTGGCATAGTCAATAAAGCAGAAGTAGATGTTTTTCTGGAACTCTCTTGCTTTTTTGATGATCCAAAGGATGTTGGCAATTTGATGTCTGGTTCCTCTGCCTTTTCTAAAACCAGCTGGACATCTGGAAGTTCACGGTTCACATATTGTTGAAGCCTGGCTTGGAGAATTTTGAGCATTACTTTACTAGCGTGTGAGATGAGTGCAATTGTGTGGTAGTTTGAGCATTCTTTGGCATTTCCTTTCTTTAGGATTGGAATGAAAACTGACCTTTTCCAGTCCTGTGGCCACTGATGAGTTTTCCAAACTTGCTGGCATAATGAGTTCAGCACTTTCACAGCATCATCTTTCAGGATTTGGAATAGGTCAACTGGAATTCCACCTCCACTAGCTTTGCGGTAATGAGGCTTTCTAAGGCCCACTTGACTTCATATTCCAGGATGTCTGGCTCTAGGTGAGTGATCACACCATCATTATTGTCTGGGTCGTGAAGATCTTCTTTGTATAGTTCTGTGTATTCTTGCCACCTCTTCTTAATATCTTCTGCTTCTGTTAGGTCCATACCATTTCTGTTCTTTATTGTGCCCATGTTTGGATGAAATATTCCCTTGGTATCTCTAATTTTCTTGAAAAGATCTCTAGTCTTTCCCATTCTATTGTTTTCCTCTATTTCTTTGCATTCATCACTGAGGAAGGCTTTCTTACCTCTCCTTGCTATTCTTTGGAACTCTGTATTCAAATGGGAATATCTTTCCTTTTCTCCTTTGCTTTTCACTTCCCTTTTCACAGCTATTTGTAAGGCCTCCTCAGACAACCATTTTGCTTTTTCGCATTTCTTTTTCTCAGAGATGGTCTTGATCCCTGTCTCCTGTACAATGTCATGAACCTCCATCCATAGTTCTTCAGGCACTCTGTCTATGAGATCTAGTCCTTTAAATCTAGTTCTCACTTCTACTGTATAATCGTAAGGGATTTGATTTAGGTCATACCTGAATGGTTTAGTGGTTTTCTCCACTTTCTTCAACTTAAGTCTGAATTCGGCAATAAGGAGTTCATGATGTGAGCCACAGTCAGCTCCTGATCTTGTTTTTGCTGACTGTATAGAGTTTCTCCAACTTTGGCTGCAAAGAATATAATCAATCTGATTTCGGTATTGACCATCTGGTGATGTCCGTGTATAGTGTCTTCTCTTGTGTTGTTGGAAGATGGTGTTTCCTATGACCAGTGCATTCTCTTGGCAAAACTCTATTAGCCTTTGCCCTGCTTCATTCCGTACTCCAAGGCCAAATCTGCCTGTTACTCCAGGTGTTTCTTGACTTTCTACTTTTGCATTCCAGTCCCCTATAATGAAAAGGACATCTTTTTTGGGTGTTAGTTCTAAAAGGTCTTGCAGGTCTTCATAGATCTGTTCAACTCATCTTCTTCAGCATTACTGGTTGGGGCATAGACTTGGATTACTGTGATATTGAATGGTTTGCCTTGGAGATGAACAGAGATAATTCTGTTGTTTTTGAGATTGCATCCAAGTACTGCATTTCAGACTCTTTTTTTGACCATGATGGCTACTCCATTTCTTCTAAGGGATTCTTGCCCACAGTAGTAGATTTAATGGTCATCTGATTTAAATTCACCCATTCCAGACCACTTTAATTCGCTGATTCCTAAAATGTGGACAATTCACTCTTGCCATCTCCTGTTTGACCACTTCCAATTTGCCTTGATTTATGGACCTAACATTCGAGGTTCCTATGCAATATTGTTCTTTACAGCATCGGACCTTGCTTCCATCACCAGTCACATCCACAACTGGGTGTTGTTTTTGCTTTGGCGCCATCTCTTCATGATTTCTGGAGTTATTTCTCCACTGATCTCCAGTAGTATATTAGGCACCTACCGACCTGGGGAGTTCATCTTTCAGTTCTGTTCCTTGATAAACTTTAATTACCAGGAGCTGACTGCTACATGAAACATTAGAAAACTGAAAGGTCAATTTCATATGGAAATTTCATAAGTACAAATGACTCTGAACAGGAGAAAATGTGTTAAATTTCTCTCTACTAATTAGAAAAATGCATATTTAAACAGCAATGTATCATCTGTTTTCTCATCCATCACTTTTGCACGCAAGCGTTACAAACAGTAAGAAAATCAGGTGAAGACGTTGCTATTATTTGTGACTGACACCAGCTAAGATTTTTAGAGAAAATTGACACTTTCCATTTAGAAGGACATTTAACATTTTGCATAGAAAGAAAAAATGTAAATATGTATGAAGGATAATATTTTTAAAACGTTACCCATTTACCCTGTATTTTCTCTCACACTTTTTCTCTTTCTGGGTTATCTCAATCTTTTCCAAAAAGAATATAGTGAGATTATCCTTCTATAGTTTGAAACATTCCGACTAAGAAGTAGGTCATAAGGATGCAGTCAGCTGAAATTGTGCCTATTTCTCACTAACTGTATTCTTCTCTAACCATCCTATTTTCTCTTAACTCTCAGGGGATTGGGGAAAGGTGTCAGCTTCCTCTTGTCCTGGCGATCTGGGATCTGCTATCATGTTCCCTCACTGTGACAACACACAAAATCCCACAGCTTCCCCGCCACATGTGTTCTAAGTTGAAGGAAGACACTGAATCTGAGGTCCTTGTCTGCTGAAACATACACTTATCCACAGCAGGATTCACTTGTCTGCCATACTCCTTTTGCCACTGTGACAAGGCTGGGGGAATCTTGAGATTGCTGACCTACCTGGTGTCCATTCCAAAGCCAGGACTGCCCAGGTCCTTCAGGGAAAGAGCCCTGTCAGGCTTCTCTTGTGCTCCAGCCCTGCCTTGAAGCTGGCTGCTCTTCTCCCTGCCAGGTTCTGAGGTTTGCAAGGCTCATTCCTTGCTGCCTGACCTCATGTCGTCTGGCTTAACCTCTTTCTGGCTTGCTCCTCCCTGCCTTTGGCCCTCCATGCCCTTGACCACCCTATCTCCAGTGTCTAAAAGATTCTCCTTCCCCGAGAGCTTTCCTGGCCACACGGCCCTGGAGAGCCTGCACACCCTGGTATTCCAGACTGGGAGTTCAGTGACCAGTAAGTTAAACAAACATGAAAACAATGTGGGAAATTGGCAGGAGGCTGCCAAGTGCTGATTTGGCCAAGCAGGCCGTCAAAAACAAGAAATGCCATCTATTATCACCATCATTTTATTAAAGAAAGGCATTTTAACAGTAAAAATGGGAAAAGGTCACCGTCTCAGAAAAATAAAGTTTCTCAAAGAACAGTGAGTAAGCAAGCTTGAGGGGAAGGCCAGAAGGAGCAGGGTTGTTAGAAAACAGCCCTTCCTGTTTGTCCAGTACAGAGAACCTTCTTAGAAGCCAGAGCAGCCCACCCATCACAGCTTCCTCACGTCTCAAGGTTATTTGAGTGAGTCTCCCATGCTGCCTAAGCTGAGGAGACATGCTTGACACCCTTCTGTCTTAGAGGATGCCTTCCGTGAGAGCTGGCCATAGGCCACACTGGGCATGTCCAGCAAAATGAAGCTCACCCACACCTGGAGTTTGTTGCCCCTCATCCAAAGGTACCACACAGATTTTTCTTTATGTTCTATAGCCTGGGATACTGTAAGTTCCCCTTGAAAAGAGTCTGGTTGAGTTCCTGTCATGCAGAAAGGCTATGGAGGTGTGGGGAACAGCCCGAGCAGGAGAACGTGGGTGAAACTAGAAAGTGGCATATACAGTGCTTGTTGTATTGTGGACATAAATCTGTCCATGGAAAGGTTTTTAGGTCAATCACTGGTATGTGCTCCAATGTGATGCTCTAAAATCCCAAAAGTAGATATTATGTGAACCCAATTCTTGAAATGTAAGTCATTTCTTATACCTACTAAAATCCATTTTAACATTCACCTTGATTACTTATGACAAATTCGTTGTAAACTCAAAGCCTGAGTGGCTAAATGAACTTAAAAGAAAAAAAAAAAAAAAAAACTATTTTGATCTAAATTGCTAGCAGTAGAAGTATCCTAACTCTCTCAGTCCTCAGAGTGCCCAATCCCATAGTTTTTATCAGGAAGTGGTAAAATGAAGTAGAAGGAATGGACTTAGCTCCATGACCAAATCTTTAGTTATGAGAATTTTTCAATTTCAATCCATACAAGAGCATCCAGAAAGGGCAGATTGCCTAGCTGCCCAGATCCTCAAGTACCAATGACATATTAATGATCAGTTTCTACAGTAATATGGTTTATTTGCTCTGGTAACGTTTGGTAGCTGACATATAGCCTTTCAGGCTTCCCTTGTAGCTCAGTGATAAAGAATCCACCTGTCAGTGCAGGAGACATAGATTCAACCCCTGGGTCAGGAAGATCCCCTGAAGAAAGAAATGGAAACCCACTCAAATATTCTTGTCTAGGAAATCCTGTGGACAGAGGAGCTTGGCGGGCTACAGTCCATGGGGTCTCAAAAGAGTCGGACACAACTTAGCAGCTAAACAACAATATTGCCTTTCACCTAGATTTATTGCTAAATAACACACCAGCTAGAGGGAAATGTAACCAGAAAGTTGGGAATGTGAAACGTGGTGAGGTCAGGACACACACACCCACATGCCCACAGTTCACCTGACTTTGCAGTTTCTTCTGTCACAATGACCATGACTGCCGTTTCTAACACCACCATTAGTTAGAATAAAAATTCTTAAAATTTGGTGCACCATTCAGCAATAGAGCTAAGTAGGATTATTTTAAGCTTTCGGCCCAAGTTTTCTAAAACCTAGCTGATTAAAAGGCATTAACATTTATATATTGACAACACTGATTATACTCATTGCTGGTAAATGTTTATGTGCTAACCAAGACCTAACAAGAGAGATGCATAAAAGCACAGTAAACATATCATTTGTATATAAGGGGTACCAGTCAGTAACTGAAGTATCTGCTTCTGCCTTGGCAAAGGAAGGAAGCTAACTCTTGGACTTCAAGGCATCTCCTAGATCTAAGATTTTATGACTTTTGATTAGCAGAAAACCTTTTAGAAGGCATCTACTAAATAACACGATGTTCAAAAACCTTCAAGGGCTGATTATAAATTCTCAGTATTCCACATTCTGTTTAATCTTTTTCCTTTTTATCATGTATCCATTTCTCATTAATACTGCTATGCAAAAAGGAAAGAAAGAGAAATTCCACTAAGTCACATTTGATGAAATCGAAAGTAGAAGTTCTAAGACTATCCACAGAATTTTCAACATACTTAAATTCTCTGAAAATACCTCTTTCTTCAGTGGCATCTGAAGAGTTAGCTATAGTTAAAATTTGATTAGGTTGAAAGATTCCTCGCAAATCCTTTCGGGAAGGAAAATGCTGGCAGAGGATACAATAAACCTCTCTTGTCAGGGACTCTAACACAGCTAGTAATCTGGATACCAGTGCTGTTTGTGATAAGAATGAAAGCAACCAATACATTTTTTTTTTTTTTGAAAAGCAAAACCAGAAACCAGAAGCAATGACTTGCAAGTTTGCAGCAAGCTTATCTCCTTCAGTTCAGAAAGAGTTCAGTATTTACTTGCCAACTAAGTGCTACTTTTCACAAATGTAAAATTGCATCAACAATTTTCTTGGCATTCTTGACACTATAGGTAAAAGAGCCTCTGAAATTAGCTTTTCAGGTTTTGAAATGGATACATTGACTTTTAGAAAAATAAAGCATTGGATGAGTGTTTGGCTAGCTCATTTAAACTCCATCCCCAATCATTGCTCCTGATTCCCTAAGTAAGGAAACAGAAACAAAAATAGTACAGTATGTTCAGAACAGAACTGAAAGTTATTTGGAGTAGGGGTTAAATACATACACATTTATTTAAAGCATTGTTTACCACTACCATTCCTACTATTATTAATGTTATACATTAGAGTTAAGTAGTTTACAAAGTGCTCTCACATATTTTTTTTTCCTCATTCTTACATGACCTCTCCAATCCTTGTAGGTAAAATAACAAGTGTTCAGATATATTAGTTTAGCATCTATTAATAATTATGATTACCTCCACTATCAGTAAAGTGAGCACTTACTATTGGCCAAGATCCACATTAAATGTTTTATGTGGATCATCCCACTTAACCCTCACAACAGCTCTATGCAATTGGTATTATTATCATCTCAATTTTACAGATGAGAAAACATGGTTGATTGGGGCCTGGAATCTGGGGCTTCTGAGTCCAAGTCCAGTGTTCTTTCCACATTGTTTTAATAATAGAGCTTAAAAAGAACAAAGAAAATGCTAAAGTTTCCAGTTCATTTCGTATCAGTTACTTTCAGACAAAAATAAAGTAAGAAAGGGACCATGAAAAGAAAGTTAAATTTGCAGCCTCTTCCCAAAATAAATACTTACAAAAATGCAGCAGGCAAAAAGTATTTGCCAAACTCTTGAGCCTTTGTAAATTGCAATATGTTGCAATCCCACTATACTAGCAGCTAAATGCAAAATTCTACTTTTAAACCTGCTACTGACCAAAAAACAAACAAAAAAGTTATTTAAAAAGAAAATAAAGAAGACTGTTGAAAAGCTTGAATGTGTAGGGTGGCCTATGTGACTGATAAAGCTCTTCAGTTTCCAAACCACCCTAGTTGCAGCTTGGTTGGTCGCTGGCTACATCAGAGTTGATTTCTACTCAGCAAGCACTTAATGAGTGCCTACTGCATGTTAGATGTTGAGGGATACAGTGGTGAAGAGGACATTTATTGTTCCTGCATTTCAGGAGATTAAGAACTGAAGGCAAAGGCGGATAAAAGAGATTAATTCTAGTGTAGTAAGTTCCACAACAGAGGATTTATCCTGGTCTTGGGAATCATGAGAAGCTTCCCTGAAAAAAATAACATTTAGATGAACTTCCATGGAATGTCAAAGACCATCTGATGAAGAAGTGGCATGAGGACCCAGGGAAGAGAGAACCTTCCTTTCTGCAGGGGAGCAGAAATGCAGTCACTCAGAAACTTGGAAGGGTATCTGCACGAGATGAAGGTTTCCAGAATCTACTCTCCAGGGTGAAGGTTCAGAGGGGGGGGTTATACAGGACTGGAAAGTGTTAGTCACTCAGTCATGTCCTACTCTTTGCTACCCCATGAACTGTAGCCCACAAGGCTTCTCTAGCCATGGATTTCTCCAGGCAAGAATACTGGAATGGGTTGCCATTCCCTTCTCCAGGGGATCTTCCCAACCCAGGGATCGAAGCCCGGTATCCTGCATTTCAAGCAGATTCTTTACCATCTGAGCCACCAGGGAGGTTACATATATGTGTGAATATATTTATGAATATATATAGCCCATCTTTAAAATATTTCTCTTACTTGTTCAAGAATCCCCACACTCTTAAGAAACTAACCTATAACTCCCTTACTCTGGAAGGAGGACAAAGAAAACACACTGATAGTTTCCCAGCTAATTACAATTGTGGTTTTATTGAAGTCAGGAAAAAAATAGGGTATTCACTTAAATGGATGTGAGAAGATAAAATGGAAATAGAAAAAGAAAGATGACTTGGGTAGGGATGTAAATATAAAAGGA